>NC_092004.1:18429215-18759127 GCF_044704955.1 Pristiophorus japonicus
TAAAGACTTTGTGTAACTGGTCCTGTCTCTACAAACAGTCTGTGTAACTGGTCTTTCTCCATAAACAGTCTTTGTAACTGGACCTGTCTCTATAAACAGCCTGTGTAACTGGACCTGTCTCTATAAACAGCCTGTTTGATGGGTCCTGTCACTTTTAACAGTCTGTGTAACTGGTCCTGTCTCTATAAACAGTCTGTGTAACTGGTCCTGTCTCTATAAACAGCCTGTTTGACTTGTCCTGTCTCTATAAACAGTCTGTGTGTCTGGTCCTGTCTCTTTAAACAGTCTGTGTCTCTGGTCCTGTCTCTATAAAGAATCTGTGTAAATGGTCCTGTCTCTATAAAGAGTCTGTGCGAATAGTCCTGTCTCTATCAACAGTCTGTGTGACGGGTCCCGACTCTATAAACAGTCTGTGTAACTGGTAATGTCTCTATAAACAGTCTGTGTGACTGGACTTTCTCTATACACAGTCTGTGTGACAGGTCCTATCTCTATAAACAGTCTGTGTATCTGGTCCTTTCTCCATAAAGAGTTTGTGTAACTGGTCCTGTCTCTATAAACAGTCTGTGTGACGGGTCCTGTCTGTATAAACAATCTGTGTGACGGGTCCTGTCTCTATAAACAGTCTGTGTAACTGGTCCTGTCTCTATAAACAGTCGGTGTAACTGGTCCTGTCTCTATAAACAGCCTGTGTGATGAGTCCTGTCTCTTTTAACAGTCTGTGTAACTGGTCCTGTCTCTATAAATAGACTGTGTAACTGGTCCTGTCTATAAAAAGTCTGTGTAACTGGTCCTGTCTCTTTAAACAGTCTGTGCAACTGGTCCTGTCTCTATAAACAGTCTGTGTGACTGTTCCTGTCTCTATAAACAGTCTGTGTGACTGGTCCTGTCGCTATAATCTGTCTGTGTAACAGGTACTGTCTCTATAAACAGTCTGTGTAACTGGTCCTGTCTCTAAAACAGAATGTGTGACTGGTCCTGTCCCTATAAACAGTCTGTGTAACTGGTCCTGTCTCTATAAACAGCCTGTGTGACGGGTCCTGTCTCTATAAACAGTCTGTGTGACTGGTCCTGTCTCTATACACAGTCTGTGTGATGGGTCCTGTCTCTATAAACAGCCTGTGTAACTAGTCCTGTCTCTATAAACAGTCTGTGTAAATGGTCCTGTCTCAAAAACAGTCTGTGTGACGGGTCCTGTCTCTATAAACAGTCTGTGTAACTGGTCCTGTCTCTATAAACAATCTGTGTGATGCGTCCTGTCTCTATAAACAGTCTGTGTATCTGGTCCTTTCTCAAAAAGAATTTGTGCAACTGGTCCTGTCTCTGTAAACAGTCTGTGTAACTGATCTTGCCTCTATAAACAGTCTGTGTGACGTGTCCTGTCTCTATAAACAGTCTGTGTAACTGGTCCTGTCTCTATAAACAGACTGTGTAACTGGTACTGTCTCTATAAAGAGTCTGTGTAACTGGTCCTGTCTCTATAAACAACCTGTGTAACTGGTCCTGTCTCTTTAAACAGTCTGTGCAACTGGTCCTGTCTCTATAAACAGACTGTGTAACTGGTCCTGTCTATAAAAACTCTGTTTAACAGGTCCTGTCTCGATAAACAGTCTATGTAACTGGTCCTGTCTCTATAAACAGTCTGTGTGACTGGTCCTGTGTCTATAAACAGCCTGTGTGACGGGTCCTCTCTCTATAAACAGTCTGTGTAACTGTTCATGTCTCTATAAACAGACTGTGTGACTGGTCCTGTCTCTATAAACAGCCTGTGTAACTGGTCCTGTCTCTATAAACAGTCTGTGTGACGGGACCTGTCTCTATAAACAGACTGTGTAACTGGTCATGTCTCTATAAACAGCCTGTGTGACTGGTCCTGTCTCTATAAACAGCCTGTGTGACTGGTCCTGTCTCTATAAACAGCCTGTGTAACTGGTCCTGTCTCTATAAACAGTCTGAGTAACTGGTCCTGTCTCTATAAACAGTCTGTGTGACGGATCCTGTCTCTATAAACAGTCTGTGTAACTGGTCCTGTCTCTATAAACAGTCTGTGTAACTGGTCTTTCTCTATAAACAGTCTGTGTAACTGTTTCTGTCTCTATAAACAGCCTGTGTAACTGGTCCTGTCTCTATAAACAGCCTGTTTGATGGGTCCTGTCACTTTTAACAGTTTGTGTAACTGGTCCTGTCTCTATAAACAGTCTGTGTAACTGGTCCTGTCTCTATAAACAGCCTGTTTGACTTGTCCTGTCTCTATAAACAGTCTGTGTGACTGGTCCTGTCTCTTTAAACAGTCTGTGTATCTGGTCCTGTCTCTATAAAGAATCTGTGTAAATGGTCCTGTCTCTATAAAGAGTCTGTGTGAATAGTCCTGTCTCTATAAACAGTCTGTGTGATGGGTCCTGTCTCTATAAACAGTCTGTGTAACGAGTAATGTCTCTATAAACAGTCTGTGTAACAGGACTTTCTCTATACACAGTCTGTGTGACAGGTCCTATCTCTATAAACAGTCTGTGTATCTGGTCCTTTCTCTATAAAGAGTTTGTGTAACTGGTCCTGTCTCTATAAACAGTCTGTGTGACGGGTCCTGTCTCTGTAAACAATCTGTGTGACGGGTCCTGTCTCTATAAACAGTCTGTGTAACTGGTCCTGTCTCTATAAACAGTCGGTGTAACTGGTCCCGTCTCTATAAACAGTCTGTGTAACTGGTCCTGTCTCTATAAACAGACTGTGTAACTGGTCCTGTCTTTAAAAAGTCTGTGTAACTGGTCCTATCTATAAAAAGTGTCTGTGTAACTGGTCCTGTCGCAATAATCTGTCTGTGTAACAGGTACTGTCTCTATAAACAGTCTGTGTAACTGGTCCTGTCTCTATAAACAGCCTGTGTGACTGGTCCTGTCCCTATAAACAGTCTGTGTAACTGATCCTGTCTATAAAAAGTCTGTGTAACTGGTCCTTTCTTTATAAACAGTCTGTGTAACTGGTCCTGTCTCTATAAACAGTCTGTGTAACTGGTCCTGTCTCTACAAATAGTCTGTGTGACTGGTCCTGTATCTATAAACAGCCTGTGTGATGGGTCCTGTCGCTATAAACAGACTGTGTAACTGGTCATGTCTCTATAAACAGCCTGTGTGACTGGTCCTGTCTCTATAAACAGCCTGTGTGACGGGTCCTGTCTCTATAAACAGTCTGTGTAACTGGTCCTGTCTCTATAAACAAGCTGTGTAACTGGTCCTTTCTCTGTAAAGACTTTGTGTAACTGGTCCTGTCTCTATAAACAGTCTGTGTACCTGGTCTTTCTCCATAAACAGTCTTTGTAACTGGTCCTGTCTCTATAATCAGCCTGTGTAACTGGACCTGTCTTGAAAACAGCCTGTTTGATGGGTCCTGTCACTTTTAACAGTCTGTGTAACTGGTAATGTCTCTATAAACAGTCTGTGTAACTGGACTTTCTCTATACACAGTCTGTGTGACAGGTCCTATCTCTATAAACAGTCTGTGTATCAGGTCCTTTCTCTATAAAGAGTTTGTGTAACTGGTCCTGTCTCTATAAACAGTCTGTGTGACGGGTCCTGTCTGTATAAACAATCTGTGTGACGGGTCCTGTCTCTATAAACAGTCTGTGTAACTGGTCCTGTCTCTATAAACAGTCGGTGTAACTGGTCCTGTCTCTATAAACAGCCTGTGTGATGGGTCCTGTCTCTTTTAACAGTCTGTGTAACTGGTCCTGTCTCTATAAATAGACTGTGTAACTGGTCTTGTCTATAAAAAGTCTGTGTAACTGGTCCTGTCTCTTTAAACAGTCTGTGCAACTGGTCCTGTCTCTATAAACAGTCTGTGTGACTGTTCCTGTCTCGAAAACAGTCTGTGTGACTGGTCCTGTCGCTATAATCTGTCTGTGTGATGGGTCCTGTCTCTATAAACAGCCTGTGTAACTAGTCCTGTCTCTATAAACAGTCTGTGTAAATGGTCCTGTCTCAAAAACAGTCTGTGTGACGGGTCCTGTCTCTATAAACAGTCTGTGTAACTGGTCCTGTCTCTATAAACAATCTGTGTGATGCGTCCTGTCTCTATAAACAGTCTGTGTATCTGGTCCTTTCTCAAAAAGAATTTGTGCAACTGGTCCTGTCTCTGTAAACAGTCTGTGTAACTGATCCTGCCTCTATAAACAGACTGTGTGACGTGTCCTGTCTCTATAAACAGTCTGTGTAACTGGTCCTGTCTCTATAAACAGACTGTGTAACTGGTACTGTCTCTATAAAGAGTCTGTGTAACTGGTCCTGTCTCTATAAACAACCTGTGTAACTGGTCCTGTCTCTTTAAACAGTCTGTGTAATTGGTCCTGTCTCTATAAACAGACTGTGTAACTGGTCCTGTCTATAAAAGTCTGTTTAACAGGTCCTGTCTCGATAAACAGTCTATGTAACTGGTCCTGTCTCTATAAACAGTCTGTGTAACTGGTCATGTCTCTATAAACAGACTGTGTGACTGGTCCTGTCTCTATAAACAGCCTGTGTAACTGGTCCTGTCTCTATAAACAGTCTGTGTGAGGGGACCTGTCTCTATAAACAGAATGTGTAACTGGTCATGTCTCTATAAAAAGCCTGTGTGACTGGTCCTGTCTCTATAAACAGCCTGTGTGACTGGTCCTGTCTCTATAAACAGCCTGTGTAACTGGTCCTGTCTCTATAAACAGTCTGAGTAACTGGTCCTGTCTCTATAAACAGTCTGTGTGACGGATCCTGTCTCTATAAACAGTCTGTGTAACTGGTCCTGTCTCTATAAACAGTCTGTGTAACTGGTCTTTCTCTATAAACAGTCTGTGAAACTGTTCCTGTCTCTATAAACAGCCTGTGTAACTGGTCCTGTCTCTATTAACAGCCTGTTTGATGGGTCCTGTCACTTTTAACAGTCTGTGTAACTGGTCCTGTCTCTATAAACAGTCTGTGTAACTGGTCCTGTCTCCATAAACAGCCTGTTTGACTTGTCCTGTCTCTATAAACAGTCTGTGTGACTGGTCCTGTCTCTTTATACAGTCTGTGTATCTGGTCCTGTCTCTATAAAGAATCTGTGTAAATGGTCCTGTCTCTATAAACAGTCTGTGTGAATAGTCCTGTCTCTATAAACAGTCTGTATGATGGGTCTTGTCTCTATAAACAGTCTGTGTAACTGGTAATGTCTCTATAAACAGTCTGTGTAACTGGACTTTCTGTATACACAGTCTGTGTGACAGGTCCTATCTCTATAAACAGTCTGTGTATCTGGTCCTTTCTCTATAAAGAGTTTGTGTAACTGGTCCTGTCTCTATAAACAGTCTGTGTGACGGGTCCTGTCTCTATAAACAATCTGTGTGACGGGTCCTGTCTCTATAAACAGTCTGTGTAACTGGTCCTGTCTCTATAAACAGTCGGTGTAACTGGTCCTGTCTCTACAAACAGCCTGTGTGAAGGGTCCTGTCTCTTTTAACAGTCTGTGTAACTGGTCCTGTCTCTATAAACAGTCTGTGTAACTGGTCCTGTCTCAGAAAGAATTTGTGTAACTGGTCCTGTCTCTGTAAACAGTCTGTGTAACTGATCTTCCTCTTTCAACAGTCTGTGTAACTGATCCTGCCTCTATAAACAGTCTGTGTGACTGGTCCTGTCGTTATAATCTGTCTGTGTAACAGGTACTGTCTCAATAAACAGTCTGTGTAACTGGTCCTGTCTCTATAAACAGCCTGTGTGACTGGTCCTGTCCCTATAAACAGTCTGTGTATCTGCTCCTTTCTCAAAAAGAATTTGTGTAACTGGTCCTGTCTCTGTAAACAGTCTGTGTGACGTGTCCTGTCTCTTTAAACAGTCTGTGTAACTGATCCTGTCTATAAAAAGTTTGAGTAACAGGTCCTGTCTCGATAAACAGTCTGTGTAACTGGCACTGTCTCTATAAACAGTCTGTGTGACTGGTCCTGTCTCTATAAACATCCTGTGTGACGGGTCCTGTCTCTGTAATCAGTCTGTGTAACTGGGCCTGTCTATAAAAAGTCTGTGTAACAGGTCCTGTCTCGATAAACAGTCTATGTAACTGGTCCTGTCTCATTAAACAGTCTGTGTGACTGGTCCTGTCTCTATAAACAGCCTGTGTGACGGGTCCTGTCTCTATAAACAGTCTGTGTAACTGGTCATATCTCTATAAACAGCCTGTGTGACTGGTCCTGTCTCTATAAACAGCCTGTGTAACTGGACCTGTCTCGATAAACAGCCTGTGTGACGGGTCCTGTCTCGATAAACAGCCTGTGTGATGGGTCCTGTCTCTTTTAACAGTCTGTGTAACTGGCCCTGTCTCTATAAACAGTCTGTGTAACTGGTCCTGTCTCTATAAACAGTCTTTGTGATGTGTATTGTCTCTTTTAACAGTCTGTGTAACTGGCCCTGACTCTATAAACAGTCTGTGTAACTCGTCCTGTCTCTATACTCTGTCTGTGTGACAGGTCCTGTCTCTATAAACAGTCTGTGTAACTGGTCCTGTCTCTATACACAGCCTGTGTGACGGGAACTGTCTCTATAAACAGTCTGTGTGACGGGTCCTGTCTCTATAAACAGTCTGTGTGACGGGTCCTGTCTCTACAAACAGTCTGTGTGACGGGTCATGTCTCTATAAACAGTCTGTGTGAAGGGTCCTGTCTCTATAAACAGTCTGTGTAACTGGTCCAGTCTCTATAAATTGTCTGTGAAACTGGACTTTCTCTATACAAAGTCTGTGTGACGGGTCCTGTCTCTATAACCAGTCTGTGTGACGGGTCCTGTCTCTATAAACAGCATGTGTAACTGGACCTGTCTCTATAAACAGTCTGTGTAACTAGTCTTTCTCTATAAACAGTCTGTGTAACTGGTCCTGTCTCTATAAACAGCCTGTGTAACTGGTACTGTCTCTATAAACAGCCTGTGTGATGGGTCCTGTCACTTTTAACAGTCTGTGTAACTGGTCCTATCTCTATAAACAGACTGTGTAACTGGTCCTGTCTCTATAAACAGCCTGTGTGACTTGTCCTGTCTCTATAAACAGTCTGTGTGACTAGTCCTGTCTGTATAAACAGTCTGTGTGACGGATTCTGTCTCTATAAACAGTCTGTGTAACTGGTCCTGTCTCTTTAAACAGTCTGTGTAACTGGTACTGTCTCGATAAGGAGTCTGTGTAAATGGACCTGTTTCTATAAAGAGTCTGTGTGAATAGTCCTGTCTCTATAAACAGTCTGTGTAACTGGTTCAGTCTCTATAAACAATCTGTGTAACAGGTCCTGTCAATATAATCTGTCTGTGTGACGGGTCCTGTATCTATAAACAGTCTGTGCAACTCGTCTTTCTCTATTAACAGTCTGTGTAACTGATCCTGTCTCTATAAAGAGTCTGTGTGAAGGGTCCTGTCTCTATAAACAGTCTGTGTAACTGGTCCTGTCCCTATAAACAATCTGTGTGACGGCTCCTGTCGCTATAAACAGTCTGTGTAACTGGTCCTTTCTCTATAAACAGTCTGTGTAAATGGTCCTGTCTCTATAAACAGTCTGTGTGACGGGTCCTGTAACTTTCAACAGTCTGTGTAACGGGTCCTGTCTCTATAAACAATCTGTGTGACGGGTCGTGTCTCTATAAACAGTCTGTGTAACTGGTCCTTTCTCTATAAAGAATATGTGTAACTGGTCCTGTCTCTATAAACAGTCTGTGTAACTGGTCTTTCTCTATAAACAGTCTGTTTTCTGGTCCTGCCTCTATAAACAGCCTGTGTAACTGGTCCTGTATCTTTTAACAGTCTGCGTAACTGGTCCTGTCTCTAGTAACAGTCTATGGAACTGGTCCTGTCTATAAAAAGCCTGTGTAACTGGTCCTGTCTCTATAAACAGTCTGTGTAACTGGTCCTGTCTATAAAAAGTCTGTGTAACTGGTCCTGTCTCTATAAACAATCTGAGTGACGGGTCCTGTCTCTATAAACAGCCTGTGTGATGGGTCCTGTCTCTTTTAACAGTCTGTGTAACTGGTCCTGTCTCTATAAACAGACTGTGTAACTGGTCCTGTCACTATAATCTGTCTTTGTAACAAGTACTGTCTCTATAAATAGTCTGTGTAACTGGTCCTGTCTCTATAAACAGCCTGTGTGACTGGTCCGGTCCCTATAAACAGTCTGTGTAACTGGTCCTTTCACTATAAACAGCCTGTGTGACTTGTCCTGTCTCTATAAACAGTCTGTGTAACTGGTCCTGTCTCTATAAACAGTGTGTGTATCTGGTCCTTTCTCAAAAAGAATTTGTGTAACTGGTCCTGTCTCTGTAAACAGTCTGTGTAACTGGTCCTGTCTCTATAAACAGCCGGTTTAACTGGTCTTGTCTCTATAAACAGTCTGTGTAACTGGTCCTGTCTCTATAAACAGCCTGTGTGACTGGTCCTGTCCCTATAAACAGTCTGTGTAACTGGTCCTGTCTCTATAAACAGTCTGTGTAACTGGTCCTGTCTCTATAAACAGTCTGTGTAACTGGTCCTGTCTCTATAAACAGTCTGTGTCTCTGGTCCTGTCTCTATAAAGAATCTGTGTCAATGGTCCTGTCTCTATAAAGAGTCTGTGTGAATCGTCCTGTCTCTATCAACAGTCTGTGTGACGGGTCCTGTCTCTATAAACAGTCTGTGTAACTGGTAATGTCTCTATAAACAGTCTGTGTAACTGGACTTTCTCTGTACACAGTCTGTGTGACAGGTCCTATCTCTATAAACAGTCTGTGTATCTGGTCCTTTCTCTATAAAGAGTTTGTGTAACTGGTCCTGTCTCTACAAACAGTCTGTGTGACGGGTCCTGTCTCTATAAACAATCTGTGTGACGGGTCCTGTCTCTATAAACAGTCTGTGTAACTTTTCCGGTCTCTATAAACAGTCGGTGTAACTGGTCCTGTCTCTATAAACAGCCTGTGTGATGGGTCCTGTCTCTTTTAACAGTCTGTGTAACTGGTCCTGTCTCTATAAATAGACTGTGTAACTGGTCCTGTCTATAAAAAGTCTGTGTAACTGGTCCTGTCTCTATAAACAGACTGTGTAACTGGTCCTGTCTCTATAAACAGTCTGTGTGACTGTTCCTGTATCTATAAACAGTCTGTGTGACTGGTCCTGTCGCTATAATCTGTCTGTGTAACAGGTACTGTCTCTCAACAGTCTGTGTAACTGGTCCTGTCTCTATAAACAGAATGTGTGACTGGTCCTGTCCCTATAAACAGTCTGTGTAACTGGTCCTGTCTCTATAAATAGCCTGTGTGACGGGTCCTGTCTCTATAAACAGTCTGTGTGACTGGTCCTGTCTCTATACGCAGTCTGTGTGATGGGTCCTGTCTCTATAAACAGACTGTGTAAATGGTCCTGTCTCTATAAACAGTCTGTGTAAATGGTCCTGTCTCAAAAACAGTCTGTGTGACGGGTCCTGTCTCTATAAACAGTCTGTGTAACTGGTCCTGTCTCTATAAACAATCTGTGTGATGCGTCCTGTCTCTATAAACAGTCTGTGTATCTGCTCCTTTCTTAAAAAGAATTTGTGTATCTGGTCCTGTCTCTGTAAACAGTCTGTGTAACTGATCCTGTCTCTATAAACAGTCTGTGTAACTGGTCCTGTCTCTATAAACAGACTGTGTAACTGGTACTGTCTCTATAAAGAGTCTTTGTAATTGGTCCTGTCTCTATAAACAACCTGTGTAAATGGTCCTGTCTCTTTAAACAGTCTGTGTAACTGGTCCTGTCTTTATAAACAGACTGTGTAACTGGTCCTGTCTATAAAAAGTCTGTGTAACAGGTCCTGTCTCGATAAACAGTCTATGTAACTGGTCCTGTCTCATTAAACAGTCTGTGTGACTGGTCCTGTCTCTATAAACAGCCTTTGTGACGGGTCCTGTCTCTATAAACAGTCTGTGTAACTGGTCATGTCTCTATAAACAGCCTGTGTGACTGGTCTTGTCTCTATAAACAGCCTGTGTAACTGGACCTGTCTCGATAAACAGCCTGTGTGACGGGTCCTGTCTCGATAAACAGCCTGTGTGATGGGTCCTGTCTCTTTTAACAGTCTGTGTAACTGGCCCTGTCTCTATAAACAGTCTGTGTAACTGGTCCTGTCTCTATAAACAGTCTTTGTGATGTGTATTGTCTCTTTTAACAGTCTGTGTAACTGGCCCTGACTCTATAAACAGTCTGTGTAACTCGTCCTGTCTCTATACTCTGTCTGTGTGACAGGTCCTGTCTCTATAAACAGTCTGTGTAACTGGTCCTGTCTCTATACACAGCCTGTGTGACGGGAACTGTCTCTATAAACAGTCTGTGTGACGGGTCCTGTCTCTATAAACAGTCTGTGTGACGGGTCCTGTCTCTACAAACAGTCTGTGTGACGGGTCATGTCTCTATAAACAGTCTGTGTGAAGGGTCCTGTCTCTATAAACAGTCTGTGTAACTGGTCCAGTCTCTATAAATTGTCTGTGAAACTGGACTTTCTCTATACAAAGTCTGTGTGACGGGTCCTGTCTCTATAACCAGTCTGTGTGACGGGTCCTGTCTCGAAAACAGCATGTGTAACTGGACCTGTCTCTATAAACAGTCTGTGTAACTGGTCTTTCTCTATAAACAGTCTGTGTAACTGGTCCTGTCTCTATAAACAGCCTGTGTAACTGGTACTGTCTCTATAAACAGCCTGTGTGATGGGTCCTGTCACTTTTAACAGTCTGTGTAACTGGTCCTGTCTCTATAAACAGACTGTGTAACTGGTCCTGTCTCTATAAACAGCCTGTGTGACTTGTCCTGTCTCTATAAACAGTCTGTGTGACTCGTCCTGTCTCTATAAACAGTCTGTGTGACGGATCCTGTCTCTATAAACAGTCTGTGTAACTGGTCCTGTCTCTTTAAACAGTCTGTGTAACTGGTACTGTCTCGATAACGAGACTGTGTAAATGGTCCTGTTTCTATAAAGAGTCTGTGTGAATAGTCCTGTCTCTATAAACAGTCTGTATAACTGGTTCTGTCTCTATAAACAATCTGTGTAACAGGTCCTGTCAATATAATCTGTCTGTGTGACGGGTCCTGTATCTATAAACAGTCTGTGCAACTCGTCTTTCTCTATTAACAGTCTGTGTAACTGATCCTGTCTCTATAAAGAGTCTGTGTGAAGGGTCCTGTCTCTATAAACAGTCTGTGTAACTGGTCCTGTCTCTATAAACAATCTGTGTTACGGGTCGTGTCTCTATAAACAGTCTGTGTAAATGGTCCTTTCTCTATAAAGAATATGTGTAACTGGTCCTGTCTCTATAAACAGTCTGTGTAACTGGTCTTTCTCTATAAACAGTCTGTGTTTCTGGTCCTGCCTCTATAAACAGCCTGTGTAACTGGTCCTGTATCTTTTAACAGTCTGCGTAACTGGTCCTGTCTCTAGTAACAGCCTGTGTGACGGGTCCTGTCTCTATAAACAGTCTGTGTAACTGGTCATGTCTCTATAAACAGCCTGTGTGACTGGTCTTGTCTCTATAAACAGCCTGTGTAACTGGACCTGTCTCGATAAACAGCCTGTGTGACGGGTCCTGTCTCGATAAACAGCCTGTGTGATGGGTCCTGTCTCTTTTAACAGTTTGTGTAACTGGCCCTGTCTCTATAAACAGTCTGTGTAACTGGTCCTGTCTCTATAAACAGTCTTTGTGATGTGTATTGTCTCTTTTAACAGTCTGTGTAACTGGCCCTGACTCTATAAACAGTCTGTGTAACTCGTCCTGTCTCTATACTCTGTCTGTGTGACAGGTCCTGTCTCTATAAACAGTCTGTGTAACTGGTCCTGTCTCTATACACAGCCTGTGTGACGGGAACTGTCTCTATAAACAGTCTGTGTGACGGGTCCTGTCTCTATAAACAGTCTGTGTGACGGGTCCTGTCTCTACAAACAGTCTGTGTGACGGGTCATGTCTCTATAAACAGTCTGTGTGAAGGGTCCTGTCTCTATAAACAGTCTGTGTAACTGGTCCAGTCTCTATAAATTGTCTGTGAAACTGGACTTTCTCTATACAAAGTCTGTGTGACGGGTCCTGTCTCTATAACCAGTCTGTGTGACGGGTCCTGTCTCGAAAACAGCATGTGTAACTGGACCTGTCTCTATAAACAGTCTGTGTAACTGGTCTTTCTCTATAAACAGTCTGTGTAACTGGTCCTGTCTCTATAAACAGCCTGTGTAACTGGTACTGTCTCTATAAACAGCCTGTGTGATGGGTCCTGTCACTTTTAACAGTCTGTGTAACTGGTCCTGTCTCTATAAACAGACTGTGTAACTGGTCCTGTCTCTATAAACAGCCTGTGTGACTTGTCCTGTCTCTATAAACAGTCTGTGTGACTCGTCCTGTCTCTATAAACAGTCTGTGTGACGGATCCTGTCTCTATAAAAAGTCTGTGTAACTGGTCCTGTCTCTTTAAACAGTCTGTGTAACTGGTACTGTCTCGATAACGAGACTGTGTAAATGGTCCTGTTTCTATAAAGAGTCTGTGTGAATAGTCCTGTCTCTATAAACAGTCTGTATAACTGGTTCTGTCTCTATAAACAATCTGTGTAACAGGTCCTGTCAATATAATCTGTCTGTGTGACGGGTCCTGTATCTATAAACAGTCTGTGCAACTCGTCTTTCTCTATTAACAGTCTGTGTAACTGATCCTGTCTCTATAAAGAGTCTGTGTGAAGGGTCCTGTCTCTATAAACAGTCTGTGTAACTGGTCCTGTCTCTATAAACAATCTGTGTGACGGCTCCTGTCGCTATAAACAGTCTGTGTAACTGGTCCTTTCTCTATAAACAGTCTGTGTAACGGGTCCTGTCTCTATAAACAATCTGTGTTACGGGTCGTGTCTCTATAAACAGTCTGTGTAACTGGTCCTTTCTCTATAAAGAATATGTGTAACTGGTCCTGTCTCTATAAACAGTCTGTGTAACTGGTCTTTCTCTATAAACAGTCTGTGTTTCTGGTCCTGCCTCTATAAACAGCCTGTGTAACTGGTCCTGTATCTTTTAACAGTCTGCGTAACTGGTCCTGTCTCTAGTAACAGTCTATGTAACTGGTCCTGTCTATAAAAAGCCTGTGTAACTGGTCCTGTCTCTATAAACAGTCTGTGTAACTGGTCCTGTCTATAAAAAGTCTGTGTAACTGGTCCTGTCTCTATAAACAATCTGAGTGACGGGTCCTGTCTCTATAAACAGCCTGTGTGATGGGTCCTGTCTCTTTTAACAGTCTGTGTAACTGGTCCTGTCTCTATAAACAGACTGTGTAACTGGTCCTGTCGCTATAATCTGTCTTTGTAACAAGTACTGTCTCTATAAATAGTCTGTGTAACTGGTCCTGTCTCTATAAACACCTGTGTGGCTGGTCCTGTTGCTATAAACATTCTGTGTAACTGGTCCTTTCTCTATAAACAGCCTGTGTGACTTGTCCTGTCTCTATAAACAGTCTGTGTAACTGGTCCTGTCTCTATAAACAGTGTGTGTATCTGGTCCTTTCTCAAAAAGAATTTGTGTAACTGGTCCTGTCTCTGTAAACAGTCTGTGTAACTGGTCCTGTCTCTATAAACAGCCGGTTTAACTGGTCCTGTCTCTATAAACAGTCTGTGTAACTGGTGCTGTCTCTATAAACAGCCTGTGTGACTGGTCCTGTCCCTATAAACAGTCTGTGTAACTGGTCCTGTCTCTATAAACAGTCTGTGTAACTGGTCCTGTCTCTATAAACAGTCTGTGTAACTGGTCCTGTCTCTATAAACAGTCTGTGTAACTGGTCCTGTCTCTATAAACAGCCTGTGTGACTGGTCCTGTCCCTATAAACAGTCTGTGTTACTGGTCCTGTCTATAAAAAGTCTGTGTAACTGGTCCTGTCTCTATAAACAGCCTGTGTAACTGATACTGTCTCTATAAACAGCCTGTGTGATGTGTCCTGTCACTTTTAACAGTCTGTGTAACTGGTCCTGTCTCTATAAACAGACTGTGTAACTGGTCCTGTCTCTATAAACAGCCTGTGTGACTTGTCCTGTCTCTATAAACAGTCTGTGTGACTAGTCCTGTCTCTATAAACAGTCTATGTGACGGATCCTGTCTCTATAAACAGTCTGTGTAACTGGTCCTGTCTCTGTAAACAGTCTGTGTAACTGATCCTGTCTCTATAAAGAGTCTGTGTGAAGGGTCCTGTCTCTATAAACTGTCTGTGTAACTGGCCCTTTCTCTATAAAGAATATGTGTAACTGGTCCTGTCTCTATAAACAGTCTGTGTAACTGGTCTTTCTCTACAAACAGTCTGTGTTTCTGGTCCTGTCTCTATCAACAGCCTGTGTAACTGGTCCTGTATCTTTTAACAGTCTGCGTAACTGGTCCTGTCTCTAGTAACAGTCTGTGTAACTGGTCCTGTCTATAAAAAGCCTGTATAACTGGTCCTGTCTCTATAAACAGTCTGTGTAACTGGTCCTGTCTATAAAACTCTGTGTAACTGGTCCTGTCTCTATAAACAATCTGAGTGACGGGTCCTGTCTCTATAAACAGCCTGTGTGATGGGTCCTGTCTCTTTTAACAGTCTGTGTAACTGGTCCTGTCTCTATAAACAGACTGTGTAACTGGTCCTGTCGCTATAATCTGTCTTTGTAACAAGTACTGTCTCTATAAACAGTCTGTGTAACTGGTCCTGTCTCTATAAACAGCCTGTGTGACTGGTCCTGTCCCTATAAACAGTCTGTGTAACTGGTCCTTTCTCTATAAACAGCCTGTGTGACTTGTCCTGTCTCTATAAACAGTCTGTGTAACTGGTCCTGTCTCTATAAACAGTGTGTGTATCTGGTCCTTTCTCAAAAAGAATTTGTGTAACTGGTCCTGTCTCTGTAAACAGTCTGTGTAACTGGTCCTGTCTCTATAAACAGCCGGTTTAACTGGTCCTGTCTCTATAAACAGTCTGTGTAACTGGTCCTGTCTCTATAAACAGCCTGTGTGAATGGTCCTGTCCCTATAAACAGTCTGTGTAATTGGTCCTGTCTCTATAAACAGTCTGTGTAACTGGTCCTGTCTCTATAAACAGTCTGTGTAACTGGTCCTGTCTCTATAAACAGTCTGTGTAACTGGTCCTGTCTCTATAAACAGCCTGTGTGACTGGTCCTGTCCCTATAAACAGTCTGTGTTACTGGTCCTGTCTATAAAAAGTCTGTGTAACTGGTCCTGTCTCTATAAACAGCCTGTGTAACTGGTCATGTCTCTATAAACAGCCTGTGTGACTGGTTCTGTCTCTATAAACTGCCTGTGTAACTGGTCCTGTCTCGATAAACAGCCTGTGTGACGGGTCCTGTCTCGATAAACAGCCTGTGTAACTGGTTCTGTCTCTATAAACAGCCTGTGTGATGGGCCCTGTTTCTTTTAACAGCCTGTGTAACTGGCCCTGTCTCTATAAACAGTCTGTGTAACTGGTCCTGTCTCGAAAAACAGTCTGTGTGAAGGGTCCTGTCTATATAAACAGTCTGTGTGACTGGTCCTGTCTCTATAAACAGTCTGTGTGACGGGTCCTGTCTCTATAAACAGTCTGTGTGACGGGTCCTGTCTCTATAAACAGTCTGTGTAACTGGTCCAGTCTCTATAAATAGTCTGTGAAACTGGACTTTCTCTATACAAATTCAGTGTGACGGGTCCTGTCTCTATAAACAGCATGTGTAACTGGACCTGTCTCTATGAACAGTCTGTGTAACTGGTTCTGTCTCAAAAAACAGCCTGTGTGGCGGGTCCTATCTCTTTAAACAGTCTGTGTAACTGGCCCTGTCTCTATAAAAAGTCTGTGTAACTGGTCCTGTCTCTATAAACAGACTGTGTAACTGGTCCTGTCTCTATAAATCGTCTGTGTGACGGGTCCTGTCTCTATAAACATTCTGTGTAACTGGTCCTGTCTCTATACACGGTCTGTGTGACTGGTCCTGTCTCATAAACAGTCTGTGTAAGTGGTCCTGTCTCTATAAACAGTCTGTGTAACTGGACCTGTCTCTATCAACAGTCTGTGTAACTGGTCCTGTCTCTATAAACATCCTGTGTGACGGGTACTGTCTCTTTAAACAGTCTGTGTAACTGGTCCTGTCTCTATAAACAGCCTGTGTGACTTGTCCTGTCTCTATAAACAGTCTGTGTGACTCGTCCTGTCTCTATAAACAGTCTGTGTGACGGATCCTGTCTCTATAACCAGTCTGTGTGACGGGTCCTGTCTCGAAAACAGCATGTGTAACTGGACCTGTCTCTATAAACAGTCTGTGTAACTGGTCTTTCTCTATAAACAGTCTGTGTAACTGGTCCTGTCTCTATAAACAGCCTGTGTAACTGGTACTGTCTCTATAAACAGCCTGTGTGATGGGTCCTGTCACTTTTAACAGTCTGTGTAACTGGTCCTGTCTCTATAAACAGACTGTGTAACTGGTCCTGTCTCTATAAACAGCCTGTGTGACTTGTCCTGTCTCTATAAACAGTCTGTGTGACTCGTCCTGTCTCTATAAACAGTCTGTGTGACGGATCCTGTCTCTATAAACAGTCTGTGTAACTGGTCCTGTCTCTTTAAACAGTCTGTGTAACTGGTACTGTCTCGATAACGAGACTGTGTAAATGGTCCTGTTTCTATAAAGAGTCTGTGTGAATAGTCCTGTCTCTATAAACAGTCTGTATAACTGGTTCTGTCTCTATAAACAATCTGTGTAACAGGTCCTGTCAATATAATCTGTCTGTGTGACGGGTCCTGTATCTATAAACAGTCTGTGCAACTCGTCTTTCTCTATTAACAGTCTGTGTAACTGATCCTGTCTCTATAAAGAGTCTGTGTGAAGGGTCCTGTCTCTATAAACAGTCTGTGTAACTGGTCCTGTCTCTATAAACAATCTGTGTGACGGCTCCTGTCGCTATAAACAGTCTGTGTAACTGGTCCTTTCTCTATAAACAGTCTGTGTAACGGGTCCTGTCTCTATAAACAATCTGTGTTACGGGTCGTGTCTCTATAAACAGTCTGTGTAACTGGTCCTTTCTCTATAAAGAATATGTGTAACTGGTCCTGTCTCTATAAACAGTCTGTGTAACTGGTCTTTCTCTATAAACAGTCTGTGTTTCTGGTCCTGCTTCTATAAACAGCCTGTGTAACTGGTCCTGTATCTTTTAACAGTCTGCGTAACTGGTCCTGTCTCTAGTAACAGCCTGTGTGACGGGTCCTGTCTCTATAAACAGTCTGTGTAACTGGTCATGTCTCTATAAACAGCCTGTGTGACTGGTCTTGTCTCTATAAACAGCCTGTGTAACTGGACCTGTCTCGATAAACAGCCTGTGTGACGGGTCCTGTCTCGATAAACAGCCTGTGTGATGGGTCCTGTCTCTTTTAACAGTCTGTGTAACTGGCCCTGTCTCTATAAACAGTCTGTGTAACTGGTCCTGTCTCTATAAACAGTCTTTGTGATGTGTATTGTCTCTTTTAACAGTCTGTGTAACTGGCCCTGACTCTATAAACAGTCTGTGTAACTCGTCCTGTCTCTATACTCTGTCTGTGTGACAGGTCCTGTCTCTATAAACAGTCTGTGTAACTGGTCCTGTCTCTATACACAGCCTGTGTGACGGGAACTGTCTCTATAAACAGTCTGTGTGACGGGTCCTGTCTCTATAAACAGTCTGTGTGACGGGTCCTGTCTCTACAAACAGTCTGTGTGACGGGTCATGTCTCTATAAACAGTCTGTGTGAAGGGTCCTGTCTCTATAAACAGTCTGTGTAACTGGTCCAGTCTCTATAAATTGTCTGTGAAACTGGACTTTCTCTATACAAAGTCTGTGTGACGGGTCCTGTCTCTATAACCAGTCTGTGTGACGGGTCCTGTCTCGAAAACAGCATGTGTAACTGGACCTGTCTCTATAAACAGTCTGTGTAACTGGTCTTTCTCTATAAACAGTCTGTGTAACTGGTCCTGTCTCTATAAACAGCCTGTGTAACTGGTACTGTCTCTATAACCAGCCTGTGTGATGGGTCCTGTCACTTTTAACAGTCTGTGTAACTGGTCCTGTCTCTATAAAAAGTCTGTGTAACTGGTCCTGTCTCTTTAAACAGTCTGTGTAACTGGTACTGTCTCGATAACGAGACTGTGTAAATGGTCCTGTTTCTATAAAGAGTCTGTGTGAATAGTCCTGTCTCTATAAACAGTCTGTATAACTGGTTCTGTCTCTATAAACAATCTGTGTAACAGGTCCTGTCAATATAATCTGTCTGTGTGACGGGTCCTGTATCTATAAACAGTCTGTGCAACTCGTCTTTCTCTATTAACAGTCTGTGTAACTGATCCTGTCTCTATAAAGAGTCTGTGTGAAGGGTCCTGTCTCTATAAACAGTCTGTGTAACTGGTCCTGTCTCTATAAACAATCTGTGTGACGGCTCCTGTCGCTATAAACAGTCTGTGTAACTGGTCCTTTCTCTATAAACAGTCTGTGTAACGGGTCCTGTCTCTATAAACAATCTGTGTTACGGGTCGTGTCTCTATAAACAGTCTGTGTAACTGGTCCTTTCTCTATAAAGAATATGTGTAACTGGTCCTGTCTCTATAAACAGTCTGTGTAACTGGTCTTTCTCTATAAACAGTCTGTGTTTCTGGTCCTGCCTCTATAAACAGCCTGTGTAACTGGTCCTGTATCTTTTAACAGTCTGCGTAACTGGTCCTGTCTCTAGTAACAGTCTATGTAACTGGTCCTGTCTATAAAAAGCCTGTGTAACTGGTCCTGTCTCTATAAACAGTCTGTGTAACTGGTCCTGTCTATAAAAAGTCTGTGTAACTGGTCCTGTCTCTATAAACAATCTGAGTGACGGGTCCTGTCTCTATAAACAGCCTGTGTGATGGGTCCTGTCTCTTTTAACAGTCTGTGTAACTGGTCCTGTCTCTATAAACAGACTGTGTAACTGGTCCTGTCGCTATAATCTGTCTTTGTAACAAGTACTGTCTCTATAAATAGTCTGTGTAACTGGTCCTGTCTCTATAAACAGCCTGTGTGGCTGGTCCTGTTGCTATAAACATTCTGTGTAACTGGTCCTTTCTCTATAAACAGCCTGTGTGACTTGTCCTGTCTCTATAAACAGTCTGTGTAACTGGTCCTGTCTCTATAAACAGTGTGTGTATCTGGTCCTTTCTCAAAAAGAATTTGTGTAACTGGTCCTGTCTCTGTAAACAGTCTGTGTAACTGGTCCTGTCTCTATAAACAGCCGGTTTAACTGGTCCTGTCTCTATAAACAGTCTGTGTAACTGGTGCTGTCTCTATAAACAGCCTGTGTGACTGGTCCTGTCCCTATAAACAGTCTGTGTAACTGGTCCTGTCTCTATAAACAGTCTGTGTAACTGGTCCTGTCTCTATAAACAGTCTGTGTAACTGGTCCTGTCTCTATAAACAGTCTGTGTAACTGGTCCTGTCTCTATAAACAGCCTGTGTGACTGGTCCTGTCCCTATAAACAGTCTGTGTTACTGGTCCTGTCTATAAAAAGTCTGTGTAACTGGTCCTGTCTCTATAAACAGCCTGTGTAACTGGTACTGTCTCTATAAACAGCCTGTGTGATGTGTCCTGTCACTTTTAACAGTCTGTGTAACTGGTCCTGTCTCTATAAACAGACTGTGTAACTGGTCCTGTCTCTATAAACAGCCTGTGTGACTTGTCTGTCTCTATAAACAGTCTGTGTGACTAGTCCTGTCTCTATAAACAGTCTATGTGACGGATCCTGTCTCTATAAACAGTCTGTGTAACTGGTCCTGTCTCTGTAAACAGTCTGTGTAACTGATCCTGTCTCTATAAAGAGTCTGTGTGAAGGGTTCTGTCTCTATAAACTGTCTGTGTAACTGGCCCTTTCTCTATAAAGAATATGTGTAACTGGTCCTGTCTCTATAAACAGTCTGTGTAACTGGTCTTTCTCTACAAACAGTCTGTGTTTCTGGTCCTGTCTCTATCAACAGCCTGTGTAACTGGTCCTGTATCTTTTAACAGTCTGCGTAACTGGTCCTGTCTCTAGTAACAGTCTGTGTAACTGGTCCTGTCTATAAAAAGCCTGTGTAACTGGTCCTGTCTCTATAAACAGTCTGTGTAACTGGTCCTGTCTATAAAAAGTCTGTGTAACTGGTCCTGTCTCTATAAACAATCTGAGTGACGGGTCCTGTCTCTATAAACAGCCTGTGTGATGGGTCCTGTCTCTTTTAACAGTCTGTGTAACTGGTCCTGTCTCTATAAACAGACTGTGTAACTGGTCCTGTCGCTATAATCTGTCTTTGTAACAAGTACTGTCTCTATAAACAGTCTGTGTAACTGGTCCTGTCTCTATAAACAGCCTGTGTGACTGGTCCTGTCCCTATAAACAGTCTGTGTAACTGGTCCTTTCTCTATAAACAGCCTGTGTGACTTGTCCTGTCTCTATAAACAGTCTGTGTAACTGGTCCTGTCTCTATAAACAGTGTGTGTATCTGGTCCTTTCTCAAAAAGAATTTGTGTAACTGGTCCTGTCTCTGTAAACAGTCTGTGTAACTGGTCCTGTCTCTATAAACAGCCGGTTTAACTGGTCCTGTCTCTATAAACAGTCTGTGTAACTGGTCCTGTCTCTATAAACAGCCTGTGTGAATGGTCCTGTCCCTATAAACAGTCTGTGTAACTGGTCCTGTCTCTATAAACAGTCTGTGTAACTGGTCCTGTCTCTATAAACAGTCTGTGTAACTGGTCCTGTCTCTATAAACAGACTGTGTAACTGGTCCTGTCTCTATAAACAGCCTGTGTGACTGGTCCTGTCCCTATAAACAGTCTGTGTTACTGGTCCTGTCTATAAAAAGTCTGTGTAACTGGTCCTGTCTCTATAAACAGCCTGTGTAACTGGTCATGTCTCTATAAACAGCCTGTGTGACTGGTTCTGTCTCTATAAACTGCCTGTGTAACTGGTCCTGTCTCGATAAACAGCCTGTGTGACGGGTCCTGTCTCGATAAACAGCCTGTGTAACTGGTTCTGTCTCTATAAACAGCCTGTGTGATGGGCCCTGTTTCTTTTAACAGCCTGTGTAACTGGCCCTGTCTCTATAAACAGTCTGTGTAACTGGTCCTGTCTCGAAAAACAGTCTGTGTGAAGGGTCCTGTCTATATAAACAGTCTGTGTGACTGGTCCTGTCTCTATAAACAGTCTGTGTGACGGGTCCTGTCTCTATAAACAGTCTGTGTGACGGGTCCTGTCTCTATAAACAGTCTGTGTAACTGGTCCAGTCTCTATAAATAGTCTGTGAAACTGGACTTTCTCTATACAAATTCAGTGTGACGGGTCCTGTCTCTATAAACAGCATGTGTAACTGGACCTGTCTCTATGAACAGTCTGTGTAACTGGTTCTGTCTCAAAAAACAGCCTGTGTGGCGGGTCCTATCTCTTTAAACAATCTGTGTAACTGGCCCTGTCTCTATAAAAAGTCTGTGTAACTGGTCCTGTCTCTATAAACAGACTGTGTAACTGGTCCTGTCTCTATAAATCGTCTGTGTGACGGGTCCTGTCTCTATAAACATTCTGTGTAACTGGTCCTGTCTCTATACACGGTCTGTGTGACTGGTCCTGTCTCATAAACAGTCTGTGTAAGTGGTCCTGTCTCTATAAACAGTCTGTGTAACTGGACCTGTCTCTATCAACAGTCTGTGTAACTGGTCCTGTCTCTATAAACATCCTGTGTGACGGGTACTGTCTCTTTAAACAGTCTGTGTAACTGGTCCTGTCTCTATAAACAGACTGTGCAACTGGCCGTGTCTTAATGAACAATCTGTGTGACGGATCCTGTCTCTCTAAACAGTCTGTGTGACGGGTCCTGTCTCTGTACACAGTCTGTGTAACTGGTCCTGTCTCTGTTAACAGTCTGTGTGACGGATCCTGTCTCTATAAACAATCTGTGTAACTGGTCCTGTCTCGATAAACAATCTGTGTGACGGGTCCTGTCTATATAAACAGTCTGTGTGACGGGTCCTGTCTCTATAAACAGTCTGTGTGACGGGTCCTGTCTCTATACACAGTCTGTGTGACTGGTCCTGTCTCAATAAACAATCTGTGTAACTGGTCCTGTCTCTATACACAGTCTGTGTGACGGGTCCTGTCTCTATACACAGTCTGTGTAACTGGTCCTGTCTCTATAAACAGTCTGTGTAACTGGTCCTGTCTCTTTAAACCGTCTGTGTGACGGGTCCTGTCTCTATACACAGTCTGTGTAACTGGTCCTGTCTCTATAAACAGTCTGTGTAACTGGTCCTGTCTCTATAAACAGTCTGTGTGACTGGTCCTGTCTCTAAAAACAGTCTGTGTGTGATAGTTCCTCCCTCTTTCAACCGTCAGTGCGAAGGGTCCTTTTTCTTTTAGCAGTCTGTGTAACTGGTCCTGTCTCTATAAACAGTCTGTGTAACTGGTCCTTTCTCTATAAACAGTCTGTGTAACTGGTCCTGTCTCTATTAACAGTCTGTGTGACGGATTCTGTCTCTATAAACAGTCTGTGTAACTGGTCCTGTCTCTGTAAACAGTCTGTGTAACTGGTCCTGTCTCTATAAACAGCCTGAGTGAGTTGTCCTGTCTCTATAAACAATCTGTGTAACTGGTCCTGTCTCTATAAACAGCCTGAGTGAGTTGTCCTGTCTCTATAAACAGTCTGTGTGACTGGTCCTGTCTCTATAAACAGTCTGTGTGACTGGTCCTGTCTCTATATACAGTCTGTGCGACGGTTCCTGTCTCTATAAACAGCTAGTGTGACTGGTCCTGTCTCTATAAACAGTCTGTGTGACTGGTCCTGTCTCTAAAAACAGTCTGTGTGACTTTTCCTCCCTCTTTCAACCATCAGTGTGAAGGGTCCTGTTTCTTTTACCAGTCTGTGTAACTGGTCTTTCTCGATAAAAGTCTGTGTAATTGGTCCTGTCTCTAAAAACAGTCTGTGTGACGGGTCCTGTCTCTATAAACAATCTGTGTAACTTGTCCTGTCTCTACAAACAATCTGTATGACGGGTCCTGTCTGTATAAACAGTCTGTGTGACTGGTCCTTTCTCTGTAAACAGCCTGTGTGACTGGTCCTGTCTCTATAAACAGTCTGTGTGACGGGTCCTGTCTCTATAAACAATCTGTGTAACTTGTCCTGTCTCTATAAACAATCTGTATGACGGGTCCTGTCTGTATAAACAGTCTGTGTGACTGGTCCTGTCTCTGTAAACAGCCTGTGTGACTGGTCCTGTCTCTATAAACAGTCTGTGTGACTGGTCCTGTCTCTATAAACAGTCTGTGTGACGGGTCCTGTCTCTTCCAACAGTCTGTGTGACTGGTCCAGTCTCTAAAAACAGTCTGTGTGACTGGTCCTGCCTCGAAAAACAGTCTGTGTGACTGTTCCTCCCTCTTTCAACCGTCTGTGTGAAGGGTCCTGTTTCTTTTACCAGTCTGTGTAACTGGTCCTGTCTCTATAAACAGTCTGTGTAACTGGTCCTGTCTCTATAAACAGACTTTGTGACGGGTCCTGTCTCAATGAACAATCTGTGTGACGGGTCCTGTCTCTATAAACAGTCTGTGTGACGGGTCCTGTCTCTATAAACAGTCTGTGTAACTGGGCCTGTCTCTATCCACAGTCTGTGTGACTGGTCCTGTCTCAATAAACAGTCTGTGTAACTGGTCCTGTCCCTTTCAACAGTCTGTGTGACAGGCCCTGTCTCGAAAGAAAGTCTGTGTAACTGGTCCTGTCTCTAATAACAGTCTGTGTGACTGGTCCTGTCTCTAAAAACAGTCTGTGTGACTGTGCCTCCCTCTTTCAACCGTCAGTGTGAAGGGTCCTGTTTCTTTTACCAGTCTGTGTGACGGATCATGTCTCTTTAAAAAGTCTGTATAACTGTACCTGTATATATAAACAGCCTGTGTGACGGGAACTGTCTCTATAAACAGTCTGTGTGACGGGTCCTGTCTCTATAAACAGCCTGTGTGACGGGTCCTGTCTCTATAAACAGTCTGTGTGACGGGTCATATCTCTATAAACAGTCTGTGTGAAGGGTCCTGTCTCTATAAACAGTCTGTGTAACTGGTCCAGTCTCTATAAATTGTCTGTGAAACTGGACTTTCTCTATACAAAGTCTGTGTGACGGGTCCTGTCTCTATAACCAGTCTGTGTGACGGGTCCTGTCTCTATAAACAGCATGTGTAACTGGACCTGTCTCTATAAACAGTCTGTGTAACTAGTCTTTCTCTATAAACAGTCTGTGTAACTGGTCCTGTCTCTATAAACAGCCTGTGTAACTGGTACTGTCTCTATAAACAGCCTGTGTGATGGGTCCTGTCACTTTTAACAGTCTGTGTAACTGGTCCTATCTCTATAAACAGACTGTGTAACTGGTCCTGTCTCTATAAACAGCCTGTGTGACTTGACCTGTCTCTATAAACAGTCTGTGTGACTAGTCCTGTCTATATAAACAGTCTGTGTGACGGATCCTGTCTCTATAAACAGTCTGTGTAACTGGTCCTGTCTCTTTAAACAGTCTGTGTAACTGGTACTGTCTCGATAAGGAGTCTGTGTAAATGGACCTGTTTCTATAAAGAGTCTGTGTGAATAGTCCTGTCTCTATAAACAGTCTGTGTAACTGGTTCTGTCTCTATAAACAATCTGTGTAACAGGTCCTGTCAATATAATCTGTCTGTGTGACGGGTCCTGTATCTATAAACAGTCTGTGCAACTCGTCTTTCTCTATTAACAGTCTGTGTAACTGATCCTGTCTCTATAAAGAGTCTGTGTGAAGGGTCCTGTCTCTATAAACAGTCTGTGTAACTGGTCCTGTCCCTATAAACAATCTGTGTGACGGCTCCTGTCGCTATAAACAGTCTGTGTAACTGGTCCTTTCTCTATAAACAGTCTGTGTAAATGGTCCTGTCTCTATAAACAGTCTGTGTGACGGGTCCTGTAACTTTCAACAGTCTGTGTAACGGGTCCTGTCTCTATAAACAATCTGTGTGACGGGTCGTGTCTCTATAAAAAGTCTGTGTAACTGGTCCTTTCTCTATAAAGAATATGTGTAACTGGTCCTGTCTCTATAAACAGTCTGTGTAACTGGTCTTTCTCTATAAACAGTCTGTGTTTCTGGTCCTGCCTCTATAAACAGCCTGAGTAACTGGTTTTGTATCTTTTAACAGTCTGCGTAACTGGTCCTGTCTCTAGTAACAGTCTATGTAACTGGTCCTGTCTATAAAAAGCCTGTGTAACTGGTCCTGTCTCTATAAACAGTCTGTGTAACTGGTCCTGTCTATAAAAAGTCTGTGTAACTGGTCCTGTCTCTATAAACAATCTGAGTGACGGGTCCTGTCTCTATAAACAGCCTGTGTGATGGGTCCTGTCTCTTTTAACAGTCTGTGTAACTGGTCCTGTCTCTATAAACAGACTGTGTAACTGGTCCTGTCGCTATAATCTGTCTTTGTAACAAGTACTGTCTCTATAAGTAGTCTGTGTAACTGGTCCTGTCTCTATAAACAGCCTGTGTGACTGGTCCGGTCCCTATAAACAGTCTGTGTAACTGGTCCTTTCTCTATAAACAGCCTGTGTGACTTGTCCTGTCTCTATAAACAGTCTGTGTAACTGGTCCTGTCTCTATAAACAGTGTGTGTATCTGGTCCTTTCTCAAAAAGAATTTGTGTAACTGGTCCTGTCTCTGTAAACAGTCTGTGTAACTGGTCCTGTCTCTATAAACAGCCGGTTTAACTGGTCTTGACTCTATAAACAGTCTGTGTAACTGGTCCTGTCTCTATAAACAGCCTGTGTGACTGGTCCTGTCCCTATAAACAGTCTGTGTAACTGGTCCTGTCTCTATAAACAGTCTGTGTAACTGGTCCTGTCTCTATAAACAGTCTGTGTAACTGGTCCTGTCTCTATAAACAGTCTGTGTCTCTGGTCCTGTCTCTATAAAGAATCTGTGTCAATGGTCCTGTCTCTATAAAGAGTCTGTGTGAATCGTCCTGTCTCTATCAACAGTCTGTGTGACGGGTCCTGTCTCTATAAACAGTCTGTGTAACTGGTAATGTCTCTATAAACAGTCTGTGTAACTGGACTTTCTCTATACACAGTCTGTGTGACAGGTCCTATCTCTATAAACAGTCTGTGTATCTGGTCCTTTCTCTGTAAAGAGTTTGTGTAACTGGTCCTGTCTCTATAAACAGTCTGTGTGACGGGTCCTGTCTCTATAAACAATCTGTGTGACGGGTCCTGTCTCTATAAACAGTCTGTGTAACTGGTCCGGTCTCTATAAACAGTCGGTGTAACTGGTCCTGTCTCTATAAACAGCCTGTGTGATGGGTCCTGTCTCTTTTAACAGTCTGTGTAACTGGTCCTGTCTCTATAAATAGACTGTGTAACTGGTCCTGTCTATAAAAAGTCTGTGTAACTGGTCCTGTCTCTATAAACAGACTGTGTAACTGGTCCTGTCTCTATAAACAGTCTGTGTGACTGTTCCTGTCTCTATAAACAGTCTGTGTGACTGGTCCTGTCGCTATAATCTGTCTGTGTAACAGGTACTGTCTCTCAACAGTCTGTGTAACTGGTCCTGTCTCTATAAACAGAATGTGTGACTGGTCCTGTCCCTATAAACAGTCTGTGTAACTGGTCCTGTCTCTATAAATAGCCTGTGTGACGGGTCCTGTCTCTATAAACAGTCTGTGTGACTGGTCCTGTCTCTATACGCAGCCTGTGTGATGGGTCCTGTCTCTATAAACAGCCTGTGTAACTGGTCCTGTCTCTATAAACAGTCTGTGTAAATGGTCCTGTCTCAAAAACAGTCTGTGTGACGGGTCCTGTCTCTATAAACAGTCTGTGTAACTGGTACTGTCTCGATAAGGAGTCTGTGTAAATGGACCTGTTTCTATAAAGAGTCTGTGTGAATAGTCCTGTCTCTATAAACAGTCTGTGTAACTGGTTCTGTCTCTATAAACAATCTGTGTAACAGGTCCTGTCAATATAATCTGTCTGTGTGACGGGTCCTGTATCTATAAACAGTCTGTGCAACTCGTCTTTCTCTATTAACAGTCTGTGTAACTGATCCTGTCTCTATAAAGAGTCTGTGTGAAGGGTCCTGTCTCTATAAACAGTCTGTGTAACTGGTCCTGTCCCTATAAACAATCTGTGTGACGGCTCCTGTCGCTATAAACAGTCTGTGTAACTGGTCCTTTCTCTATAAACAGTCTGTGTAAATGGTCCTGTCTCTATAAACAGTCTGTGTGACGGGTCCTGTAACTTTCAACAGTCTGTGTAACGGGTCCTGTCTCTATAAACAATCTGTGTGACGGGTCGTGTCTCTATAAACAGTCTGTGTAACTGGTCCTTTCTCTGTAAAGAATATGTGTAACTGGTCCTGTCTCTATAAACAGTCTGTGTAACTGGTCTTTCTCTATAAACAGTCTGTGTTTCTGGTCCTGCCTCTATAAACAGCCTGTGTAACTGGTCCTGTATCTTTTAACAGTCTGCGTAACTGGTCCTGTCTCTAGTAACAGTCTATGTAACTGGTCCTGTCTATAAAAAGCCTGTGTAACTGGTCCTGTCTCTATAAACAGTCTGTGTAACTGGTCCTGTCTATAAAAAGTCTGTGTAACTGGTCCTGTCTCTATAAACAATCTGAGTGACGGGTCCTGTCTCTATAAACAGCCTGTGTGATGGGTCCTGTCTCTTTTAACAGTCTGTGTAACTGGTCCTGTCTCTATAAACAGACTGTGTAACTGGTCCTGTCGCTATAATCTGTCTTTGTAACAAGTACTGTCTCTATAAATAGTCTGTGCAACTGGTCCTGTCTCTATAAACAGCCTGTGTGACTGGTCCGGTCCCTATAAACAGTCTGTGTAACTGGTCCTTTCTCTATAAACAGCCTGTGTGACTTGTCCTGTCTCTATAAACAGTCTGTGTAACTGGTCCTGTCTCTATAAACAGTGTGTGTATCTGGTCCTTTCTCAAAAAGAATTTGTGTAACTGGTCCTGTCTCTGTAAACAGTCTGTGTAACTGGTCCTGTCTCTATAAACAGCCGGTTTAACTGGTCTTGTCTCTATAAACAGTCTGTGTAACTGGTCCTGTCTCTATAAACAGCCTGTGTGACTGGTCCTGTCCCTATAAACAGTCTGTGTAACTGGTCCTGTCTCTATAAACAGTCTGTGTAACTGGTCCTGTCTCTATAAACAGTCTGTGTAACTGGTCCTGTCTCTATAAACAGTCTGTGTCTCTGGTCCTGTCTCTATAAAGAATCTGTGTCAATGGTCCTGTCTCTATAAAGAGTCTGTGTGAATCGTCCTGTCTCTATCAACAGTCTGTGTGACGGGTCCTGTCTCTATAAACAGTCTGTGTAACTGGTAATGTCTCTATAAACAGTCTGTGTAACTGGACTTTCTCTATACACAGTCTGTGTGACAGGTCCTATCTCTATAAACAGTCTGTGTATCTGGTCCTTTCTCTATAAAGAGTTTGTGTAACTGGTCCTGTCTCTATAAAAAGTCTGTGTGACGGGTCCTGTCTCTATAAACAATCTGTGTGACGGGTCCTGTCTCTATAAACAGTCTGTGTAACTGGTCCGGTCTCTATAAACAGTCGGTGTAACTGGTCCTGTCTCTATAAACAATCTGTGTGATGCGTCCTGTCTCTATAAACAGTCTGTGTATCTGCTCCTTTCTTAAAAAGAATTTGTGTATCTGGTCCTGTCTCTGTAAACAGTCTGTGTAACTGATCCTGTCTCTATAAACAGTCTGCGTAACTGGTCCTGTCTCTATAAACAGACTGTGTAACTGGTACTGTCTCTATAAAGAGTCTGTGTAATTGGTCCTGTCTCTATAAACAACCTGTGTAAATGGTCCTGTCTCTTTAAACAGTCTGTGTAACTGGTCCTGTCTCTATAAACAGACTGTGTAACTGGTCCTGTCTATAAAAAGTCTGTGTAACAGGTCCTGTCTCGATAAACAGTCTATGTAACTGGTCCTGTCTCATTAAACAGTCTGTGTGACTGGTCCTGTCTCTATAAACAGCCTGTGTGACGGGTCCTGTCTCTATAAACAGTCTGTGTAACTGGTCATGTCTCTATAAACAGCCTGTGTGACTGGTCCTGTCTCTATAAACAGCCTGTGTAACTGGACCTGTCTCGATAAACAGCCTGTGTGACGGGTCCTGTCTCGATAAACAGCCTGTGTGATGGGTCCTGTCTCTTTTAACAGTCTGTGTAACTGGCCCTGTCTCTATAAACAGTCTGTGTAACTGGTCCTGTCTCTATAAACAGTCTTTGTGATGTGTATTGTCTCTTTTAACAGTCTGTGTAACTGGCCCTGACTCTATAAACAGTCTGTGTAACTCGTCCTGTCTCTATACTCTGTCTGTGTGACAGGTCCTGTCTCTATAAACAGTCTGTGTAACTGGTCCTGTCTCTATACACAGCCTGTGTGACGGGAACTGTCTCTATAAACAGTCTGTGTGACGGGTCCTGTCTCTATAAACAGTCTGTGTGACGGGTCCTGTCTCTACAAACAGTCTGTGTGACGGGTCATGTCTCTATAAACAGTCTGTGTGAAGGGTCCTGTCTCTATAAACAGTCTGTGTAACTGGTCCAGTCTCTATAAATTGTCTGTGAAACTGGACTTTCCCTATACAAAGTCTGTGTGACGGGTCCTGTCTCTATAACCAGTCTGTGTGACGGGTCCTGTCTCGAAAACAGCATGTGTAACCTGACCTGTCTCTATAAACAGTCTGTGTAACTGGTCTTTCTCTATAAACAGACTGTGTAACTGGTCCTGTCTCTATAAACAGCCTGTATAACTGGTACTGTCTCTATAAACAGCCTGTGTGATGGGTCCTGTCACTTTTAACAGTCTGTGTAACTGGTCCTGTCTCTATAAACAGACTGTGTAACTGGTCCTGTCTCTATAAACAGCCTGTGTGACTTGTCCTGTCTCAATAAACAGTCTGTGTGACTCGTCCTGTCTCTATAAACAGTCTGTGTGACGGATCCTGTCTCTATAAACAGTCTGTGTAACTGGTCCTGTCTCTTTAAACAGTCTGTGTAACTGGTACTGTCTCGATAACGAGACTGTGTAAATGGTCCTGTTTCTATAAAGAGTCTGTGTGAATAGTCCTGTCTCTATAAACAGTCTGTATAACTGGTTCTGTCTCTATAAACAATCTGTGTAACAGGTCCTGCCAATATAATCTGTCTGTGTGACGGGTCCTGTATCTATAAACAGTCTGTGCAACTCGTCTTTCTCTATTAACAGTCTCTGTAACTGATCCTGTCTCTATAAAGAGTCTGTGTGAAGGGTCCTGTCTCTATAAACAGTCTGTGTAACTGGTCCTGTCTCTATAAACAATCTGTGTGACGGCTCCTGTCGCAATAAACTGTCTGTGTAACTGGTCCTTTCTCTATAAACAGTCTGTGTAACGGGTCCTGTCTCTATAAACAATCTGTGTTGCGGGTCGTGTCTCTATAAACAGTCTGTGTAACTGGTCCTTTCTCTGTAAAGAATATGTGTAACTGGTCCTGTCTCTATAAACAGTCTGTGTAACTGGTCTTTCTCTATAAACAGTCTGTGTTTCTGGTCCTGCCTCTATAAACAGCCTGTGTAACTGGTCCTGTATCTTTTAACAGTCTGCGTAACTGGTCCTGTCTCTAGTAACAGTCTATGTAACTGGTCCTGTCTATAAAAAGCCTGTGTAACTGGTCCTGTCTCTATAAACAGTCTGTGTAACTGGTCCTGTCTATAAAAAGTCTGTGTAACTGGTCCTGTCTCTATAAACAATCTGAGTGACGGGTCCTGTCTCTATAAACAGCCTGTGTGATGGGTCCTGTCTCTTTTAACAGTCTGTGTAACTGGTCCTGTCTCTATAAACAGACTGTGTAACTGGTCCTGTCGCTATAATCTGTCTTTGTAACAAGTACTGTCTCTATAAATAGTCTGTGTAACTGATCCTGTCTCTATAAACAGCCTGTGTGGCTGGTCCTGTTCCTATAAACATTCTGTGTAACTGGTCCTTTCTCTATAAACAGCCTGTGTGACTTGTCCTGTCTCTATAAACAGTGTGTGTATCTGGTCCTTTCTCAAAAAGAATTTGTGTAACTGGTCCTGTCTCTGTAAACAGTCTGTGTAACTGGTCCTGTCTCTATAAACAGCCGGTTCAACTGGTCCTGTCTCTATAAACAGTCTGTGTAACTGGTGCTGTCTCTATAAACAGCCTGTGTGACTGGTCCTGTCCCTATAAACAGTCTGTGTAACTGGTCCTGTCTCTATAAACAGTCTGTGTAACTGGTCCTGTCTCTATAAACAGTCTGTGTAACTGGTCCTGTCTCTATAAACAGTCTGTGTAACTGGTCCTGTCTCTATAAACAGCCTGTGTGACTGGTCCTGTCCCTATAAACAGTCTGTGTTACTGGTCCTGTCTATAAAAAGTCTGTGTAACTGGTCCTGTCTCTATAAACAGCCTGTGTAACTGGTACTGTCTCTATAAACAGCCTGTGTGATGGGTCCTGTCACTTTTAACAGTCTGTGTAACTGGTCCTGTCTCTATAAACAGACTGTGTAACTGGTCCTGTCTCTATAAACAGCCTGTGTGACTTGTCCTGTCTCTATAAACAGTCTGTGTGACTCGTCCTGGCTCTATAAACAGTCTATGTGACGGATCCTGTCTCTATAAAGAGTCTGTGTGAAGGGTCCTGTCTCTATAAACAGTCTGTGTAACTGGCCCTTTCTCTATAAAGAATATGTGTAACTGGTCCTGTCTCTATAAACAGTCTGTGTAACTGGTCTTTCTCTACAAACAGTCTGTGTTTCTGGTCCTGTCTCTATAAACAGCCTGTGTAACTGGTCCTGTATCTTTTAACAGTCTGCGTAACTGGTCCTGTCTCTAGTAACAGTCTGTGTAACTGGTCCTGTCTATAAAAAGCCTGTGTAACTGGTCCTGTCTCTATAAACAGTCTGTGTAACTGGTCCTGTCTATAAAAAGTCTGTGTAACTGGTCCTGTCTCTATAAACAATCTGAGTGACGGGTCCTGTCTCTATAAACAGCCTGTGTGATGGGTCCTGTCTCTTTTAACAGTCTGTGTAACTGGTCCTGTCTCTATAAACAGACTGTGTAACTGGTCCTGTCGCTATAATCTGTCTTTGTAACAAGTACTGTCTCTATAAACAGTCTGTGTAACTGGTCCTGTCTCTATAAACAGCCTGTGTGACTGGTCCTGTCCCTATAAACAGTCTGTGTAACTGGTCCTTTCTCTATAAACAGCCTGTGTGACTTGTCCTGTCTCTATAAACAGTCTGTGTAACTGGTCCTGTCTCTATAAACAGTGTGTGTATCTGGTCCTTTCTCAAAAAGAATTTGTGTAACTGGTCCTGTCTCTGTAAACAGTCTGTGTAACTGGTCCTGTCTCTATAAACAGCCGGTTTAACTGGTCCTGTCTCTATAAACAGTCTGTGTAACTGGTCCTGTCTCTATAAACAGCCTGTGTGACTGGTCCTGTCCCTATAAACAGTCTGTGTAACTGGTCCTGTCTCTATAAACAGTCTGTGTAACTGGTCCTGTCTCTATAAACAGTCTGTGTAACTGGTCCTGTCTCTATAAACAGTCTGTGTAACTGGTCCTGTCTCTATAAACAGCCTGTGTGACTGGTCCTGTCCCTATAAACAGTCTGTGTTACTGGTCCTGTCTATAAAAAGTCTGTGTAACTGGTCCTGTCTCTATAAACAGCCTGTGTAACTGGTCATGTCTCTATAAACAGCCTGTGTGACTGGTTCTGTCTCTATAAACTGCCTGTGTAACTGGTCCTGTCTCGATAAACAGCCTGTGTGACGGGTCCTGTCTCGATAAACAGCCTGTGTAACTGGTTCTGTCTCTATAAACAGCCTGTGTGATGGGCCCTGTTTCTTTTAACAGCCTGTGTAACTGGCCCTGTCTCTATAAACAGTCTGTGTAACTGGTCCTGTCTCGAAAAACAGTCTGTGTGAAGGGTCCTGTCTATATAAACAGTCTGTGTGACTGGTCCTGTCTCTATAAACAGTCTGTGTGACGGGTCCTGTCTCTATAAACAGTCTGTGTGACGGGTCCTGTCTCTATAAACAGTCTGTGTAACTGGTCCAGTCTCTATAAATAGTCTGTGAAACTGGACTTTCTCTATACAAATTCAGTGTGACGGGTCCTGTCTCTATAAACAGCATGTGTAACTGGACCTGTCTCTATGAACAGTCTGTGTAACTGGTTCTGTCTCAAAAAACAGCCTGTGTGGCGGGTCCTATCTCTTTAAACAGTCTGTGTAACTGGCCCTGTCTCTATAAAAAGTCTGTGTAACTGGTCCTGTCTCTATAAACAGACTGTGCAACTGGTCCTGTCTCTATAAATCGTCTGTGTGACGGGTCCTGTCTCTATAAACATTCTGTGTAACTGGTCCTGTCTCTATACACGGTCTGTGTGACTGGTCCTGTCTCATAAACAGTCTGTGTAAGTGGTCCTGTCTCTATAAACAGTCTGTGTAACTGGACCTGTCTCTATCAACAGTCTGTGTAACTGGTCCTGTCTCTATAAACATCCTGTGTGACGGGTACTGTCTCTTTAAACAGTCTGTGTAACTGGTCCTGTCTCTTTCAACAGACTGTGCAACTGGCCGTGTCTTAATGAACAATCTGTGTGACGGATCCTGTCTCTATAAACAGTCTGTGTGACGGGTCCTGTCTCTGTACACAGTCTGTGTAACTGATCCTGTCTCTGTTAACAGTCTGTGTGACGGATCCTGTATCTTTAAAAAGTCTGTGCAACTGGTCTTTCTCGTTAAAAGTCTGTGTAACTGGTCCTGTCTCTATAAACAGTCTGTGTGACGGGTCCTGTCTCTATAAACAATCTGTGTAACTGGTCCTGTCTCGATAAACAATCTGTGTGACGGGTCCTGTCTATATAAACAGTCTGTGTGACGGGTCCTGTCTCTATAAACAGTCTGTGTGACGGGTCCTGTCTCTATACACAGTCTGTGTGACTGGTCCTGTCTCAATAAACAATCTGTGTAACTGGTCCTGTCTCTATACACAGTCTGTGTGACGGGTCCTGTCTCTATACACAGTCTGTGTAACTGGTCCTGTCTCTATAAACAGTCTGTGTAACTGGTCCTGTCTCTTTAAACCGTCTGTGTGACGGGTCCTGTCTCTATACACAGTCTGTGTAACTGGTCCTGTCTCTATAAACAGTCTGTGTGACTGGTCCTGTCTCTAAAAACAGTCTGTGTGTGATAGTTCCTCCCTCTTTCAACCGTCAGTGCGAAGGGTCCTTTTTCTTTTACCAGTCTGTGTAACTGGTCCTGTCTCTATAGACAGTCTGTGTAACTGGTCCTTTCTCTATAAACAGTCTGTGTAACTGGTCCTGTCTCTATTAACAGTCTGTGTGACGGATTCTGTCTCTATAAACAGTCTGTGTAACTGGTCCTGTCTCTGTAAACAGTCTGTGTAACTGGTCCTGTCTCTATAAACAGCCTGAGTGAGTTGTCCTGTCTCTATAAACAATCTGTGTAACTGGTCCTGTCTCTATAAACAGCCTGAGTGAGTTGTCCTGTCTCTATAAACAGTCTGTGTGACTGGACCTGTCTCTATAAACAGTCTGTGTGACTGGTCCTGTCTCTATATACAGTCTGTGCGACGGTTCCTGTCTCTATAAACAGCTAGTGTGACTGGTCCTGTCTCTATAAACAGTCTGTGTAACTGGTCCTGTCTCTATAAACAGACTGTGTAACTGGTCCTGTCGCTATAATCTGTCTTTGTAACAAGTACTGTCTCTATAAACAGTCTGTGTAACTGGTCCTGTCTCTATAAACAGCCTGTGTGACTGGTCCTGTCCCTATAAACAGTCTGTGTAACTGGTCCTTTCTCTATAAACAGCCTGTGTGACTTGTCCTGTCTCTATAAACAGTCTGTGTAACTGGTCCTGTCTCTATAAACAGTGTGTGTATCTGGTCCTTTCTCAAAAAGAATTTGTGTAACTGGTCCTGTCTCTGTAAACAGTCTGTGTAACTGGTCCTGTCTCTATAAACAGCCGGTTTAACTGGTCCTGTCTCTATAAACAGTCTGTGTAACTGGTCCTGTCTCTATAAACAGCCTGTGTGACTGGTCCTGTCCCTATAAACAGTCTGTGTAACTGGTCCTGTCTCTATAAACAGTCTGTGTAACTGGTCCTGTCTCTATAAACAGTATGTGTAACTGGTCCTGTCTCTATAAACAGTCTGTGTAACTGGTCCTGTCTCTATAAACAGCCTGTGTGACTGGTCCTGTCCCTATAAACAGTCTGTGTTACTGGTCCTGTCTATAAAAAGTCTGTGTAACTGGTCCTGTCTCTATAAACAGCCTGTGTAACTGGTCATGTCTCTATAAACAGCCTGTGTGACTGGTTCTGTCTCTATAAACTGCCTGTGTAACTGGTCCTGTCTCGATAAACAGCCTGTGTGACGGGTCCTGTCTCGATAAACAGCCTGTGTAACTGGTTCTGTCTCTATAAACAGCCTGTGTGATGGGCCCTGTTTCTTTTAACAGCCTGTGTAACTGGCCCTGTCTCTATAAACAGTCTGTGTAACTGGTCCTGTCTCGAAAAACAGTCTGTGTGAAGGGTCCTGTCTATATAAACAGTCTGTGTGACTGGTCCTGTCTCTATAAACAGTCTGTGTGACGGGTCCTGTCTCTATAAACAGTCTGTGTGACGGGTCCTGTCTCTATAAACAGTCTGTGTAACTGGTCCAGTCTCTATAAATAGTCTGTGAAACTGGACTTTCTCTATACAAATTCAGTGTGACGGGTCCTGTCTCTATAAACAGCATGTGTAACTGGACCTGTCTCTATGAACAGTCTGTGTAACTGGTTCTGTCTCAAAAAACAGCCTGTGTGGCGGGTCCTATCTCTTTAAACAGTCTGTGTAACTGGCCCTGTCTCTATAAAAAGTCTGTGTAACTGGTCCTGTCTCTATAAACAGACTGTGTAACTGGTCCTGTCTCTATAAATCGTCTGTGTGACGGGTCCTGTCTCTATAAACATTCTGTGTAACTGGTCCTGTCTCTATACACGGTCTGTGTGACTGGTCCTGTCTCATAAACAGTCTGTGTAAGTGGTCCTGTCTCTATAAACAGTCTGTGTAACTGGACCTGTCTCTATCAACAGTCTGTGTAACTGGTCCTGTCTCTATAAACATCCTGTGTGACGGGTACTGTCTCTTTAAACAGTCTGTGTAACTGGTCCTGTCTCTTTCAACAGACTGTGCAACTGGCCGTGTCTTAATGAACAATCTGTGTGACGGATCCTGTCTCTATAAACAGTCTGTGTGACGGGTCCTGTCTCTGTACACAGTCTGTGTAACTGATCCTGTCTCTGTTAACAGTCTGTGTGACGGATCCTGTATCTTTAAAAAGTCTGTGCAACTGGTCTTTCTCGTTAAAAGTCTGTGTAACTGGTCCTGTCTCTATAAACAGTCTGTGTGACGGGTCCTGTCTCTATAAACAATCTGTGTAACTGGTCCTGTCTCGATAAACAATCTGTGTGACGGGTCCTGTCTATATAAACAGTCTGTGTGACGGGTCCTGTCTCTATAAACAGTCTGTGTGACGGGTCCTGTCTCTATACACAGTCTGTGTGACTGGTCCTGTCTCAATAAACAATCTGTGTAACTGGTCCTGTCTCTATACACAGTCTGTGTGACGGGTCCTGTCTCTATACACAGTCTGTGTAACTGGTCCTGTCTCTATAAACAGTCTGTGTAACTGGTCCTGTCTCTTTAAACCGTCTGTGTGACGGGTCCTGTCTCTATACACAGTCTGTGTAACTGGTCCTGTCTCTATAAACAGTCTGTGTAACTGGTCCTGTCTCTATAAACAGTCTGTGTGACTGGTCCTGTCTCTAAAAACAGTCTGTGTGTGATAGTTCCTCCCTCTTTCAACCGTCAGTGCGAAGGGTCCTTTTTCTTTTACCAGTCTGTGTAACTGGTCCTGTCTCTATAAACAGTCTGTGTAACTGGTCCTTTCTCTATAAACAGTCTGTGTAACTGGTCCTGTCTCTATTAACAGTCTGTGTGACGGATTCTGTCTCTATAAACAGTCTGTGTAACTGGTCCTGTCTCTGTAAACAGTCTGTGTAACTGGTCCTGTCTCTATAAACAGCCTGAGTGAGTTGTCCTGTCTCTATAAACAATCTGTGTAACTGGTCCTGTCTCTATAAACAGCCTGAGTGAGTTGTCCTGTCTCTATAAACAGTCTGTGTGACTGGACCTGTCTCTATAAACAGTCTGTGTGACTGGTCCTGTCTCTATATACAGTCTGTGCGACGGTTCCTGTCTCTATAAACAGCTAGTGTGACTGGTCCTGTCTCTATAAACAGTCTGTGTGACTGGTCCTGTCTCTAAAAACAGTCTGTGTGACGTTTCCTCCCTCTTTCAACCATCAGTGTGAAGGGTCCTGTTTCTTTTACCAGTCTGTGTAACTGGTCCTGTCTCTATAAAGAGTCTGTGTAAATGGTCCTGTCTCTTTTAACAGTCTGTGTGACGGATCCTGTCTCTTTAAAAAGTCTGTGTAACTGGTCTTTCTCGATAAAAGTCTGTGTAATTGGTCCTGTCTCTAAAAACAGTCTGTGTGACGGGTCCTGTCTCTATAAACAATCTGTGTAACTTGTCCTGTCTCTACAAACAATCTGTATGACGGGTCCTGTCTGTATAAACAGTCTGTGTGACTGGTCCTTTCTCTGTAAACAGCCTGTGTGACTGGTCCTGTCTCTATAAACAGTCTGTGTGACGGGTCCTGTCTCTATAAACAATCTGTGTAACTTGTCCTGTCTCTACAAACAATCTGTATGACGGGTCCTGTCTGTATAAACAGTCTGTGTGACTGGTCCTGTCTCTGGAAACAGCCTGTGTGACTGGTCCTGTCTCTATAAACAGTCTGTGTGACTGGTCCTGTCTCTATAAACAGTCTGTGTGACGGGTCCTGTCTCTTCCAACAGTCTGTGTGACTGGTCAAGTCTCTAAAAACAGTCTGTGTGACTGGTCCTGCCTCGAAAAACAGTCTGTGTGACTGTTCCTCCCTCTTTCAACCGTCTGTGTGAAGGGTCCTGTTTCTTTTACCAGTCTGTGTAACTGGTCCTGTCTCTATAAACAGTCTGTGTAACTGGTCCTGTCTCTATAAACAGACTTTGTGACGGGTCCTGTCTCAATGAACAATCTGTGTGACGGGTCCTGTCTCTATAAACAGTCTGTGTGACGGGTCCTGTCTCTATAAACAGTCTGTGTGACGGGTCCTGTCTCTATAAACAGTCTGTGTAACTGGGCCTGTCTCTATCCACAGTCTGTGTGACTGGTCCTGTCTCAATAAACAGTCTGTGTAACTGGTCCTGTCCCTTTCAACAGTCTGTGTGACTGGCCCTGTCTCGAAAGAAAGTCTGTGTAACTGGTCCTGTCTCTAATAACAGTCTGTGTGACTGGTCCTGTCTCTAAAAACAGTCTGTGTGACTGTGCCTCCCTCTTTCAACCGTCAGTGTGAAGGGTCCTGTTTCTTTTACCAGTCTGTGTGACGGATCATGTCTCTTTAAAAAGTCTGTATAACTGTACCTGTATATATAAACAGCCTGTGTAACTGGTTCTGTCTCTATAAACAGTCTGTGTGACGGGTCCTGTCTCTATAAACAGCCTGTGTGACGGGTCCTGTCTCTATAAACAGTCTGTGTGACGGGTCCTGTCTCTATAAACAGCCTGTGTGACTGGTCCTGTCTCTATAAACAGCCTGTGTAAATGATCCTGACTCTATAAACCGTCTGTGTGACGGATCCTGTCTCAATAAACAGACTGTGTGACGGGTCCTGTCTCTGTAAGCAGTCTGTGTAACTGGTCCTGTCTCTATAAACAGTCTGTGTAACTGGTCCTGTCGCTATAATCAGTCAGTGAGACGGGACCTGTCACTATAAACAGTCTGTGTAACTGGTCCTGTCTCTATAAACAATCTGTGTAACTGGTCCTGTCTCTATAAACAGTCAGTGTAACTGGTCCAGTCTCTATAAACAATCTGTGTAACTGGTCCTGTCTCTATAAACAGTCTGTGTAACTGGTCCTGCTTCGATAAACAGCCTGTGTAACTGGTCCTGTCTCTATTAACAGTCTGTATAACTGGTCCTGTCTATATAAACAGTCTGTGTAACTGGTCCTGTCTCTATAAACTGCCTGTGGCACGGGTCCTGTCTCTATAAACAGTCTGTGTAACTGGTCCTGCCTCTATAAAAAGTCTGTGTAACTGGTCCTGTCTCTGTAAACAGTCTGTGTAACTGGTCCTGTCGCTACAAACAGTCTGTGTGACTGTTCCTGTCTCTACAAACAGTCTGTGTGACTGGTCCTGTCTCTACAAACGGTCTGTGTGAATGGTCCTGTCTCTACAAACAGTCTGTGTAACTGGTCCTGTCTCTACAAACAGTCTGTGTGACTGGTCCTGTCTCTATAAACCATCTGTGTAACTGGACCTGTCTCTAAAAACAATCTATGTGACGGGTCCTGTCTCAATCAATAGCCTGTGTAACTGGTCCTGTCTCAACAAACAGTCTATTTAACTGGTCCTGTCTCTACAAACAGCCTGTGTGACGGGACCTGTCTCTATAAACAATCTGTGTAACTGGCCCTGTCTCTGTAAACAGCCTGTGTAACTGGTCCTGTCTCTATAAACAGTCTGTGTAACTGGTCCTGTCTCTATAAATGGCATGTGTGATGGGTCCTGTCTCTATAAACAGTCTGTGTAACTGGACATGTCTCCATAAACAGACTGTGTAACTGGTCCTGTCTCTATAAACAGTCTGTGTAACTGGTCCTGTCTCTATAAACAGTCTGTGTGACGGGTCAGGTCTCCATAAACAGTCTGTGTGATGGGTTCTTTCTCTATAAACAGCCTGTTTTGCTGGTCCAGTCTCTATAAACAGTCTGCGTGACCGTCCCTGTCTCGAAAACAGTCTATGTAACTGGACATGTCTCCATAAACAGTCTGTGTATCTGGTCCAGTCACGATAAACAGTCTGTGTGACTGGTCCTGTCTCTATAAACAGACTGTGCGACGGGTCCTGTCTCTATAAACAGTCTGTGTAACTGGTCCTGTCTCAATAAACAGTCTTTGTAACTGGACCTGTCTCTATAAACAGCCTATGTCGCTGCTCCTGTCTCGAAAACATTCTGTGTGACAGGTCCTGTCTCGATGGAGAGTCTGTGTGACAGGTCCTGTCTCGAGAAACAGCCTGTGTAACTGGTCCTGTCTTTATAAACACTCTGTGTAACAGAAGAACATGAGAACATCAGAATTATGAACAGGAGTAGGCCATCTAGCCCCTCGAGCCTGCCCCGCATTTAACAAGATCATGGCTGCTCTGGCCGTGGACTCAGCTCCACTTACCCGCCCGCTCCCCGTAACCCTTAATTCCTTTATTGGTTAAAAATCTATCTATCTGTAACTTGAATACATTCAATGAGCTAGTCTCAACTGCTTCCTTGGGCAGAGAATTCCACAGATTCACAACCCTCTGGGAGAAGAAATTCATTCTCAACTCGGTTTTAAATTGGCTCCGCCGTATCTTGAGGCTCTGCCCCCTAGTTCTAGTCTCCCCGACCAGTGGAAACACCCTCTCTGCCTCTATCTTGTCAATCCCTTTCATTTTGTTAAATGTTTCTATAAGATCACCCCTCATCCTTCTGAACTCCAATGTGTAAAGACCCAGTCTACGCAATCTATCAGCAGAAGGTAACCCCCTCATCTCCATAATCAGCATCGTGAATCGTCTCAGTACCCCCTCCAAAGCTAGTATATCCTTCCTTAAGATAGGTAATCAAAACTGCACGCAGTACTCCAGGTGCGGCCTCACCAATACCCTATACAGTTGCAGAAGGACCTCCCTGCTTTTGTACTCCATCCCTCTCGCAATGAAGGCCAACATTCCATTCGCCTTCCTGATTGCCTGCTGCACCTGCAAACTAACTTTTTGGGATTCATGAACAAGGACCCCCAGGTCCCTCTGTACCGCAGCATGTTGTAATTTCTCCCCATTCAAATAATATCCCCTTTTACTGTTTTTTCCCAAGGTGGATGACCTCACGCTTTCCGACATCTGCCAAACCTTAGTCATTCGTTTAACCTATCTAAATCTCTTTGCAGCCTCGCTGTGTCCTCTACACATCTCGCTTTCCCACTAATCTTTGTGTCATCTGCAAATGTTGTTACACTACACGCTGTCCCCTCTTCCAGGTCATCTATGTATATTGTAAACAGTTATGGTCCCAGCAGCGATCCCTGTGGCACACCACGAACCACCGATTTCCAAACCAACTATAAACAGTCTGTGTTACTGGTCCTGTCTCTATACACAGCCTGTGTGACGGGTCCTGTCTCTATAAACAATCTGTGATGGGTCATGTCTCTATAAACAGTCTGTTTAACTGGTTTTGTCTCTATACACAGCCTGTGTGACGGGTCCTGTCTCTATACACAGCCTGTGTGACGGGTCCTGTCGCTATAAACAGTTGTGTGACGTGTCCTGTCTCTATAAACATTCTGTGTAACTGCTTCTGTCCCTATAATCATAGAAACATAAAGACATAGAAATTTACAGCGCAGAAGGAGGCCATTTCGGCACATCGTGTCCACGCCGGCCGACAAAGAGCCGCACGGCCCTCGGTCAGCAGCCCTCAAGGTTATATTTGAACCAATGAACAATGAACGTAAAGAGCACCCAGCCCAACCCGTCCGCCCCACACAACTGCGACACCCCTTATACTGAAACATTCTACAATCCACTCAAACTAGAGCCATGCGATCTCCTGGGAGAGGCACAAACCAAATAAAAACACAGGCCAATTGGCGAAATAAAATGTGTTACAAATAGATCCAAATCAGTGTGATTTGATAATCATTACAGAGACGTGATTGCCAGGTGACCAAGACTGGGAAATAAATATTCAGCGGTACTTGACAATCCGGAAGGACAGACAAACAGGAAAAGGAGGTTGGTTAGCTCCATTGATAAAGGATGGAATTACTACAATATTACAAAATGATATTGGCTCAAATGATCAGGATGTCGAAACAGTTTTGCTGGAGATAAGGAATAATAAGGGGAAAACATCACTGGTGGGCGTAGTTTATAGGACCCGTATCAGTAGCATCTCTGTTGGTCGGATTATAAACCAGAAAATAGACGTGGCTTGTAAAAAGGGAAAATCAATATGTGGGGGTGATTTACCCTCCATATTGATTGGACTAGTCAAATTGGTCAGGGTAGCATTGAGGAAGAGTTCATCGAGTGCATAAGGGACGGGTTCATTGAGCAGTATGTAACGGAACCAACCAGAGGGCTGGCTATCTTAGATCTGGTTATGTGTAATGAGACAGGATGAATAAATAATCTCCCAGTAAAGGATCCCTTTTGGAAAGAGTGATGGTTGATTTTCAAATTTAGATGGAGGATGAAAAAGGTGGATGTCAAACCAGCGTACTAACCTTAAATAAAGGCGACTGCAAAGGTATGAGGGCAGAGTTGGCAAAAGTGGACTGGGAAAACAGATTAAAGTGTAGGATGGTTGATGAACAGTGGCGTACATTTAAGGAGATATTTCACAACTCTCAAGAAAAATATATTCCAGTGAGGAGAAAAGGGTGTAAAAGAAAAGATAGCCATCCGTGGATAACTGAAGAAATACAGGACGGTATCCAATTAAAAACAAGGGCCTACAAAATGGCCGAAACTACTGGGAGGACAGAAGATTGGGAAGCTTTTAAAAGCCAGCAAAGAATGACTCATCATTAGCAGTCCTCCAGTCCTCTGGCACCATGCCCAAATCAAGAGAGGACTGGAAAATGATGGTCAATGCCTCTGCTATTTCCTCTTTTATTTTGCCAACTGCCTCGGGTGCATTTTATCTGGGCCTCGGGACTTTTCTAATTTAAAAGCTTCGAAGCCCCTTAATACCTCCTCTCTAACAATGTTTATTTCATTTAGAATTTCACACTCCTCATCGATAGCGGTATCTGCATTTCCTCTTTTCTTTTTGAAAACAGCTGCAAAGTGTTCATTGAGAACCATACAAACATCTTCCACCTCCACACAAAGATTACCCTCATGGTCGCTAAGAGGCTGTACCCTTTCTTTAGTTACTCTCAGCTTTGTGTTTTCCTTTATTATACTAGCCAATAAATTTTCATGCTCTCACTTAGCATTCCTAATATCATTTTTAATTCAACCTCTTAACTTTCCATATTCCTCCAAAGATTCTACAGTATATAGCGGTCGGTATTGCCCTTTTTTTCTTTATCCTCCCTTGTAAGTTCCGAGACATCCAGCGGGCCCTAGAATTCTTTTAGCCACCCTTTTTGTTTATGGGCACATGTTTGGCCTGAGCCTTCCGGATATCCTCCTTGAATGCCTCCCACTGTTCCGACACAGATTTACCCACAAGTCGATGTTTCCAGTCCACGATGGCCAAATCAAACCTCAGCATATCAAAGTAAGCCTTTCTCCAATTTAAGACTTTTACTCCAGGCCTACCCCTGCCCTTATCCATAACTAACTTCAATGTGACAGAATTATAGTCAGTGGCACCCAAGTGCACTCCCACTAACTTGACCAACTTCGTTCCACAAAACGAAATCCAAAATCGCCCCCTCTCGCGTCGGGCTTGTTCAATATCGACTAAAAAACTTCTCTTGAATGCAATTTAAGCATTACGCACCCTCTATAAGCTTCACACTATATTTATCCCAATCAATATTAGCATAGTTAAAGTCCACTATTCTTACTACTCTCTGGTGCCTGTAGTTGACAGTAATTTGCGGACATATTTGCTAATATATCGACTTGCATGACGGGCCTGTCTCTTCAAGCAGCCTGCAGAGCAGGTCCTGTTTTTATCAGCAGCCTCTGCGACAGGTCCTGTCTCTATCAACTGCCCATGTGACGGGGCCTGTCTCAATACACAGCCTGTGAACATAACAACATAAGCAAGAGTTGCAGGAGTAGGCCCCTCGAGCCTGCTTCGCCATTAAATGTAATCTTGGCTGATCCGATCATGGGCTCAGCTCCACTTGCCTGCCTGCTCCCCATAACCCCTTATTCCCTTGTCAATTAAGAAGCAAACTATCGTTGTCTTAAATCCAATCAATGACCCAGCTTCCACAGCTCTCTGAGGCAGCGAATTCCAAAGATTCACAGCCCTCTGAGAAGAAATTCCTCCTCATTTCAGTTTTAAATGGGCGCCCCGTTATTCCAAGATTATTCCCCCTAGTTCTCGTCTGCCCTATCAGTGGAAATATCCTCTCTGCATCTACTTTGTCAAGCCCCCTCATAATCTTATATGTTTTGATAAGATCACCTCTTATTCTTCTGAATTTCAATGAGTAGAGGCGCAACCTACTCAACCTGTCGTCATAAGTCCACCCCCTCATCTCCGGAATCAACTGAGTGAACCTTCTCTGAATTGTCTCCAATGCAAGTATATCCTTTTGTAAATTTGGAAAGCAAAACTCTACCCAGCATTCCTGGAGTGGACTCACGAATATGCTGTATAACTGTATCAAGATTTCCCTGCTGTTATACTCCAACCCTTTTGCAATAAAGGCCAGGATTCCATTGGCCTTCCTGATCACTTGCAGTACCTGCATACTACTACCAGGTCCCACTGTACTGCAGAACTTTGCAATTTTTCTCCATTTAAATAATAACTTGATCTTTGATTTTTTTCTGCCAAAGTGCATGACCTCAACCTTTCCAACATTATACTCCACTCACTTAGCCTGTCTCTGTCCATTTCCCGATTTTTTGTTACCTCCTCATTCATTGCTTTTCCTCCCATCTTTGTCTTGTCAGCAAACTTGGCTGCATTACACTCGGTCCTTTCTTCCAAATCTTTAATATAGATTGTAAGTAATTGGGATCTCAGCACTGACCCCTGTGGCACCCCATTAGATACTGATTGCCAACGCAATAATGAACCAATTATCCTGACACTCCGTTTTCAGTAAATTAACAAATACTCTACCCATAATAATATATTAGCCGGAACCCCGGGAACGTGTAGCTTGTGCAGTAACCTTTTATGTGGCATTGCCAAATGCCTTATGGTAGTCCATATACACCACATCCGCTGGTTCCCCTTTATCCACCCTGTTCGTTACATCCTCAAAGAATTCCAACAAATTTGTCAAACGTAACTTCCCCTTCATAAATCCATGCTGACTCTGTCTGACCGAATGATGCAGTTCAAAATATCCTGCCACTGCTTCCTTATAATGGATTCCAACATTTTCCCCAAAACAGATGTTAGGCTAACTGGTCTATAGTTTACTCCTCTTTGTCTGCCTATTTTTGAAATGGGCACGTTACATTTGTCTTTTTCCAATCTGCTGTGACTGCCCCAGAATCCAGGGAATTTGAGTAAATTACAACCAATGCATCCACAATCCCTGCCACTACTTCTCTTAAGTCCCTACGATGCAAGCCATCAGGTCCAGGGGATTTATTCGACTTTAGTCCCATTATCCTACTGAGTACCACCTCCTTAGTCATTGTGATTGTGTAAAGTTCCTCCCTCCCTCGCCATAGCCCCTTGACTATCCACTGTTGGGATATTGTTTGTGTCCTCTACCATAAAGACTGATAAATCATATTTGTTCAGGGTATAGAAACATAGAAACATAGAAAATAGGTGCAGGAGTAGACCATTCGGCCCTTCTAGCCTGCACCACCATTCAATGAGTTCATGGCTGAACATTCAACTTCAGTACCCCATTCCTGCTTTCTCGCCATACCCCTTGATCCCCCTAGTAGTAAGGACCTCATCTAACTCCTTTTTGAATATATTTAGTGAATTGGCCTCAACAACTTTCTGTGGTAGAGAATTCCACAGGTTCACCACTCTCTGGGTGAAGAAGTTCCTCCGCATCTCGGTCCTAAATGGCTTACCCCTTATCCTTAGACTGTGACCTCTGGTTCTGGACTTCCCCAACATTGGGAACATTCTTCCTGCATCTAACCTATCTAACCTCGTCAGAATTTTAAATGTTTCTATGAGGTCCCCTCTCATTCTTCTGAACTCCAGTGAATACAAGCCCAGTTGATCCAGTCTTTCTTGATAGGTCAGTCCCGCCGTTCCGTAAATCAGTCTGGTGAACCTTCGCTGCACTCCCTGAATAGCAAGAATGTCCTTCCTCAGGTTAGGAGACCAAAACTGTACACAATACTCCTGGTGTGGCCTCACCAATGCCCTGTACAACTGCAGCAACACCGCCCTGCCCCTGTATCTGCCATCTCCATGCTCCCCAGTACTAATTCTCTGGTCAAGTCCTCTAAGGGACCAACATTTACTTTAGTCACTGTTTTACTTTTTATATACCTGTATAGAACCTCTTGCTATCTGTTTTTGTATTTCGCGCTAGTTTACTTTGATATTCTATCTTCCCGTTCTTAATCATTGATTCAGTCATTTTTTGCTGGCTTTTAAATGCTTCCAAATCTTCTGCCCTCCCACTAGATTTGGCCACGTTGTATGCCCTTGTTATTAATTGGACACTGTCCTTTATGTCTTTAATTAGCCACGGATGACTAACTTTTCTTTTACACCTTTCATCCTTACTTGAATAAATAATTCTTGGAGTTATGAAGTATCTCCTTAAATATACGCTACTATTCAGCAACCGCACTACACTTCAATCTGTTTTCCCAGTCCACTTTAGCCAACTCTGCCCTCATACCTTGACAGTCTTCTTTATTTAAGCATAGTACGCTGGTTTGAGATCTAACTTTCTCACCCTCCATCTGAATTTGAAATTCAACCATGCTATGATCACTCCTTCCAAGAGGATCATTTACTCGTAGCTTGATTATTAATCCTGTCTAATTTTACAGGACCAGATCGAAGATAGCCTGCCCCCTGGTTAGTTCCATTACAGACTGCTCAAGGAATCTCTCCCTTCACTCTATGAACTCTTCCTCAAGGCTCCCCAGACCAATGTCATTCGTCCAATCAATATGAAGGTTAAAATCACCCATGATAATTGCGGTTCCCTTTTTACAATCCCCCACCATTTCCTGGTTTATACTCCGACCAACAGAGTTGCTACTGTTAGGAAAACTATAAATTACTCCCACCAGTGACTTTTTCCCCTAATTATTCATTATCTCCACCCAATTTGTTTCCAAATTCCTGATGATTTGAGCCAATATCATTTTTCACTATTGCAGTGAATCCATCCATTATCCCTAGAGCTACCCCATCTCCTTTTCCTTTCTGTTTGTCCTTCCGGATTGTCAAGTACCCCGAATATTAAATTCCCAGTCCTGGTCACCTTGCAGCCACATCTCTGTAATGGCTTTCGAATCAAACCCATTTTTATCTATTTGTGCTCTCAACTCATCTATTGTGTGACAAATGCTACGTGCATTTATACAAAGTGCCTTTACATTTGATTTTTACCTTTTTTTTCCTGCTTGTTTCCTCTCTCCTTCAAACTCACTGGTGTAACTGGTCCTGGCTCTTCAAACAGCCTGTGTGATGGGCCCAAGCTATGGCTCAACCCCTCTTTGAGTGCTCAATACATGTTGTACAATAACTGGCTGTGCCCCCACCCCCATATGTCTGCGCACTGCATGTTATACAATTAACTCCTTGGGCTTTTAAGAAGAGCCGGAATGCTTTATTTTTTTTTTAAAACAAGGATCCATGGATTTTGGAACTACAGATGTGTCGATAGTGTTTTGTACATTTCATGCATAACCTCCCTGCACTAATATTAAATGTTTTGTCTTGTAAAGAAACGGATCCCGTATTTACCTGGCCTGCTCTCTTCAGTAATCTGTGGACATGCACTCCAAGGTCCCTTTGTTCCTCGACGCTTTTCAGTATCGTACCATTTAACGTGTATTCCCTTGTCTTATTAGCCCTCCCAAAATACATTACCTCACAGTTCTCCTGATTGAATTCCGTTCACCAATTTCCTGCCCACCTGACAAATCCATTGATATCTTCCTCCAATCTAAAAATGTCTTCTTCACTATGAACTGCACAGTAATTTTTTTATCAGCTGCAAACGTCTTAATCGGATCCCCTCCATCACTGATTTATACCACAAAAAGCAATGGACACAATATAGAGCCCTGCGGAACATTATTCGATACAGCCTTTAACTCAGAAGAACACCTATTGCCCACTAATCTTTGTGTCTGGCTTCTGACACAATTTTGGATCCAAATTGTCACATTTCCCTGGATCCCATGCACTTCTATATTGTTGACCAACCTGTCATTTGTGAACTTGTAAAAGGTCCTGCTAATATCTAAGTAGACTACATCAGATGCACTGCCATCATTAGCACTCCTCGTTACGTCCTCAATCAAACTAGTGAGACACAGCCTTCGCTTAAAAATCCATGCCTAATGCCTGTGATTATTGCATGGCTTGCTAACTGCCGCTCTATTCTGGCTGTCAGAATTTTTCCGATACTTTACCCACAGCTGACAGGCCTGCAATACTGACGATGAATAATGATGATGAACTCGGACTATAATTTTCTCTCTTCTTAAATAACAGCACTACGTTAGCAGCCCTCCAGTCATCTGGCACCAGACCTGTAGCCAGGGACAATTGGAACATTATAGTCAAAGCCTCTGCTATTTCCTCCCTTGGTCTCTGAATAATCTTTCAGCCACACCTCGAAATTTAACAATATTCAAAGCTGCTAATCCCGTTCATACTTCTCTCACTATATTTAGTTCAACTAATAATTGACACTCCTCCTCCTTAATTACAATGTCAGTATCGTCCACTCTCTTCTCTGAAAACAGACACAATGTGTTTCTTCAGAAGCAAACCCACATCTTCTTCCTTCACACATAGATTAACTCTTTGGTCCCAAATAGGCACTACTCTTTCCTTAGTTATCCTTTTCTTCTTTATGAAGTGATGTAATATTTTTGGGTTTTTCGCGGTTTTACTTGTCAGTATTTTTCATGCCTTTTCTGCGCTTTTGTAATTTCATTTTTTTAATTACAACTCTTCACTTTCTATAATCCTCTCGGGCTTCTGTCGTAATAAACTTTCGGTATATGACAAATGCTTCTCCTTTTTTCCTTATCCTATCCTCGATGCTCCTTAACATCCATATGGCTCTATATGTTGAGGTCCTCCCTTGTTATTTGCTCTGACTCTCACTGTCTCCTAATTGAAGGCTTCCCACTGCTCTAACACAGATTTCCCTTCATGTAGCTGCTTCCAGTCCACTTTTGTAAAATCCCATCTCAGCTTAGTAAAATTGGCCTTTGCCCCATTGAAAAATTTTACACCTGGTCTATCTTTGTGCTTTCAAATAATGGGAAATTTAATACAAAAGTTCAAAATCATAATGGTTTCTGATAGTGTAGGTGAATCAAAACTCTTCCCAATGGCAGAACGCTGTGTAACCAAAGGACACAAACTGAAGTTGATTGGCAAAAAACCAGAGGAGAGATGAGCAGATTTTCTTGATGCAGTGAAATGTGATCTGTAATGCACTTTCTCAGAACGTGTTGGATGCAGATTCAACAGTCACTTTCGACAGATGATTAGATTATTAGTTGAGGGGGAAAAATTACAGCGAAAATGGTAAAGAGAATGACCAATAGATAGATCTCTGTAAACGACACAGGGATGCGGTGGGCCGAAAAGTATCATTACTGACTCTATGAACAAGAGATTGAGAGAGAGAACAGGGAGAGAGAGAAAGAGGGACAAAGATTAAGCAATAAAGAAAAATCGAGACGGAAAGACTGGAAGAGGTTCAGAGGAAAATAAATTACATTGAAAAGGAGAATTGGTTTAATAATTGAAGGCGAAAATTTTTGCAGGACAATGGGGAAGGAACACGTGACTTAGATTAAATGGATGGGGTGAGGCCATGGTGGGATTGGAAGAGAAGGATATGAATATTAAAATAAATGTGTTGCTGGATCGGGACTCAATGTAGGTCAGTCATCACAGCGGTGAAGTGTGAACGGGACTTGGTGTGAGTTAGGATATGCGCAGCAGAGTTTTGGATGAGCTGTAGTTTATGGAAGCTTGTAATTGGGAGGATGACGAGGAGAGCATTGGAAAAACCAAGGTTCGATTTAACAAAGGAATGGATAAAGGTTTATGCAGTGGAATTGTTGAGCAGAGGCAGACAGGGGCGATATTATAGAGGTGGTAGTCGACAGTACTGGTGATTCACAGTGTTTCAGGTTGGAACTCAGCTAAGATTCATAGAGATTGCCATTGTTTCGAACAGTCTGGTTCTGCCTCAGACACTGGCAAGGGAGGGGAACTGAGTTGGTAGATAGATACAGATTTTGTGACGAGGACCAACGGTAATGGCTTTGGTCTTCCCAAGATTTAAATGACAAAAGTAGTAATACAGTGAAACCTGTTTTACAGATTTGTTGATTGATTAAGAGACGTAGCAGTGACACTAACAGTTTCAAAGATGAGAGAGTAAATTCTGAACGAGTAATGCAGTTAGCAACAGTGCAGAGTTAATAGCTGGATGGAGAGACTTACCTGGAATACCAACAGCAGCAGAGGGCAGAGGTAATTACAAGAACAGTAATACAGTCAGTAAAAGTTTGTAAAGTTAATAGCTGGATACAGAAACTTACCTGGAAAAACAAAAGCGGCAAAGATGAGTAAGTTATGAAAACAGTAATACAGTTAAACCTGATTTGTAAAGATAAAAACTGGATATAGAAACTTACCAGAAACACCAATAACAGCAAGGACAGGATAGTAAAAGTATTGAATAAGCCGAATTATGAGAGTAAGCTTACTATGTATTCGCCAATAATCAAAAAATGTAGTATAGATGAATAAATCCCATTCCAAATCCCTTCCAATGTTGTAACATTCCAACCCACTGAGCTTAGATTCTGATCCATTGATGTAGCATTCCAAGCTACTGTTCTTAGATTATGATCCATTGATGTTACATTCCAATCCATTGTTCTTAGATTCCGATCCTTTGATGTGATGTTGCAATCTATTGTTCTCAGGTTCCCTGTTAGTGCCGGAGGCGAAGCTCTCACTGACACTATGGGAGAACATATTGAAGGAATCTCTTAATAATAGAAGAGAGGAACCCTGCACTGATACAATTAGGCTCCATTGAGACTGATATTAATTACAGTCACGGAACAAACAGCTTCAGTTCACCCATAGAGACTGAGATTAATTACAGTCACTGCACAAACAACTTCAGTTAACTTCTTTGAATCCAACTCTTTTTGTACCACAAAATGTTCGAACATTTACCCAGTCAGAATGGGATGTATGAGGGTTGCAGAGGTAAGCAATGGTGGAAATAGCGCAGGCTATGGCTGGACTCTTTCAATCCTCCTTGTGTATGGGAGTGGTGTCAGAAGACTGTAGGTTTTCAAATGTTACAGCAAGTTTAAAAAAGGAGAGTGTGTTAAACCATATAACTACAGGCCTGTTAAGCTAGCTTCGGTGCTGGGGAAAATTCTAGAGGCCTTATTCCAGGCTAAAATTATCTGTCACTTGGAAAAGCATGAATTAATCAATGACAACCTGCACAAATTGCTTCAAAGACAACGTATGTCTGATAAACTTGATTGGTTGTTCTGATGAAGTAACGGAGAGGGTTGATGTGTGTAGTGCAGTTGAGGTTATGAATATGGAGTTTCAAACGGGGCTTGCTACAGTGCCACATAATAGATTTAATCGGGAAATGGAAACCCATGGAAGTAAAGGGACACTGATTGTGTGGATACAACATTGGCTAAGGGACAGGTAACAGAGAATAATTTGAAGGGTTGTTTTTCTGACGGAAAGGAAGTATAGAGTGATGTCGCCCAGTGATCGATATAAGGGCCAGTGCCCTGTTTGATAGAAATTTATGGCCTGGAGTTGTCTAAAGGGCATGATTTCAAAGTCTGCAGATGGTATGAAACTCAGCAATGCAGCAAACAGTAAGGAGAGTAGCAGATTTCAGGAACACATAGAGAGACCGGGGAAATGGGCAGAAACATGGCAGTTAAAATTTAACTTAAGAAAGTTTGAAGTGATACATTTTTGGAGGAAAAATGAGCAGAGGCAATATAAACTAAATTATGCAATTTTAAAGGGAGTGCAGATAAAGAGAGACCTGGGAGTTAGAACATAAGAACTTAAGACATAAGACTTAGGAACAGGAGTAGGCCATCTAGCCCCTCGAGCCTGCTCCGCCATTCAACAAGATCATGGCTGATCTGGCCGTGGACTCAGCTCCACTGACATGCCCGCTCCCCATAACCCTTAATTCCCTTATTGGTTAAAAATCTATCTATCCGTGATTTGAATACATTCAATGAGCTAGCCTCATCTGCTTCCTTGGGCAGAGAATTCCACAGATTCACAGCCCTCTGGGAGAAGAAATTCCTTCTCAACTCGGTTTTAAATTGGCTCCCCCGTATTTTGAGGCTGTTCCCCCGAGTTCTAGTCTCCCCGACCAGTGGAAACAACCTCTTCGCCTCTATCTTTTCTATCCCTTTCATTATTTTAAATGTTTCTATATGATCCCCCCTCATCCTTCTTAACTCCAACGAGTAAAGACCCAGTCTACGCAAACTATCATGATAAGGTAACCCCCTCATCTCCCTAATCAGCCTAGTGAATCGTCTCTGTAACCCCTCCAAAGCTAGTATATCCTTCCTTAAGTAAGGCTACCAAAACTGCACGCAGTACTCCAGGTGCGGCCTCACCAATACCCTATACATTTGCAGCAGGACATCCCTGCTTTTGTATTCCATCCCTCTCGCAATGAAGGCCAACATTCCATTCGCCTTCCTGATTCCCTGCTGCACCTGCAAACTAACTTTTTGTGATTGATGCACAAGGACCCCCAGGTCCCTCTGCACCGTAGCATGTTGTAATTTCTCCCCATTCAAATAATATTCCCTTATGCTATTTTTTTCCAAGGCGGATGACCTCACACTTTCCGACATTGTATTCCATCTGCCAAACCTTAGCCCATTCGCTTAACCTATCTAAATCCCTTTGCAGCCTCTCTGTCTCCTCTACACAACCCGCTTTCCCACTAATCTTTGTGTCATCTGCAAATTTTGTTATACTACACTCTGTCCCCTCTTCCAGGTCTTCTATGTATATTGTAAAAAGTTGTGGTCCCAGCACCGATCCTTGTGGCACACCAATAACCACCGATTTCCAGCAAAAAATGACCCCTTTATCCTGACTCTCTGCTTTCTGTTAGCCAGCCAAATCTCTATCCATGCAATACATTTCCTCTGACTCCACGTACCTTTACCTTCTGCAGTAAAATTTTGTGTGGCAACTTATCGAATGCCTTTTGGAAATCTAAATGCACCACATCCATCAGTACACCTCTATCCACCATGCTCGTTATATCCTCAAAGAATTCCAGTAAATTAGTTAAACATGATTTCCCCTTCATGAATCCATGTTGCGTCTTCTTGATTGCACTATTCCTATCTAGATGTCCCGCTATTTCTCCATAATGATAGTTTCAAGCATTTTCCCCACTAGAGATGTTAAACTAACTAGCCTCTAGTTACCTGCCTTTTGTCTGCCCCCTTTTTTAAACAGACGCGTTACATTAGCTGCTTTCCAATCCGCTGGTACCTCCACAGAGTCCAGAGAAATGTGGGAGATTATAAAAAAATGCATCTGCTATAACTTCTGCCATCTCTTTTCATACCCTGGAAAGCATTTCTTCAGGACCAGGGGATTTGTCTACGTTGAGTCCCATTAGCCTGTCCAGCACTACCCCGCCAGTGATAGTGATTGTCTCAAGGTTCTCCCTTCCATCATTCCTGTGACCAGCAATTTTTGGCATGGTTTTTTTATCTTCCACTGTGAAGACCGAAGCAAAATATTTGTTAAAATCTCAGCCATTTCCACATTTCCCCATTCTTAAATCCCCCTTCTCATCTTCTAATGGACCAACATTTACTTTAGTCACTCTTTTCCGTTTTATATATATGTAAAAGCATTTACTATTTGTTTTTATGTGTTGCGCAAGTTTACTTTCGTAATCTATCTTTCCTTTCTTTATTACTTTCTTTGTCATTCTTTGCTGTCGTTTAAAATTCTCCCAATCTTCTAGTTTCCCACTAATTGTGGCCAGCTAATACGCATTGGTTTTTAATTTGATACTCTCCTTTATTTCCTTGGTTATCCACGGCTGGTTATCCCTTCTTTATTTCCCTTCATTTTCACTGGAATATATTTTTGTTGAGCACTATGAAAGAGCTCCTTAAAAGTCCTCCACTGTTCCTAAATTGTGCCACCATTTAGTCTGTGTTTCCAGTCTACTTTAGCCAACTCTGCCCTCATCACTCTGTACTCCCCTTTGTTAAGCATAGTACGCTCGTTTGAGACACTACTTTCTCACCCGACACTAATCTTTGGAGAGAGACCTGGGAGTTATCGGACACTAATCTTTGGAGAGAGACCTGGCAGTTATCGGACACTAATCTTTGGAGAGAGACCTGGCAGTTATCGGACACTAATCTTTGGAGGTGACAGGACAGGTTGGGAAGGATTTTAAACCGAATACAGGATCTTTAGCTTTAAAAGCAAGGTTATTTTGTTAAACCTTTATAAAACACTGCTTAGTCCTGAACTGGACTGTTGTGTCCAATTCTGAGAATCACATTTAAAGAACGATGTCAAGGCCTTGGAGAAGGCGGAGACCAAATTTACTGAAATGGTACCAGAAATGAGACGTTTCAGTTGTATGGACAGATTGCAGAAGCTCGGGTTGTTCTCCTTACAACAGAGAAGATTAAGCAGAGATTTAATAGAGTTGTTCATGTTTATGAGCGGTTTGAATAGAGTAAATGATGAGAAACTGTTCCCGGTGGCTGATGGGTTGATAACCAAAAGAGACTGATTTAAGATAATTGGCAAAAAAAACAGAGGGAAGATGAGGAGAATATGTTTTATGCAGCGAGTTTTCATCTGGAATGCAAAGCCTTAATATGTGAGTGAAGCAAATTCAATAATGGTCCGTAATTGGCACTAAAACCCGGAATGTGCGGTCTTTTACCAGTGTAGTGTTAGACCCTTAAAAACATGTACATTAATATTTCTAAAAAATGCTTTCCCTTAAATATATAATGAAATACAATTTTAATTAATGTTAAATATGTGAGGTAATTTTATTTATGCTAACTGTAGATATATGTTTGGGTATTTCCATTCATACTGATGATCACGTGGCCAAAAGGAGGCTTGAATACCTCTAGCGCCCCTGAGAGACATGGGCCTTTCCCCACACATACCCCGAGAGTCTCCTTAACCCTTGGACCCACCGGTATGTGGGTCTTTCCCCACACACACCCCGAGATTCTCCATAACCCCCGAACCCACCATACATGGGCCTCTCCCCACAAATACTTAGATATTCCCATCAAACACTCCCCGGTTAGGTACATAGTAAAACTCGCTCAACCCTGTCCCATCAGACATTCCCAGGGTGGGTACAGCACGGGTTAGATACAGAGTAAAGCTCCCTCCACACTGCCCCACCGAATGCTCACAAGACATATAGAGCACGGGTTAGACAGAGAATAAGCTCCCTCTACACTGTCCCATCAAACACTCCCAGGGCAGTTACAGCACAGCACAGGTTAGATACAGAGTAAAGCTTCCTCTATACTGTACCATCAAACACTCCCAGGACAGGTCCAGCTGGTTAGATACAGTGTAAAGCTATCTCAAACACTGCCCCATCAAACACACCCAGGGCGGGTACAGCATGGTTTTGATACAGAGTAAAGCTCGCTCTGCACTGTCCCATCAAAGACTCCCAGGGCACGTACAGCACGGGATTAGATACAGAGTAAAGCTCCGTCTACACTTTCCCATGAAACACTCTCAGGACAGGTAGAACACGGGTTGGATACAGAGTAAAGCTCCCTTTCGTTATATTTCTGAGCAGGCACATTATTCGGACATCATGGGTTGGATATGGAGTAAAGTTCCCTTTACACTGTCCCATCAAACACTCCCAGGGCGGGTACAGCATGGGTTGGATATAGAGTAAAGTTCCCTCTGCACTCTCCCATCAAACACTCTCAGGGCGGGTACAGCATGGGTTGGATATAGAGTAAAGTTCCCTCTACACTCTCCCATCAAACACTCTCAGGGCGGGTACAGCATGGGTTGGATATAGAGTAAAGTTCCCTTTAGTTATAATTCTGAGCACGGCCCATAATTCGGACAGCAATTATCCAGGTTCTGTGGTCGCAGGTCCTACACATCAAACGGAGCCTGAATTAACATTGCCTTCTGCCGGGAATGTTGGACGGATCTGAAAGTCGGATTGAAGTCAGTCCCTTTGTTATTTTGCTCAGGGGTGAAGATGTGCCTGTGGTGTGAGGGGCAAAGGGTGTGTAGCCCGGAACAAGTGTCACATCCTTAGAATTGGAGCCTGGCCATTCAGCCGTGAAATCAGGAAGCACTTCTTCACACAAAGGGCAGTAGGAATCTGGGAATCTCTCCCCCAAAATACTGTGCACTCCGAGCGTGAATTGAAAATGGTAACACTGTAATGGACAGATAATTGTCGCGTAAGGGTTTTAAGAAACCAAGGAGCTAGATGGAGTTATGATACAGGCCAGCCATGACCTAATCGAATGGTGGACCAGGCTGGAGGGGCTGAATTGCCTCCTTCTGTTCGAGAGGTGTACTGAACTCCGAATGATACATTAGCAGTCTCTTCTTCGGCAGTGGTGGGCTGCACCAACAGCAAATCTCTGAGTAACAAGAGCAGTGCTTGCAACGTTTTTCGGTGAGACCCTCAGAGTTACAATGAGATGGCTGGTGTGCAGAAACTCTTTATTTGGACCTGGAGAGTATACTGCAGTTAATAACCACACGCACACATACACGGGGGAGTGAGAGGTGGGGCTCGGGCAATTGGCTCTACCTAGGACATTATAAAATGCTAGTCCACTAACAAAGACCAACAGTAACTGGAGTCAAAGCATCAATGTGTCTCCCATGCAGTTTTTTTTTATCAATAAACGGAGGAACCAATCTGAGTAATTATTTAGCTGGTGAAGATTTGAAGGAATTATTTGCCGCGACATACAGTCGGGCAACTAAAGTCAGAGCTCCCTGGATGATGAAACAGACAGAGATTATGATGAAGCAGAAAAAGAACGTGTATGACAGATGTCAGGTTGGAAATACATCTGAGAATCAGACTGTGTATAGAAAGATCAGCGAAGTGAAACAGAAAATAATAGGGGCAATGAGAGGGTATGAAAATAGAATGGTAGTCAACATAAAATGTAATTTAAAAGTCTTCTATATGAATACTTATAGCAAAAGGGTAGTCAGAAGAGGGGTGGAGTCGATTCGGGACCAACAAGGAGACCTATGTTAGTTTGGCCTTCATAGCAAGGGGATTTGAATATAGGAGCAGGGAAGTCTTACTGCAGTTGTGCAGGGACTTGGCGAGGCCTCACCTGGAATATTGTGTTCAATTTTGGTCTCCTAATCTGAGGAAGGGCGTTCTTGATATTGAGGGAGTGCCGCGAAGGTTCACCAGACTGATTCCAGGGATGGCTGCACTGATATATGAGGAGAGACTGAATCGCCTGGGCCTTTATGCACTTGAGTTTATATGGATGAGAGGGGATCTCATTGAAACGTATAAGATTCTGACAGGACTGGACAGGTTAGATGCGCAAAGAATGTTCCCGATGTTGGGGAAGTCCAGAACCAGAGGACATAGTCTTAGGATAAGGAATGGGCCATTGAGGACTGAGATGAGGAGAAACTTCTTTACTCAGAGAGTTGTTAACATGTGGAATTCCCTACCGCAAAGCGTTGTTGATGCCAGTTCATTGGATATATATGGTTAAAGAGATCAAGGGGTATGGAGAGAAAGTAGGAAAGGGGTATTGAGGGAATGATCAGCCATGAACTTATTGAATGGCGGTGCAGGCTAGAAGGGCCAAATGGCTTACTCCTGCCCCTATTTTCTAAGGTTCTATGTTTCTATGCATAGAAGCATAGATGATGGCATCTCTCTTCAACAAGGAAGAAGATGTTGCCATAGACATAGGGAAGGAGGGGGGTAGAGGTGACTTGTTGGATAAAAATGGATAAATAAGAGGTATTGGAATGCTGGATGAATTTAAAGTAGATATATCAGCAGGAGTGGATAGGATGCATCCTAGAATGTTGACGGATATGAGAGAGGAAATTGCGGAGATTCTGGCCATATTACTCCATAGATATGTGTGTGGTGCAAGAGGACTGAAGAATTGCAAATGTTACACTATTGTTCAATAAATGGTGTACTAATAAACCCAGCAACCACAGGCCATTCACCTTTTAGAAACAGTAATCCAGGATAAAATTAACAGTCACTTGGCCAAGCGTGGCTTAATTAAAGAAATTCACCAGAGATTTATTAATGGTAAATCATGTGTAAGCAACTTGATAGAGATTTTTGATGCGGTAACAGGGAGGGTTGCTGAGGACAATGCGGTTGACGTAATGTACATGGATTTCTAAAAGACTTTCGGCAAAGTGCCACATAATAGGCTTTCCAGCAAAGTTAAAGCCCATGGAATAAAAGGGGCAGTGTTAGCATGGATTGAAAATTGACTTTGCGACAGGAAACAGAGAGTCGTGATGAACGGTTGTTTTTTTGGGCTTGAGGGAGGTAGACAGTGGTGTTCTCCAGGGTTCGTTACTAGGACCACTGCTTTTCTTGATATATATTAATAATTTGAACGTTCGTGTACAGGGCAAATTAGCAAAATTTGCAGATGACAGAAAATGTATAAGTATTGTGAACAGTGTGGAGGAGAGTGATAGTCTTCAGGAAGACATAGAGAGCCTCGTGAAGTGGGCTGAAATTTAACACAGTAAAGTGTGAATTGATACAGTTTGGTAGGAAGAATAAGAGGAATTATAAAGCTATATATACAATCCTAAAGTGCGTGCATGAACAGGAGGAACAGGAGGAAGAGGTATAAAAATCAATTAAACGTGCTTATGGGATTATGTGCTTCATAAGCAGTGGTATAGAGTACACAAGTTTGGAAATTATGCTGAACCTGTTAAATAAATGGTTTGGCCCCAACTGGAGTATTGTGTCCAATTCTTGGCACCTCTCTTTGGGAAAGATGTGAAGTTTGTGAAGGCCTTGGAGAAGATGCAGAATGATTTCAGGGATGAGGGACTTCAGTTACTTGGATAGATTGAAGAAGCTGGGGTTGTTCTGCTTGGAGCAGAGAAGATTGAGAAGAGATTTGGTAGAAGTGTTCAAATTCATGGTGGGTCTGGACAGAGAAGTTCGAGAGAAACTGGCAATACAGGCAAAATGCAGAAGGCACAGATTTAAGCTGATGGGCAAAAGATCCAAATGATTTTTTTATGCAGCGTGTTGTTAAGAACTGGAATGCGCTGTCTGAAAGCGTGGTGGAGTTAGACTCAATCTTATCTTTCCAGAAGGGAGTTGGATAAGTAACTGTGGAAAAAAAAATCGCAGGTCTATGGTGAAGGGACAGGAGAGTGGGACGAGCTGAGATTCGGCACGGGGTCGACAGGCCGAAAGAGCTTGTTCTGTGGTGTAGACATACAATGATTCTATGCAGAACCTGCCTTGGAAATGTTTCATGGGGACAATGTAGAGGGAGCTTTACTCTATATCTGACCCGTGCTGCATCTGCCATTGGAGATTTTGATGGGACAGTGTCGAGGGAGCTTTACTCTGTATCTAACCCGTGCTGTACATGTCCTGGGACTGTTTGATGGGACAATGTAGGGTAGTTTTACTCTGTATGTAAACTGTGCTGTAGCCGGCTTACCCGTTATTGTACTACACATGTACAGGATCTGACAGTGAGACACACATGGGCTTTAAAGTTGCAGAGGGGAATGAATCGTTCCATTTTAGGTGATTATTTTATTCCAGTTGTATTTCTTATTTGAAAACTAAAGAGAATTCATTTTCACGAGAGCCCAAGGTGGAATTGTAATCGTGTTGTCAAGATCATTGTTTACGGTATTGATGTAATGAGTAACATCAGCACCATCTCACGAAATCTGACAAAGGTTTTGCTATGACCACACAGATACACAAATAGACTGTGAGTCCACACCTCCCTGTTCACTTGCTGCGTGTTCCAGCAGATTCTGTTTCTATTTCCATCCAAACATGTCTAGGGCCTCAGGTTTTGTATATTCCACCATCTTGTTTCTTTCTGTGTTTGAAGACTCTGAAGTTGCTCAGTTTGCATATGCATCCCTCCCGTCTGTATACAGATAGCTCCCCGAGAGAAGGAAGATTGTGGGACACCAGTTAGTGTACAGACATATCGACTAGTTAGAGGGACTGAGAGAAAACACTCAGTGTACATACATCTCCTGTAGGTAGAGGGACTGAGAGACGTCAGTCAGTGTTCAAACATCACCCTGAAAGAGCAGAGAGAGACACAAGTTAGTTTACAGATATCTCGCTGAGAAAGAGGTGCCTGAGAGACACCAGACAGTGTACAGACATCTCCCTGAGCGACTCGGAGAGACACATTAGTGTTACTGATATCTCCCTGAGAAAGAGGAGAATGTGAGTCCCAGTCAGTGTACAGACATCTCCCTGAGCGAGTATGGAGAGACTCCAGTCAGTTTACTGATATCTCCCTGAGAAAGAGCGGTCTGTGAGACATCTGTCAAGTGTGTAAATATCTCCCTCAGCGCGAGGGGCTGAGAGACAACTGTCAGTGCACAGTTATCTCCGTGAGAGAGAGGGAATGAGAACGTTAGTCCATGTAAAAATATCTTTCTGAGGGAGAGAGCTCTGAGAGACAAAAGTCAGTGTATAAATACATCCCTGAGGGTGAGGGGCTGAGAGACATCAGAACGTGTACAAATATCCCCATCATGAAGAGGCACAGAGAGACACCAGTTACTGTACAGATACCTCCCTGAGGATGAGGGACAGAGAGAGACCCGTCGGTTTACAGATATCAACCTGAGGGAGGGGGGAATGAGAGCTACCAGTCAGTGTACCGATATCTCCCTGAGGGCGAGGGACTGAGAGACACCATTTAGTGTATTGATATCACCCAGAGGTCGAGGGACTGAAGCCACCCGTCAGTGTACAGATATCTCCCTGAGGGAGACGGGACTAAAGAGACACCAGTCAGTGCACAGATATTTCCGTGTGAGACACAATTCAGTGTACACAAATCTCTCAGGGGGAGGGGTGACTGAGAGAAACCATTCATTGTACAGGTGTCATTGTGAGGGAATGGCACAGAAAGACGTCTGTCAGTGTAGAGACATCTCCCTTCGAGAGGGTGCTGACAGACACCAGTCCCTTTACTGATATCTCCCTGTGAGAACATCACTGAGACACATCAGTCAGTGGACAGATACTTCCCCGAGAGAGAGGACTGAGAGACACCTGTCTGTTTACAGATATCTCGCTGAAGGAGATGGACTGGAAGCCAATAGTCAGTGTATAGATTTCTTCCCTATGAGAGGCTCAAAGAGTGAACATTCAGTGTACAGATATCTCCCTGATGGAGAGGGGCTGGGAGACACCATTCATTGTACAGAAAACTCCCTGAGGATGAGTCTGAGAGATACCAGTCAGCGTACATATATCTCCTTGTGAGACACCAGTCAGTGCAAAGAGAGTGATGGTGAGGGAGACACCACGAATTGAGCAGACATCTCCCTGAGCGAGAGAGGACTGAGAGACACCAGTAAGTGTAGATACATCTCCCCGAGAGTCAACATAAAGTCAAAAGACATCTCCCTGAGAGAGAGAGATTGAGAGACACCAGTCAGTGTACAGATATCACACAGAGGGAGAGGAGGTGAGAGATAACAGAAAGTGAACCGATCTCCCCCTGAGGGATAGGCACAGAGAGACAATCAGTGTAAAGATATTTCCCTCATGGAGAGGGACTGAGAGACAGCAGTCAGTGTAAAGATATTTCCTTCATGGAAAGGGACTGAGAGACACCAGTCAGTTTACTGATATCTCCCTTAAAGAGAAGCAATGAGAGATAACAGGCAGTGCACATATATCTCCCCATGACACAGTAGTCAGCGTACAGATTTCTCGCTGAGAGAGGGGACTGAGTGACACCTGACAGAGTATAGATATCTCCCTGAGCGAGAGGTATTGAGATACACCAGTCAGTTCACAGTTATCTCCCTTTGCGAGAGGAACTGAGAGATACCAGTCCATGTACAGGTATCTCCCGCAGGGAGAGGGACTGAGAGACACCAGTCAGTGTACAGGTATCTCCCACAGGGAGAGGGACTGAGAGACACCAGTCAGTGTACAGATATCTCCCTGAGGGAGAGGAACTTGGAGAAACCAGTCAGTCTACAGATATCGCCATGAGGGAGAGGAATTGTGAGACACCAGTCAGTGTATAGATGTCTCCATGAGGAAGATGCACAGACTAGGATCAGTCAGTGTACAGCTATCTTCCTGAGGGAGAGGGACTGAGATACACCAGTCTGTGCACAGATATCTCCCTGAGGGAGATGGGACTGAGAGACACCATTCAGCGTACAAATATCTCCCTAAGAGCGAATGACTATGAGAAACCAGTCAGTGTACAGATATCGCTGTGAGAAAAAGAACTGGGAGCGATCATTCAGTTTGCAGGGAACTCACTGAGGAGGAAGGACTGGAGGACAACAATCAGTGTACAGACATCTTCCTCAAAGAGAGTGACTGAGAGATAGTCAGTTAGTTTACTGATATCTCCCTTTGAGAGAAGCAATGAGAGACACCAGTCAGTGTACCGATATCTCGCTGAGGGAGAGGGACTGAGAGACACCAGTCAGTGTACAGATATCTGCCTGAGAGGGAGCAACTGAGAAACGCCAGTCAGTGCACAGATATCACCCTGAGTTGGAGGTACTGAGAGAGACCAGTCAGTGTATAGATATCTTAGTGAGGGAGAGAGACTGAGAAACATCAGTCAGAGGACAGATATCTCGCTGAGGCACAGGGACTGAGAGACACCAGTCAGTGCACAGATATCTCGCGGAGGGAGTGGGACTGAGAAGCACCAGTCAGTTTACACATATCTTCCTGAGGGAGAGGGTCTGAGAGACCACTCAGTTTAAAGATATCTCCCAGAGGGAGAAGGACTGAGAGACGCCAGTCAGTGTACAGATATATCACTGAGGGAATTGGACTGAGACCAGTCAGTGCACAGATATAACCATGAGAGACAGAGAGACTGAGAGATATCAGTCAGTGTACCGATATCTCCCTTAGGCAGAGTGATTGAAAGAAACCAGTCAGTTTACAGATATCACCCTGAGGGAGAGGGACTGAGAGACAACAGTCAGTGTACAGATATCTCCCTGAGCTGGAGGTACTGACATAGACCAGTCAGTGTACAGATATCTCCCTGAGGTGGAGGTACTGACAGAGACCAGTCAGTGTATTGATATCTCCGTGAGGGAGAGGGACTGAGAGACATCAGGCAGTGTACAGATATCTCCCTGAGAGATAGAGAGACCGAGAGACATCAGTCAGAGGACAGATATCTCCTTTAGGGAGAGGGACTGAGAGACACCAGTCAGTGCACAGATACCTCCCGGAGGGAGTGGGACTGAGAATCACCAGTCAGTGTACAGATATCTTCCTGAGGGAGTGGGACGAAGAGACCATTCAGTTTAAAGATATCTCCCAGCGGGAGAAGGACTGAGAGACACCAATCAGTATACAGATGTTTCCCTGAGGGAAATGGACTGATAGACCAGTCAGTGCACAGATATATCCCTGATAGACAGAGAGACTGAGAGAGATCAGTCAGTGGACCGATATCTCCCTTAGGGAGAGGGATTGAGAGACACCAATCAGTGTACAGATATCTCCGTGAGGGAGAGGCACTGAGAGACACAAGTCAGTGCACAGATATCTCGCGGAGGGAGTGGGACTGAGAAGCAACAGTCACTTTACACATATCTTCCTGAGGGAGAGGGTCTGAGAGACCACTCAGTTTAAAGATATCTCCCAGAGGGAGAAGGACTGAGAGACGCCAGTCAGTGTACAGATATATCACTGAGGGAATTGGACTGAGACCAGTCAGTGCACAGATATAACCATGAGAGACAGAGAGACTGAGAGATATCAGTCAGTGTACCGATATCTCCCTTAGGCAGAGTGATTGAAAGAAACCAGTCAGTTTACAGATATCACCCTGAGGGAGAGGGACTGAGAGACAACAGTCAGTGTACAGATATCTCCCTGAGCTGGAGGTACTGACAGAGACCAGTCAGTGTACAGATATCTCCCTGAGGTGGAGGTACTGACAGAGACCAGTCAGTGTATTGATATCTCCGTGAGGGAGAGGGACTGAGAGACATCAGGCAGTGTACAGATATCTCCCTGAGAGATAGAGAGACCGAGAGACATCAGTCAGAGGACAGATATCTCCTTTAGGGAGAGGGACTGAGAGACACCAGTCAGTGCACAGATACCTCCCGGAGGGAGTGGGACTGAGAATCACCAGTCAGTGTACAGATATCTTCCTGAGGGAGTGGGACGAAGAGACCATTCAGTTTAAAGATATCTCCCAGCGGGAGAAGGACTGAGAGACACCAATCAGTATACAGATGTTTCCCTGAGGGAAATGGACTGATAGACCAGTCAGTGCACAGATATATCCCTGATAGACAGAGAGACTGAGAGAGATCAGTCAGTGGACCGATATCTCCCTTAGGGAGAGGGATTGAGAGACACCAATCAGTGTACAGATATCTCCCTGAGGGAGAGGCACTGAGAGACACAAGTCAATATACAGATATCTCCATGAGAGGGAGGGATTGAGATACACCAGTCAAAGTACTGATATCACCCTCAGACGCAGGTAATGAGAGTCAACAGTCAGTGTTCAGATAGCGCACTGATGGAGATTCACTGAGAGCTACCCTTCAGTGCAGATATATATCGCTGAGGGAGAGGAATTGAGAGACAACAGTCAATGTACAGACATATCCATAAGGGAGAGTGACTGAGAGACACCAGTCAGTTTACAGATATCTCCCTGAGAGGGAGGGACTGAGAGACACCAGTCAGTGTACAGATGTCATCCTGAGGGAGAGGGACTGAGAGACATTAGTAAGTTTACAGATATTTCCCTAAGAGGCAGCAACTGGGTGACGCCAGTCAGTGTACAGATATCTCCCTGAGGGAGAGGAATTGACAGACAGCAGTCAATGTACAAATATCACCCTCAGAGAGTGGTACTGAGAGAGACCAGTCATTGTACAGATATCTCCCTGAGGGAGAGGGACTGAGAGATATCAGTCAGTGTAAAGATATCATCCTGAGGAAGAGAGACTCAGAGACACCAGTCAGTGTACAGATATTTCACTGAGGGAGAGGGACTGAGAGAGACTTGTCAGTGTACAGATATCTCCCTGAGGGAGAGGGAATGAGAGACACCAGTTTGTGTACTGATATCACCCTGAGAGGAAGGTACTGAGAGACACCAGTCAGTGTATACATATCTCCCTGAGGGAGAGGGACTGAGACACACCAGTCAGCGCAAAGATATCTCCCTGTGAGGCAGAGAATGAGACACAAGAGTCCGTGTACAGATATATAATTGATGGAGAGGGACTGAGAGATACCCGTCAGTGTACAAATATATCTCCGTGAGGGAGAGGAACTGAGAGACACCAATCAGTGAACAGATATCTTCCAGAGGGAGAGGGACTGAGAGGACCAGTCAGTTTACCGATATCTCCCAGGGAGGGAGGGACTGAGAGTCACCAGCTAGAGTACAGGGATCTCCTTGAGAGGGAGTTACTGAGAGGCACCAGTCAGTGTACAGATATCTCCCTGATTTGGGGGTACTAAGAGAAACAGTCAGTGCACAGATATCTCCCTGAGGGAGAGGGACTGAGAGACGCCAGGCAGTGTAAAGATATCTCCCTGAGAGACAGAGAGACTGAGAGACATCAGTCAGAGGACAGATATCTCCTTGATGGAGAGGGACTGAGAGACACCAGTCAGTGCACAGATATCTCCCGGAGTGATTGGGACTGAGAAGCACCAGTCACTGTACAGATATCTTCCTGAGGGAGAGGGACTGAGAGACCACTCAGTTTAAAGTTATCTCCCAGAGGGAGAAGGAATGAGAGACACCAGTCAGTGTACAGATATTTCCCTGAGGGAAATGGACTGAGAGACCAGTCAGTGCACAGATATATCCCTGAGAGAAAGAGAGACTGAGAGAGATCAGTCAGTGTACCGATATCTCCCTAAGGTAGAGGGATTGAGAGATAAAAGTCAGTGTACAGATATCACCCTGAGGGAGAGGGACTGAGACACAACAGTCAGTGTACTGATATCTCCCTGAGAGCGAGGTACTGAGAGACTCCAGTCAGTGTACAGATATCACCCTGAGAGGGAGGTACTGAGAGACACCAGTCAGTGTACAGATATCTCACTGAGAAATTGGGGAATTCGAGACACCAGTCAGTGAACAGATATCACCCTGAGAGGGAGGGACTGAGAGATACAAGTCAGTGTACAGATGTGTCCGTGAGAGAGATGGACTTTGAGACACCAGTCAGTGCGCAGATATGTCCCTGAGGGAGAGGCACAGAGAGGCACAAGTCAATGTACAGATATCTCCATGAGAGTGAGGGATTGAGATGCACCAGTCAGTGTACAGATATCACCCTCAGAGGCAGAGAATGAGAGACAACAGTCAGTGTACAGGTATCGCACTGATGGAGATTCACTGAGAGCTACCCTTCAGTGTACATATATGTCGCTGAGGGAGAGGAATTGAGAGACAACAGTCAATGTACAGACATGTCTTTAAGGGAGAGCGACTGAGAGACATCAGTCAGTTTACTGATATCTCCCTGAGAATGAGGGACTGAGAGACACCAGTCAGTGTACAGATATCATCCTGAGGGAGAGGGACTGAGAGACACCAGTCAGATTACAGATATCTCCCGAAGAGGGAGCAACTGGGTGACGCCAGTCAGTGTACAGATATCTCCCTGAGGGAGAGGAACTGACAGACAGCAGTCAGTGTACAGATATCACCCTGAGAGAGTGGTACTGAGAGAGACCAGTCATTGGACAGATATCTCCCTGAGGGAGAGGGACTGAGAGACACCAGTCAGTGTACAGATATCACTCTGAGGGAGAGGGACTGAGAGACACCAGTCAGTGTACAGATATCACCCTGGGAGAGAAGTACTGAGAGATACCAGTCAGTGTTGATATTACCCTGAGGGAGAGGGTCTGAGAGACACCAGTCAGCGCAAAGATATCTCCCTGTGAGGCAGAGAATGAGAGACACCAGTCCGTGCACAGATATCTAATTGATGGAGAGGGACTGAGAGATACCCGTCAGTGTACATATATGTCCGTTAGGGAGAGGAACTGAGAGACACCAATCAGTGAACAGATATCTTCCAGAGGGAGAGGGACTGAGAGGCAACAGTCAGTGTACAGATATCTCCTTGAGAGGTAGTTACTGAGAGGCACCAGTCAGTTTACAGATATCTCCCGAAGAGGTAGCAACTGGGAGACGCCAGTCAGTGTACAGATGTCTCCCTGAGGGAGAGGAACTGACAGACAGCAGTCAGTGTACAGATATCAGTTTGAGAGAGTGGTACTGAGAGAGACCAGTCAGTGTACAGATATCTCCCTGAGGGAGAGGGATTGAGAGATACCAGTCAGTGTATAGAGCTCTCCCTGAGGGAGAGGGAATGAGAGACACCAGTCAGTTATCAGATATCTCCCTGAGAGGGAGGGACTGACAGACGCCAGTCGGTGCACAGATATCTCCCGGAGGGAAAGGGTCTGAGAGACACCAGTCAGTGTACAGATATCACCCTGAGAGGGAGGTACTGAGAGACACCAGTCAGTGTATAGATATCACCTGACGGAGAGAGACTGAGAGAGACCAGTCACCGCAAAAATATCTCCCTGTGAGGCAGAGAATGAGCGACACCAGTCCGTGTACAGATATCTCATTGATGGAGAGGGACTGAGAGATTCACGTCAATGTACATATATATCCGTTAGGGAGAAGAACTGAGAGACACCAATCCGTGAACAGATATCTGCCAGAGGGAGAGGGACTGAGAGGCACCAGAAGTGTTCTGATAGCTCATAGGGCGGGAGGGACTGAGGTAAACCAGACAGTGGGCAGATATCTCCCTGAGAGGGAGTTACTGAGAGGCACCAGTCAGTGTACAGATATCTCCCTAGTTGAAGGTGCTGAGCGAGACCAGTCAGTATATAGATATCTTCCTGAGGGAGAGGGACTGAGAGACACCAGGCAGTGTACAGATATCTCCCTGAGAGAAAGAGAGACTGAGAGACATCAGTCAGTGTACAGATATCTTCCTGAGGGAGAGGGACTAAGAGACCACTCAGTTTAAAGCTATCTCCCAGAGGGAGAAGGACTGAGAGACACCAGTCAGTTTACAGATATCTCCCGAAGAGGGAGCAACTGGGAGACGCCAGTCAGTGTACAGATGTCTCCCTGAGGGAGAGGAACTGACAGACAGCAGTCAGTGTACAGATATCAGCTTGAGAGAGGGGTACTGAGAGAGACCAGTCAGTGTACAGATATCTCCCGAAGGGAGAGGGATTGAGAGATACCAGTCAGTGTATAGATCTCTCCCTGAGGGAGAGGGATTGAGAGACACCAGTCAGTGATCAGATATCTCCCTGAAAGGGAGTTACTGAGAGGCACCAGTCAGTGTACAGATATCTCCCTGAGTTGAAGGTACTGAGCGAGACCAGTCAGTGCACAGATATATCCCTGAGAGACAGAGAGACTGAGAGAGATCAATCAGTGTACCGATATCTCCCTTAGGGAGAGGGAGTGAGAGACACCAGTCAGTGTACAGATATCACCCTGAGGGAGGGGTACTGAGAGACAACAGTCAGTGTACTGATATCTCCCTGCGAGGGAGCAACTGAGAGACGCCAGTCAGTGTACAGATATCACCCTGAGAGGGAGGTACTGAGAGACACCAGTCAGTGTACAGATATCACCCTGAGGGAGAGGGACTGAGACACAACAGTCAGTGTACTGATATCTCCCTGAGAGCGAGGTACTGAGAGACTCCAGTCAGTGTACAGATATCACCCTGAGAGGGAGGTACTGAGAGACACCAGTCAGTGTACAGATATCTCACTGAGAAATTGGGGAATTCGAGACACCAGTCAGTGAAGAGATATCACCCTGAGAGGGAGGGACTGAGAGATACAAGTCAGTGTACAGATGTGTCCGTGAGAGAGATGGACTTTGAGACACCAGTCAGTGCGCAGATATACCCTGAGGGAGAGGCACAGAGAGGCACAAGTCAATGTACAGATATCTCCATGAGAGTGAGGGATTGAGATGCACCAGTCAGTGTACAGATATCACCCTCAGAGGCAGAGAATGAGAGACAACAGTCAGTGTACAGGTATCGCACTGATGGAGATTCACTGAGAGCTACCCTTCAGTGTACATATATGTCGCTGAGGGAGAGGAATTGAGAGACAACAGTCAATGTACAGACATGTCTTTAAGGGAGAGCGACTGAGAGACATCAGTCAGTTTACTGATATCTCCCTGAGAATGAGGGACTGAGAGACACCAGTCAGTGTACAGATATCATCCTGAGGGAGAGGGACTGAGAGACACCAGTCAGATTACAGATATCTCCCGAAGAGGGAGCAACTGGGTGACGCCAGTCAGTGTACAGATATCTCCCTGAGGGAGAGGAATTGACAGACAGCAGTCAGTGTACAGATATCACCCTGAGAGAGTGGTACTGAGAGAGACCAGTCATTGGACAGATATCTCCCTGAGGGAGAGGGACTGAGAGACACCAGTCAGTGTACAGATATCACTCTGAGGGAGAGGGACTGAGAGACACCAGTCAGTGTACAGATATCACCCTGGGAGAGAAGTACTGAGAGATACCAGTCAGTGTTGATATTTCCCTGAGGGAGAGGGTCTGAGAGACACCAGTCAGCGCAAAGATATCTCCCTGTGAGGCAGAGAATGAGAGACACCAGTCCGTGCACAGATATCTAATTGATGGAGAGGGACTGAGAGATACCCGTCAGTGTACATATATGTCCGTTAGGGAGAGGAACTGAGAGACACCAATCAGTGAACAGATATCTTCCAGAGGGAGAGGGACTGAGAGGCAACAGTCAGTGTACAGATATCTCCTTGAGAGGTAGTTACTGAGAGGCACCAGTCAGTTTACAGATATCTCCCGAAGAGGTAGCAACTGGGAGACGCCAGTCAGTGTACAGATGTCTCCCTGAGGGAGAGGAACTGACAGACAGCAGTCAGTGTACAGATATCAGTTTGAGAGAGTGGTACTGAGAGAGACCAGTCAGTGTACAGATATCTCCCTGAGGGAGAGGGATTGAGAGATACCAGTCAGTGTATAGAGCTCTCCCTGAGGGAGAGGGAATGAGAGACACCAGTCAGTTATCAGATATCTCCCTGAGAGGGAGGGACTGACAGACGCCAGTCGGTGCACAGATATCTCCCGGAGGGAAAGGGTCTGAGAGACAGCAGTCAGTGTACAGATATCACCCTGAGAGGGAGGTACTGAGAGACACCAGTCAGTGTATAGATATCACCTGACGGAGAGAGACTGAGAGAGACCAGTCACCGCAAAAATATCTCCCTGTGAGGCAGAGAATGAGCGACACCAGTCCGTGTACAGATATCTCATTGATGGAGAGGGACTGAGAGATTCACGTCAATGTACATATATATCCGTTAGGGAGAAGAACTGAGAGACACCAATCCGTGAACAGATATCTGCCAGAGGGAGAGGGACTGAGAGGCACCAGAAGTGTTCTGATAGCTCATAGGGCGGGAGGGACTGAGGTAAACCAGACAGTGGGCAGATATCTCCCTGAGAGGGAGTTACTGAGAGGCACCAGTCAGTGTACAGATATCTCCCTAGTTGAAGGTGCTGAGCGAGACCAGTCAGTATATAGATATCTTCCTGAGGGAGAGGGACTGAGAGACACCAGGCAGTGTACAGATATCTCCCTGAGAGAAAGAGAGACTGAGAGACATCAGTCAGTGTACAGATATCTTCCTGAGGGAGAGGGACTAAGAGACCACTCAGTTTAAAGCTATCTCCCAGAGGGAGAAGGACTGAGAGACACCAGTCAGTTTACAGATATCTCCCGAAGAGGGAGCAACTGGGAGACGCCAGTCAGTGTACAGATGTCTCCCTGAGGGAGAGAAACTGACAGACAGCAGTCAGTGTACAGATATCAGCTTGAGAGAGGGGTACTGAGAGAGACCAGTCAGTGTACAGATATCTCCCGAAGGGAGAGGGATTGAGAGATACCAGTCAGTGTATAGATCTCTCCCTGAGGGAGAGGGATTGAGAGACACCAGTCAGTGATCAGATATCTCCCTGAAAGATACAAGTCAGTGTACGGATATGTCCCAGAGGGGAACGGACTAAGAGTCCCCAGTCCATGTACAGATGTGTCCGTGAGAGAGATGGACTTTGAGACACCAGTCAATGTACAGATATCTCCATGAGAGTGAGGGATTGAGATACACCAGTTATTGTACAGATATCACCCTTAGAGGCAGGAATGAGAGTCAGCAGTCAGTGTACAGATATCGCAATGATGGAGATTCATTGAGAGCTACCCTTCAGTGTACATATATATCACTGAGGGAGAGCAATTGACAGACAACAGTCAATGTACAGACATGTCCATAAGGGAGAGAAACTGAGAGACAGCAATCAGTTTAATGATATATCCCTGAGGGAGAGGGACTGAGAGACAACAGTCAGTGTACAGATATCATCCTGAGGGAGAAGGACTGAGAGACACCAGTCAGTTCACAGATAACTCCCGAAGAGGGAGCAACTGGGAGACGCCAGTCAGTGTACAGATGTCTCCCTGAGGGAGAGGAACTGACAGACAGCAGTCAATGTACAGATATCACCCTGAGACAGTGGTACTGAAGGAGACCAGTCAGTGTACAGATAACTCCCTTATGGAGAGGGACTGAGAGACACCAGTCAGTGTATAGATATCTCCCTGAGGGAGAGGGAATGAGAGACACCAGTCAGTTTACAGATATCTCCCTGAGAGAGTGGTATTGAGAGAGGCCAGTCAGTGTACAGATATCTCCCTGAGGGAGAGGGACTGAGAGATAGTCAGTGTATAGATATCTCCCTGAGGGAGAGCGAATGAGAGACACCAGTCAGTGAACAGATATCTCCCTGAGGGAGAGGGGACTGAGAGACATCAGTGTGACGAGAGATATCTCCCTGAGGGAGAGGGACTGAGATACAGAATTCAGTGTACAGATATGTCCCTGAGGAACAGTGAACTGAGAGACACCAATCAGTGATTAGATATCTCCCTGAGAGGGAGGGAGTGACAGATCCCAGTCAGTGTACAGATATCTCCCGGAGGGAAAGGGTCTGAGAGACACCAGTCAGTGTACAGATATCACCCTGAGAGGGAGGTACTGAGAGACACCAGTCAGTGTTTAGATATCACCTGACGTAGAGAGTCCAATCACCGCAACGATATCTCCCTGTGAGGCAGAGAATGAGAGAAACCAGTCCGTGTACAGATATCTCATTGATGGAGAGGGACTGAAAGATACCCGTCAGTGTACATGTATATCCGTTAGAGAGAAGAACTGAGAGACACCAATCAGTGAACAGATATCTGCTCGAGGGAGAGGGACTGAGAGGCAGCAGAAGTGTTCCGATATCTCCCAGGGAGCAAGGGACTGAGAGAAACCAGGCAGTGCGCAGATATCTCCCTGAGAGGGAGTTACTGAGAGGCACCAGTCAGTGTACAGATATCTCCCTGAGTTGGAGGTACTGAGCTAGACCAGTCAGTATATAGATATCTTCCTGAGGGAAAGGGACTGAGAGACACCAGACAGTGTACAGATATCTCCCTGAGAGACAGAGAGACTGAGAGACATCAATCAGATATCAGATATCTCCTTGAGGGAGAGGGACTGAGAGACACCAGTCAGTGCACAGATATCCCCCGGAGGGAGTGGGACCGAGAAGGACCAGTCAGTGTACAGATATCTTCCTGAGGGAGAGGCACTGAGAGACTTCTCAGTTTAAAGATATATCCCAGAGGGAGATGGACTGAGAGACACCAGTCAGTGCACAGATATATCCCTGAGAGACAGAGAGACTGAGAGACTTCAGTCAGTGTACCGATATCTCCTTTAGGGAGAGGGATTGAGAGACACCAGTCAGTGTACAGATATCTCCCTGAGAGGGAGCAACTGAGACACGCCAGTCAGTGTACAGATTTCTCCCTGAGAGGGAGGGACTGAGAGACACCAGTCAGTGTACAGATATGATCATGAGGGAGAGAGACTGGGAGGCACCAATCAGTGTACAGATATCATCCTGAGGGAGAGGGACTTAGAGACAGCAGTCATTGTATAGATATCTCCATAAGGGAGAGGGAATGAGAGACACCAGTCAGTGTACAGATATCTCACTGAGGGAGAGGGGACTGAGAGACATCAGCCTGAGGAAAGATATCTCCCTGAGGGAGAGGGACTCAAGTCAGCATACATATATTTCCCTGAGGGACAGTGGACTGAGAGACACCAGTCAGTGAACAGATATCTCCCTGAGAGGGAGGTACTGAGAGACACCAGTCAGTGTATAGATATCTCCCTGTGAGGCAGAGAATGAGAGACTCCAGTCCGTGAACAGATATCTCATTGATGGAGAGGGACTGAGAGATACCCGTCAGTGTACATATATGTCCGTTAGGAAAAGGAACTGAGAGAAACTAATCAGTGAACAGATATCTGCCAGAGGGAGAGGGACTGACAGGCAACAGTTAGTGTACCGATATCTCCCAGGGAACGAGGGCCTGAGAGACACCAGCCAGTGTACAGATATCTCCCTGAGAGCGAGTTACTGAGAGGCACCAGTCAGTGTATAGATATCTCACTGAAATGGATTTACTGAGAGACGCCATTCAGCGTACAGATATCTCCCTGAGGGAGAGGGACTGAGAGATATCAGGCAATGTCCAAATATCTCCCTGAGAGGGAGGGACTGAGGCACACCTAACAGTGTACCGATATGTCGCTGAGGGAGAGGGACTGAGAGATACAAGTCCGTGTACAGATATGTCCGTAAGAGAGAAGGACTTTGAGACACCAGTCAGTGTACAGAAATCTCCATGAGAGAGAGGGATTGAGATACACCAGTCAGTGTACAGTTATCTCCCTCAGAGGAAGGAAATGAGAGACACCAGTCAGTATACAGATATCTCCCTAATGGAGATGGACTGAGAGATACCCGTCAGTGTACATATATATCCCTGAGGGAGAGGAACTGAGAGACATCAGTCAATGTATAGACATGTCCATAAGACAGAGCGACTGAGAGACACCAGTCAGTGTACATATATCATCCTGAGGGAGAGAGACTGAGAGACGCCAGTCAGTGTACAGATATATCCCTGAGAGTGAGCAACTGGGAGACGCCAGTCAGTGTACAGATATCTCCCTGAGAGTGAGCAACTGGGAAACGCCAGTCAGCGTGCTGATGTCTCCCTGAGGGAGAGGAACTGACAGACAGCGGTCAGTGTACAGATATCACACTGAGAGGGTGGTACTGAGAGATACCAGTCAATGTACATATATGTCCGTTAGGGAGAGGAATTGAGAGACACCAATCAGTGAACAGATATCTGCCAGGGGGAGAGGAACTGAGAGGCAACAGTCATTGTACCGATATCTCCAAGGGAGGGAGGGCCTGAGAGACACCAGCCAGTGTAAAGTTATCTCCCTGAGAGGGAGTTACTGAGAGGCACCAGTCAGTGTGCAGATATCTCCCTGAGCGGGAGTTACTGAGAGGCACCAGTCAGTGTACAGATATCTCCCTGAGCGGGAGTTACTGAGAGGCACCAGTCAGTGTACAGATATCACCCCCTGAGGGAGGGACTGAGGCACACCAAACAGTGTACCGATATGTCGCTGAGGGAGAGGGACTGAGAGATACAAGTCCGTGTACAGATATATCCGTGAGAGTGAGAAGGACTTTGAGACACCAGTCAATGAACAGATATCTCCCTGAGGGGAAGGACTGAGTGACACCATTCAGTGTGCAGATGTTTCCCTTGGGGAGAGGGACTGAATTATCAGTAATTGTACAGATATCTCCCTGAGGAACAGAGAGACTGAGAGATATCCGCCAGAGTGCAGATAGCTCCCTGAGGGAGAGGGACTGAGAGACACCAGTAGGAGTACAAATATCTCCCTGATGGAGAGTGGACTGAGAGACACCAGTCAGTGTACAGATATCTACGTGAGATATAGGGGACTTCTAGACACCATTCAGTATACAGGTACATCCCTGAGGGAGAGGGGACAGAATGACACCAGTCAGTGTACAGATATCTCCCTGAGGGAGAGGGACTGAGAGACAGCAGTCAGTGTACAGCTATCTCCCTGAAGGAGAGGGACTGGAAGACATCAGTGAGTGTACAGATTTATTCCTGAGAGATAGGGACTGTGAGACACCAGTCAGTGTACATATATCACTCTGAGATAGAGGGACTGAGAGATACAAGTCAGTGTCCTGATATGTCCCTGAGGGAGAGGGACTGAGAGATACCATTCAGTGTACAGATATGTGCCTGAAAGAGAGGGACTGAGAGATATCAGTCAGTGTACAGATATCTCTGGGAGAGGGAGGGACTGTGAGACACCCGTCAGTGTCCAGATATCACCCTGAGGGAGTTGGACTGAGAAGCACCAGGCAGTGTACAGTTCTACGGCAGTGGGACCAGTAGAAACCGGACGGTCTGCACCTGGGCAGGACCAGAACCAATATCCTAGGGGGAGTGTTTGCTAGTGCTGTTGGGGAGGAGTTAAACTAATATGGCAGGGGGATGGGAACCAATGCAGGGAGACAGAGGGAAACACAAAGGAGACAAAATCAAAAGACAGAAAGGAGATGAGGAAAAGTGGAGGACAGAGAAACCAAAGGCAAAAAACTAAAAGGACCACTCTACAGTAAAATTCTAAAAGGACAAAGATTGTTTACAAAAAAAGCCTGAAGGCTTTGTGTCATAATGCAAGGAGTATCCGTAATAAGGTGGATGAATTAACTGTGCAAATAGATGTTAACAAATATGATGTGATTGGGATTACAGAGACGTGGCTCCAGGATGATCAGGGCTGGGAACTCAACATCCAGGGGTATTCAACATTCAGGAAGGATAGAATAAAAGGAAAAGGAGGTGGTTTAGCATTGCTGGTTAAAGGGGAGATTAATGCAATAGTTAGGAAGGACATTAGCTTGGATGATGTGGAATCTATATGGTAGAGCTGCAGAACACCAAAGGGCAAAAAACATTAGTGGGAGTTGTGTACAGACCTCCAAACAGCAGGAGTGATGTTGGGGAGGGCATCAAACATGAAATTAGGGGTGCATGCAATAAAGGTGCAGCAGTTATAATGGGTGACTTTAATATGCACAAAGATTGGGCTAGCCAAACTGGAAGCAATACGTGAGGTTGATGTCCTGGAGTGCATAAGGGATGGTTTTCTGGACCAATATGTCGAGGAACCAACTAGGGCGGAGGCCATCTTAGACTGGGTGTTGTGTAATGAGAGAGGATTAATTAGCAATCTCGTTGTGCGAGGCCCCTTGGGGAAGAGTGACCATAATATGGTGGAATTCTGCATTAGGATGGAGAATGAAACAGTTAATTCAGAGACCATGGTCCAGAACTTAAAGAAGGGTGACTTTGAAGGAATGAGGTGTGAATTGGCTAGGCTAGATTGGCGAATGATACTTAAGGGGTTGAAAGTGGATGTGCAATGGCAGACATTTAGAGACTGCATGGATGAACTACAACAATTGTACATTCCTGTCTGGCGTAAAAATAAAAAAGGGAAGGAGGCTCAACCGTGGCTCTCAAGGAAAATCAGGGATAGTATTAAATTAAGGAAATGGCATACAAATTGGCCAGAAAAAGCAGCTAACAAGGGGACTGGGAGAAATTTAGAACTCAGCAGAGGAAGACAAAGGGCAGGAAAAATGGAGTACGAGAAGAAGCTTGCAGCGAACATTAAGACGGATTGCACAAGTTTCTATAGGTATGTAAAGAGGAAAAGGTTAGTAAAGACAGACGTAGGTACCCTGCAGTCAGAAACAGGGGAAGTAATAACGGGGAACAAAGAAATGGCGGACCAATTGAACAAGTACTTTGGTTCGTTATTCACGAAGGAGGACACCAACAACCTTCCAGATATAAAAGGGGTCAGAGGTTCTAGTAAGGAGGAGGAACTGAGGGAAATCGTTATTTGTCGGGAAATTGTGTTGGGGAAATTGATGGGATTGAAGGCTGATAAATCCCCAGGGCCTGATGGACTGCATCCCAGAGTACTTAAGGAGGTGGCCTTGGAAATAGCGGATGCATTGACAGTCATTTTCCAACATTCCATTGACTCTGGATCAGTTCCTATCGAGTGGAGGGTCGCCAATGTAACCCCACTTTTTAAAAAAGGAGGGAGTGAGAAAACAGGGAATTATAGACAAGTCAGCCTGACATCGGTAGTGGGTAAGATGATGGAATCAATTATTAAGGATGTCATAGCAGCGCATTTGGAAATAGATGAAATGATAGGTCCAAGTCAGCATGGATTTGTGATAGGGAAATCATGCTTAACAAATCTTCTGGAATTATTTGAGGATGGTTTCAGTAGAGTGGACAAGGGAGAACCATTGATGTGGTATATTTGTACTTTCAGAAGGCTTTCGACAAGGTCCCACACAAGAGATTAATGTGCAAAGTTAATACACATGGGATTGGTGGTAGTGTGCTGACATGGTTTGAGAACTGGTTGTCTGACAGGAAGCAAAGAGTAGGAGTAAATGGGTACTTTTCAGAATGGCAGGCGGTGACTCGTGGGGTTCCGCATGGATCTGTGCTGGGCCCCAGATGTTTACACTGTACATTAATGATTTAGACGAGGGGATTAAATGTAGTATCTACAAATTTGCGAATGACACTAAGTTGGGTGGCAGTGTGAGCTGCGAGGAGGATGCTATGAGGCTGCAGATCGACGAAGATAGGTTAGGTGAGTGGGCAAATGCATGGCAGATGAAGTATAATGTGGATAAGTGTGAAGTTATCCACTTTGGTGGTAACAACAGAGAGACAGACTATTATCTGAATGGTGACAGATTAGGAAAGGGGGAGGTGCAAACTGGGTGGAATGGCATGTTGGCCTTCATAGCGAGGAGATTTGAATACAATGGCACGGATGTGTTGCTACAGTTGTACAGGGCCTTGGTGAGGCCACACCTGGAGTGTTGTGTACAGCTTTGGTCTCCTAACTTGAGGAAGGACATTCTTGCTATTGAGGGAGTGCAACGAAGGTTCACCAGACTGATTCCCAGGATGGCGGGACAGAACTATCAAGAAAGACTGGATCAACTGGGCTTGTATTCACTGGAGTTCAGAAGAATGAGAGGGGACCTCATAGAAACGTTTACAATTCTGATGGGTTTAGACAGGTTAGATGCAGGAAGAATGTTCCCAATGTTGGGGAAGTCCAGAATCAGTGGTCACAGTCTAAGGATAAGGGGTAAGCCATTTAGGACCGAGCTGCGGAGAAAATTCTTCACCCAGAGAGTGGTGAACCTGTGGAATTCTCTACCACAGAAAGTTGTTGAGGTCAATTCACTAAATATATTCAAAAAGGAGTTAGATGTAATCATTACTACGAGAGGGAATCAAGGGTTATGGCGAGAAAGCAGGAATGGGGTTCAGCCATGAACTCATTGAATGGCGGTGCAGGCTAGAAGGTCCGAATGGACTACTCCTGCACCAATGTTCTATGTTTCTATGTTTCTATGTCCCTGAGGGAGTGGGACTGAGAAGCACAAGTCAGTGTACAGATATCTCCCAGAGGGAGAAGGACTGAGAGACCAGTCAGTGCACAAATATCTCCCTGAGAGACTGAGAGACTGAAATACATCAGTCAGTGTAAAGATATATCGCTTCGGAAGAGGGATTCAGAGACACCAGTGAGTGTACAGATGTCACTCTGAGGGAGAGGGACTGAGAGACACCAGTCAGTGTACAGATATCTCCCTGAGAGGGTGGCAACTGAGAGACGCCAGTCATTGTGCAGATGTCTCCCTGAGGGAGAGGGACTGACAGACAGCAGTCAGTGTACAGATATCACCTTGAGAGGGAGGGACTGAGGGATACCGTTCCCTGTATAGATATCTCCCTGAGAGATTGGGGACTTAGAGACACCAGTCAGTGTACAGATATATTCCTGAGGGAGAGGGACTGTTGGCAACAGTCAGTGTACAGCTATCTCCCTGAAGGAGAGGGACTGAGAGACACCAGTTAGTGTACAGATATCACTCTGAGAGTGAGGGACTGAGAGAAACAAGTCAGTATACAGATATGTCCTTGAGGGAGGGGGACTGATAGATACCAGTCAGTGTACATATATGTCCTTGAAAGAGAGCGACTGAGAGACACCAGTCAGTTTACTGACATCTCCCTGAGAGGGAGGGACTGAGAGACACCATTCAGTGTACAGATATGTCCCTGAGGGACAGGCACTGTGAGACCAGCCAGTGTACAGATATCTCCCTGAGAGGGAGGGACTGAGAGACGCCAGTCAGTTTACAGATATCTGCCTGAGGGAGAGGGCCTGAGAGAGAGCAGTCAGTGTACAGACATCACCCTGAGAGGGAAATACTGAGAGGCACCAGTCAGTGTACAGATATGTCGCTGGGGGAAATGGACTGAGGGACACCAGTCAGTGTACAGATATGTCCCTGAGAGAGAGATGGACTGAGATACACCGTTCAGTGTACAAATATTTCCCTCGGGAAGAGGGACTGAGAGACGCCAGTCAATGAACAGATACCACCCTGAGAGGGAGGGACTGAGAGACACAAGTCAGTGTACAGATATCTCCTGAGGGAAATGGACTGAGAGATAATCGTAAATGTACAGGTATGTCCATGAGGGAGAGCGACTGAGAGACACCAGTCAGTTTACTGATATCTCCTTGAGAGGGAGGGACTGAGAGACATCAGTCAGTGTATAGATATGTCCCTGCGAGATTGGGAATGAGAGACCAGTCAGTGACAGATAACTCCCTGAGGCGGGCGACTGAGAGACACCAGTCAGTGTACATATATCTCCCTGAGGGAGAGGGACTGAGAGACACCAGTCAGTGAACAGATATCTAACTGAGGGATAGGCACTGCGAGACCAACCAGTGTACCGATATCTCCCTGAGAGACATCAGTCAGTGTACAGACATGTCGCTGGGGGAAAGGAACTGAGAGACACCAGTCGGTGTACAGATATCTACCTGAGGGAGAGTGGACTGAGAGACACCAGTTAGTGAAAAGATACCTCCCTGAGAGGGAGGGACTGAGAGACGCTAGTCAGTGTACAGATATCTGCCTGAGGGAGAGGGACTGAGAGACACCAGTCAGAGTACAGACATCACCCTGAGAAGGAGGTACTGAGAGACACCAGTCACTGTACAGATATCTCTCTGAGGGACAGGGACTGAGGGACACCAGTCAGTGTACAGATATAATTCTGAGAGCGAGGGCTGAAAGACACCAGTCAATGTACAGATATGTCGCTGACGTTGAGGGACCGAGATATACCAGTCAGTGTACAGATATGTCCCTGAGAGAGAGGGTCTGAGAGACACCGATCAGTGTACAGATATCTCCCTGGGGGAGAGGGTCTGAGAGACAACATTCAGTGCAGAAATGTGTCCTGAGGGCGAGGGACTGAGAGACGCCAGTCAGTGTATAGATATCTCCCTGAGGGAGAGGGACTGAGAGACACCAGTCAGTGTAAAGATATCTCCCTGAGGGAGTGGGACTGAGTGACAGTCAGTATACAGACACCTCCCAAAGTGAGAAGGACTGAGAGACCCCAGTTATGTACAGATATGTCCCTGAGGGAAATGGACTGTGAGACCAGTCAGTGCACAGATGTCTCCCTGAGAGACAGAGAGATTGAGAGACATCAGTCCGTGTACAGTTATCTCCCTTCGGGAGAGGGACTGAGATACACCAGTCAGTGCACAGATATCTCCCTGAGAGAGAGCAAATGAGAGACTCGATTCAGTGAACAGATGTCTCCCTGAGTGAGAGAGACTGAAAGACACCAGTCAGTGTCCAGATATCACCCAGAGAGGGAGGTACTGAGAGAGACCAGTCAGTGTGTAGAAATCTCCCTGAGGGAGAGGGACGAAGAGACATCAGTCAGTGTGCAGATATCTCTCTGAGTGAGAGTGGACTGAGAGAGGCCAGTGAGTGAACAGATATCTCCCTGAGGGAGGTACTGAGAAAGATCAGTCAGTGTACAGATATGTCTCTGGGAGAGAGGGACTGTGAGACACCAGTCGGTTTACAGATATGTCCTGGGAGAGAGGGACTGAGGGAGACCAGTATATGTACAGATGTGTCCTGAGGGAGAGGGACTGAGATACAACAGTCAGTTACAGATATGTCCCTGAGGGAGAGGTTCTGAGAGGCGCCAATCAGTGTACAGATATGTCGCTGAGGGATAGGCACTGCGAGACCAGCCAGTTTACAGATATCTCCCTGAGAAACATAGTGACTGAGAGATATCGTCAGTGTACAGATATCTTCCTGAGGGAGAGGAACTGAGAGACACCAGTCAGTGAACAGATATCTCCCTGAGGGAGAGTGCACTGAGAGACACCAGTCAGTGTACAGAAAATTGCCTGAGGGAGAGGTACTGAGAGACACCAGTCATTGTACAGATATCACCGTGAGAAATATAGATACTGAGAGACATCAGTCAGAGTGCAGATATCTCCCTAAGGGAGAGGAACTGCGAGACACCAGTCGGTGTACAGATAGCTCCCTGAGGGAGAGAGGACTGTGTGACACGAGTCAGTGTACAGATATGGTCCTGAGAGATTAGATACTTCGAGACACCAGTCCGTATACAGATATATCTCTGAGAGAGAGGGAATGAGAGACAGCAATCAGTGTACAGCTATCTCCCTGAAGGAGAGGGACTGTAAGACATCAGTGAGTGTACAGATATCTTCCTGAGAGGGAGGGACTGAGAGATACAAGTCAGTGTACAGATATCTCCATGAGAGGGAGGGACTGAGATATCCAAGTCAGTGTACATATATCTCCCTGAAAGAGAGGGACTGAGAGCCACCAGTCAGTGTACAGATGTATCCGTGAGAGGGAGGGACTGAGAGACACCAGTGAGTGTACTGATATCTCCCTGAGGGAGTGGGACTGAGAAGCACCATTCAGTGTGCAGATATCTCCCTGCTGGAGATGGACGAAGAGACATCAGTCAGTGTACAGATACCTCCCAGAGGGAGAGGGACTGAGAGACACCAGTCAGTGCACAGATATCTCCCTGAGAGGGAAGGAATGAGAGACTCGATTCAGTGTACAGATGTTTCCCTGCAGGGAGGTACAAATAAACACCAGTCAGTGTGCAGATATGTCTCTGGGGGAGAGGGACTGAGAGACAATAGTCAGTGTGCAGATATGTCTCTGGGGTAGAGGGACTGAGAGACAACAGTCAGTGTACAGATATGTCTCTGGGGGAGAGGGACTGAGAGACAACAGTCAGTGTACAGATATGTCCCTGAGGGAGAGGGACTGATAGACAACAGTCAGTGTACAGATATGTCCCTGAGGGAGAGGGACTGAGAGACACCAATCAGTGTACAGATATGTCCCTGAGGGACAGGCACTGCGAGACCAGCCAGTGTACAGATATCTCCCTGAGAAACATAGAGATTGAGAGATATCAGTCAGTGTACAGATATCTTCCTGAGGGAGAGTGACTGAGAGACAACAGTCAGTTTACTGATATCACCCTGAGTTAGAAGGACTGAATGACACCGGTCTGTGAACAATTATCGACATGAGGGTTAGGGATTGAGACACCAGTCAGTGCACAGATATCTTCCTGAGGAAGAGGGACTGAGAGCAACCAGTAAGTGTACAGATATCTTCCTTAAAGGGAGGGACAGAGAGACACCAGTAAGTGTACAGCTATCTCTCTGATGTAGAGGGACTGAAAGACACCAGTCAGTGTACAGATATGTCCCTGAGTGAGAGGGACAGAGAGACCAGTCTGTTTAAAGATATCTCCCTGAGAGTCAGATAGACTGAGAGTCATCAGTCCAGTATACAGGTATCTCCCTGAGAGAGAGGGACTGAGAGACAACAGTCAGTGTACAGATATCACCCTGAGAGGGAGGTACTGAGAGACACCAGTCAGTGTGTACAGATATCAAACTGAGAGGGAGCGACTGAGAGACACCAGTCAGTGTACAGATTTGTCGCTGGGAGAGAGGGACTGAGAGACACCAGTCTGTGTACAGATATGTCCTGAGAGAGAGGGACTGAGGGACTCCAGTCAGTGTACATATATCTCCCTGAGAGAGAGGCACTGAGAGACACATATCAGTGTACAGATGTGTCCTGAATGAGTGGGACTAAGAGACAACAGTCAGTGTTCAGATAACTCCATGAGGGAGAGGGACTGAGAGAGACATGTCAGTGAAAAGATATCTCCCTGAGAGGGAGGGACTGAGAGACGCCAGTCAGTGTACAGATATCTCCCTGAGGGAGAGGTACTGAGAGACCCCAGTCAGTGTACAGATATCACACTGAGAAGGAGGTACTGAGAGACACCAGTCAGAGTTCAGACATCTCCGTGTGGGAGACTGATAGTGATGCACCAGTCAGTGTACAGGTATGTCGCTGAGGGAGAGCGACAGTGCGACCAGTCAGTGTACAGATAACTCCCTGAGAGACAGGGAGACGGGAGTCATCAATCAGAGTACAGATATCTCCCTGAGGGAGAGGGACGAAGAGACATCAGTCAGTGTACAGATATCTTCCTGAGTGAGAGTGGACTGAGAGAGACCAGTCAATGAACAGATATCTCCCTGAGAGGGAGGTACTGAGAAACATCAGTCAGTTTACAGATATGCCTCTTTGAGAGAGGGACTGTGAGACACCAGTCGGTGTACAGATATGTCCTGGGAGAGAGGGACTGAGGGACACCAGTATATGTACAGATATCTGCCTGAGGGGGAGGCATGAGAACACCATTCAGTGTACAGATGTGTCCTGAGGGAGAGGGACTGAGATACAACAGTCAGTTACAGATATGTCCCTGAGGGAGAGGGTCTGAGAGGCGCCAATCAGTGTACAGATATGTCCCTGAGGTATCGGCTCTGCTAGACCAGCCAGTGTACAGATATCTCCCTGAGAAACATAGAGACTGAGAGATATCGTCAGTGTACAGATATCTTCCTGAGGGAGAGGAACTGAGAGACTCCAGTCAGTGAACAGATATCTCCCTGAGGGAGAGTGCACTGAGAGTCACCAGTCAGTGTACAGAAAATTGCCGGAGGGAGAGGGACTGAGAGACACCAGTGAGTGTACAGATATCTTCCTGATGGGGAGGGACTGAGAGACACCAGTCAGTGTACAGATATGTCCCTGAGTGAGAGGGACATAGAGACCAGTCTGTTTAAAGATATCTACCTGAGAGTCAGAGAGACTGAGAGTCATCAGTCCAGTATACAGGTATCTCCCTGATGGGGAGGTACTGAGAGACACCAGTCAGTGCACAGATATCAACCTGAAAGGCAGGGACTGAGAAACACCAGTAAGTTTACAGATATCACCCTGAGAGGGAGGTACTGAGCGACGCCAATCAGTGTACAGATATCTCGCTGAGGGAGAGGGACTGAGAGACAACAGTCAGTGTACAGATATCACCCTGAGAGGGAGGTACTGAGAGACACCAGTCAGTATTTACAGATATCAAACTGAGAGGGAGCGACTGAGAGACACCAGTCAGTGTACAGATTTGTCGTTTGGAGAGAGGGACTGAGAGACACCAGTCTGTGTACAGATATGTCCTGAGAGAGAGGGACTGAGGGACTCCAGTCAGTGTACAAATATCTCCCTGTGAGAGAGGCACTGAGAGACACATATCAGTGTACAGATGTGTCCTGAATGAGAGGGACTGAGAGACAACAGTCAGTGTTCAGATAACTCCATGAGGGAAAGGGACTGAGAGACACAAGTCAGTGAAAAGATATCTCCCTGAGAGGGAGGGACTGAGAGAGACCAGTCAGTGAACAGATATCTCCCTGAGGGGGAGGTACTGAGAAACAACAGTCAGTGTACAGATATGCCTCTTTGAGAGAGGGACTGTGAGACACCAGTCGGTTTACAGATATGTCCTGGGAGAGAGGGACTGAGGGACACCAGTATATGTACAAATATCTGCCTGAGGGGGAGGCATTGAGAGACACCAGTCAGTGTACAGATGTGTCCTGAGGAAGAGGGACTGAGATACAACAGTCAGTTACAGATATGTCCCTGAGGGAGAGGGTCTGAGAGGCGCCAATCAGTGTACAGATATGTCCCTGAGGGATAGGCACTGCGAGACCAGCCAGTGTACAGATATCTCCCTGAGAAACATAGAGACTGAGAGATATCGTCAGTGTACAGATATCTTCCATAGGGAGAGGAACTGAGAGACACCAGTCAGTGAACAGATATCTCCCTGAGGGAGAGTGCACTGAGAGTCACCAGTCAGTGTACAGAAAATTGCCGGAGGGAGAGGGACTGAGAGACACCAGTGAGTGTACAGATATCTTACCGATGGGGATGGACTGAGAGACACCAGTCAGTGTACAGATATGTCCCTGTGGGAGTGGGACTGAGAGGCACCAGTCAGTAAACAGATATATCCCTGAGGGAATGGGAATGAGAGACACCAGTCAGTGTACAGGTATCTCCATGAGGGAGAGGGACTGAGAGATACCAGTCAGTGTACAGATATCTCCATGAGGGAGATGGACTGAGAGATAACCTTCAGTGTACATATCTATCGCTGAGCGAGAGGAACTGAGAGACACCAGTCAATGTACAGATATGACCATGAGGGAGAGCGACTGAGAAACACCAGTCAATGTGCAGATATGTCGCTGAGGATGAGCGACTGAGAGACACCAGTCAGTGAACAGATATTTCCCTGAGGGACAGGCACTGCGAGAGCAGCCAGTGTACAGATATCTCCCGGAGTGAGAGTGGACTGAGATTCACCAGTCAGTGTACAGATATCTTCCTGAGAGAATGGGGACTTCTAGACAACAGTCAGTATACAGATATTTCGCTGCTGGAGAGGGTACTGAATGACACCTGTCTGTGTACAGATATCTCCATGAGTGAGAGGGATGAAGAGACACCAGTAAATGTACAGGTATCTCCATGAGAGACAGTGAGACAGACAGACATGAGTCAGAGGACATATATATATCTGCCGGAGGGAGAGGGACTGTGCGACACCAGTCTGTCTACCGATATCTCCCTGAGGGAGAGTGGACTGAGAGACACCAATCAGTGAACTGATATCGCCCTGAGAGGGAGGGACTGAGCGACGCCAGTCAGTATACAGATATCTGCCTGAGGGTGAGGGACGGAGAGACACCAGTCAGTGAACAGATAACTCCCTGAGTGGGAGGAACTGAGAGACACCAATCACTGTACAGATTTCTCCCTGTGGGAGAGGGCCTGAGAGACACCAGTCAATGTACAGATATCTGCCTGAGAGACAGAGAGACTGAGAGACATCAGTCAGAGGACATGTATAAATATCTCCCTGAGGGAGAGGGACTGAGCGACACCAGTCTGTGTACAGATATCTCCCTCAGAGGGAGGGACTGAGAGACGCCAGTCAGTTTACAGATATCTGCCTGAGGGGGAGGGACGGAGAGACATCAGTCAGTGTACAGATATCATCCTGAGAGGGAGGGACTGAGAGACACCAGTCAGTGTACAGCTATGTCGCTGGGGGAGAGGGACTGAGATACACCATTCAGTGTACAGATATTTGCCTGGGGGAGAGGGACTAATTGACCAGTCAGTTTACAGATATCTCCCTGAGAGACAGAGAGACAGAGATACATCAGTCAGAGGACAGATATCTCCCTGAGGGAGAGGGATTTAGCGACACCAGTCAGTGTACAGATATCTCCCTGAGGAGAGCGACTGAGAGAGACTAGTCAGTGTATGGATATCTCCCTGAGTGAGAGTGGACTGAGATCCACCAGTCAGTGTACAGATATCTTCCTGAGAGAATGGGGACACCTGGACAGCAGTCTGTATACAGATATCTCGCTTCCGGAGAGGTTACTGAATGACACCGGCCTCTGTACAGATATCTCCCTGAGTGAGAGGGACTGAGAGATACCAGTGAATGCACAGATATCTTCCTGAGAGGGAGGGACTGAGAGACACCAGTCAGTGTACAGATGTGACCCTGTGGGAGTGGGACTGAGAGGCACCATTCGGTGTACAGATATGTCCCTGAGGGAGAGGGACTGAGAGACACCAGTCAGTGTACAGGTATCTCCATGAGGGAGAGGGACTGAGAGACACCAGTCAGTGTACAGATATCTCCATGACGGAGATGGACTGAGAGATACCCGTCAGTGTACATATCTATCCCTGAGCGAGAGGAACTGAGAGACACCAGTCAATGTACAGATATGACCATGAGGGAGAGCGACTGAGAAACACCAGTCAGTGCACATATATCCCACTGAGGATGAGTGACTGAGAGACACCAGTTAGTGAACAGATATCTCCCTGAGGGACAGGCACTGCTAGACCAGCCAGTGTACAGATATCTTCCGGAGTGAGAGTGGACTGGGATACACCAGTCAGTGTACAGATATCTTCCTGAGAGAATGGGGACTTCTAGACACCAGTCAGTATACAGATATATCGCTGCGGGAGAGAGTACTGAATGACACCGGTCTGTGTACAGATAGCTCCCTGAGGGAGAGGGACTGAGAGACACAGTCAGTGTACAGAGATGTCCCTGAGGGAAATGGACTGAGAGACCAGTCAGTGCACAGATATTTCCCTGAGAGGGAGCCACTGAGATACGCCAGTCAGTGTACAGATGTCTGCCTGAGGGAGAGGGACTGACAGGCAGCAATCAGTGTACAGACATCACGCTGAAAGGGAGGGACGGAGAGAAACCAGTCAGTGTATAGATATCTCCATGAGGGAGAGGGATTAAGAGACACCAGTCAGTGAACAGATATCTCCCTGAGAAGGAGGGACTGAGAGATGCCAGTCAGTGTCCATATATCTCCCTGAGGGAGAGGGAATGTGAGACACAAGTCAGTGTACAGATATCTCCATGAGAGTGAGGGATTCAGAGACACCAGTCAGAGTACAGATATCACCCTCAGAGGCAGGGAATGAGGGACACCAGTCAGTGTACAGATATCTCCGAGGGAGAGTGACTTAAAGTTACCCTTCAGTGTACATATATATCCCTGAGCGAGAGGAACTGAGATACACCAGTCAATGTACAGATAAGACCATGAGGGAGAGCGACTGAGAGACACCAGTCAGTGTGCAGATATGTCCCTGAGGATGAGCGACTGAGAGACACCAGTCAGTGAACAGATATCTCCCTGAGGGACAGGCACTGCGAGACCAGCCAGTGTACAGATATCTCCCTGAGAGTCAGAGAGACTGAGAGATATAAGTCAGGGTACAGATATCTTCCTGAGGAAGAGGGACTGAGCGACACCAGTGTGTGTACAGATATCTGCCTGAGGGAGAAGAACTGAGAGACACCAGTAAGTGTAGAGATATCTCCCTGAGGGAGAGGGGACTGAGAGATACCCGCCAGTGTACATATATATCCCTAAGCGAGAGGAACTGAGAGACACCAATCAATGTATAGATATGTCCATGAGGGAGAGCGACTGAGAGACACCAGTCAGTTTACTGATATCTCCCTGAGAGGGAGGGACTTAGAGACACCAGTCAGTATACAGATATATTGCTGAGGGATAGGGACTGAGAGACAACAGTCAGTGTACATCTATCTCGCTGAAGGAGAGGGGTTGCAAGACATCAGTGAGTGTACAGATATCTTCCTGAGAGGGAGGGACTGAGAGACACCAGTCAGTGTACAGATATCACCCTGAGAGGGAGGGACTGAGAGATAAAAGTCAGTGTGCAGATATGCCCCTGAGGGAGAGGGACTGTTGTACGCATTAGGCACCTGCTGAACATATCAAAACACTAGGCATTAGGCACCTGCTAAATATATCTACACCCATATAGGTTTAAAGTGGCTACATATAAAATGGCTGCCCAAGCATGATGGGAACTCAGTTAGTCAAGCAATGAACTATTGACTGAGGCTGACCGAGCAATGACCGAGTGAGGCCCACTCCCGGGAATGACTTGGATCATCCACTTGAGACAAGATAAGTATAACGGACCATTATAGTGTCTAATGTGGAATATCCTCAATCAAGGACTTCGCACAGCAAAGCCCCGAGGAACAGAGATAAGGGGGACCCACTTCACATAACGAGGTCATTAATCAGCCCGAGCTGAAAAAACCGAACATACAGCCCCTGAGGTTTCAGGGGAATTCTATTGGGTTAAAGAAACATATATGTAATCTATAATCGTTATGACTGGATTGTGTCCAGCCGAAGTGGGCTGAGTAATTGTAATGAACTATTGCAAGATATATCAATATCGACGAATTTATTTGTTCGTTGGAGAGTAGAGTGCCTGGAGTTGGACCAGAGACTCTATCCCCGACAGCGTAATAAAAGCCGTTTTGGCGTTGGAACCGACCGAGAGTGTCGAGTGATTCTAGCAGGAAAACATTCGCGCTAACAGGGACTGAGAGACCAGTCAGCATCAAGATATCTCCAAGAGGGAGAAAGACTGAGAGACACCAGTCAGTGTACATATATATCCCTGAGGAAAATGGACTGAGAGACCAGTCAGAGCACAGATATCACCCTGAGAGACTGAGAGACTTAGAGACATCAGTTAGTGCACAGATATCTCCCTGAGAGGGAGCAACTGAGAGATACCAGTCAGTGTACAGATGTCTCCCTGAGTGAGAGGGACTGACAGACAGCAGTCAGTGCACAGATATCACCCTGAGACGCAATACTGAGAGACACCAGTCAGTGTACAGATATCTCCCCGAGTTAGAGTATACGGAGAGGCACCAGTCAGTGTACAGATATCACCCTGAGATGGAGGGACTGAGAGACACCAGTCAGTGTACAGATATATCGCTGGGGGAGAGGGACTGAGATATACCAGTCAGTGTACAGATATGACACCTGAGAGACAGGGACTGAGACACACCGGTCAGTGTACCGATATCTCCTTGAGCGAGAGGGAGTGAGAGACACCAGTCAGTGCACAGATATCTCTCTCAGGGAGAGGGACTGAAAGACACCAGTCATTGCACAGATATCACAATAATAAATAGAGAGACTGAGAGACATCAATCAGAGTGCAGATATCTCCCCTGAGGGAGAGGAAGTGACAGACACCTGTCAGTGTACAGATATCTCCCTGAGGGAGAGGGACTGAGAGACACCAGTCTGTGAACAGATATCTCCCTGAGAGGGAGGGACTGAGAGACGCCAGTCAGTGTACAGATATCTCCCTGAGGGAGAGGGACTGAGAGACACCAGTCAGTGTACAGATATCTCCCTGAGGGAGAGGGACTGAGAGACACCAGACAGTGTACAGATACATCCCTCAAGGGAGAGGGACTGAGAGACAGTAATCAGTGTGCAGCTATCTCCCTGAAGGAGAGGGACTGCAAGACATCAGTGAGTGTACAGATATCTTCCTCAGAGGGAGGGACTGAGAGATACAAGTCAGTGTACAGATATCTCCCTGAGAGAGAGGGACTGAGAGATATTAGCCAGTGTTCAGATATCTCCCTGAAAGGGAGGGACTGAGAGGCAGCAGTCAGTATACAGATATCTCCATGAGAGAGAGGGACTGAGAGATATTAGCCAGTGTACAGATATCTCCCTGAAAGGGAGGGACTGAGAGGCAGCAGTCAGTATACAGATATCTCCATAAGAGGGAGGGACTGAGAGACACCAGTAAGTTTAAAGATACCTCCCAGAGAGAGAAGGACTGAGAGACACCAGTCAGTGCAAAGATCTGTCCCTGAGGGAAATGGACTATGAGACCAGTCAGTGCACAGATGTTTCCCTGAGAGTCAGAGAGAATGAGAGACATCAATCAGTGTACAGATATCTCCCTTCGGGAGAGGGACTGACAGACACCAGTCAGTGCACAGATATCTCCCTGAGAGGGAGCAAATGAGAGACTCGATTCAGTGTACAGATTTATCCCTGAGTGAGAGGGAATGAGAGACACCAGTCAGTGTACAGATATCTCCCTGAGGGAGAGTGGACTGAGAGACACCAGTCAGTGAACAGATATCTCCCTGAGAGGGAGGGACTGAGAGACACCAGTCAGTGAACAGATATCTCCCTGAGAGGTAGGGACTGAGAGACGCCAGTCAGTGTACAGATATCTCCCTGAGGGAGAGGGACTGAGAGACAACAGTCAGTGTACAGATATCTCCCTCAGGGAGAGCAACTGAGAGACAGCACTCAATGTACAGATATGTCCCTGAGCGAGAGGAACTGAGAGACACCAGTCAGTGTGCAGATATCTCTCTGAGAGGGAGCAACTGAGAGACGCCAGTCAGTGTACAGATGTCTCCCTGAGGGAGAGGGACTGACAGACAGCAGTCAGTGCACAGATATCACCCTGAGAGGCAGGGACTGAGAGAAACCAGTCAGTGTATAGATATCTCCCTGAGAGACAGAGAGACTGAGAGACATCAGTCAGAGGACAGATATCTCCCTGAGGGAGAGTGGATTGAGAGACACCAGTCAGTGTACAGACATCACCCTGAGACGCAATACTGAGAGACACCAGTCAGTGTACAGATATCTCCCTGAGGTAGAGTAGAATGAGAGACTCCAGTCTGTGTACAGATATCTCCCTGAGGGATTGTGGACTGAGAGACACCAGTCAGTGTACAGATATCGTCCTGAGAGATTAGGGACTTCAAGACACCAGTCAGGATACAGATATATCCCTGAGGGAGAGGGACTGAGAGACAGTAATCAGTGTACAGCTATCTCCCTGAAGGAGAGGGTCTGCAAGACATCAGTGTGTGTACAGATATCTTCCTGAGAGGGAGAGACTGAGAGATACAAGTCAGTGTACAGATATCTCACTGAGAGAGAGGGACTGAGAGATACAAGTCAGTGTACACATATCTCCCTGAAAGGGAGGGACTGAGAGGCAGCAGTCAGTGCACAGATATCTCCGTGAGAGGGAGGGACTGTGAGACACCAGTAAGTGTACAGATATCACCCTGAGGGAGTGGGACTGAGAAGCACCAGTCAGTGTTCAGATATGTCCCTGAGTGAGTGGGATGAGTGACAGTCAGTATACAGATACCTCCCAGAGGGAGAGGACTGAGAGACACCATTCAGTGCACAGATCTGTCCCTGAGGGAAATGGACTGTGAGACCAGTCAGTGCACAGATGTCTATCTGAGAGACAGAGAGAATGAGAGACATCAGTCAGTGTACATATATCTCCCTTCGGGAGAGGGACTGACAGACACCAATCAGTGCACAGATAGCTCCCTGAGAGGGAGCAGATGAGAGACACGATTCAGTGTACAGATGTCTCCCTGAGTGAGAGGGACTGACAGTGACCAGTCAGTGTACAGATATCTCCCTGAGGAAAACGGACTGAGAGACACCAGTCAGTGAACAGATATCTCCCTGAGAGGGAGGGACTGAGAGACGCAAGTCAGTGTACAGATATCTCCCTGAGGGAGAGGGACTGAGAGACACCAGTCAGTGTGCAGATATCTCCCTGAGGGAGAGGGACTGATTGACGCAAATCACTGCACAGATATCACCCTGAGAGGGAGGTACTGAAAAACATCAGTCAGTGTACAGATATGTCTCTGGGGGAGAGGGACTGAGAGACAACAGTCAGTGTACAGATAAGTCCCTGAGGGAGAGGACTGAGAGACAACAGTCATTCTACAGATATGTCCCTGAGGGACAGGCACTGCGAGACAAGCCAGTGTACAGATATCTCCCTGAGAAACATAGAGTCTGAGAGATATCATTCAGTGTACAGATATCTTACTGAGGGAGAGGGACTGAGAGACACCGGTCAGTGTACTGATATCACCCTGAGGGAGAGGGACTGAATGACACCGGTCTTTGTACAAATATCTACATGAGGGAGAGGGATTGAGACACCAATCAGTGTACAGATGTCTCCCTGAGGGAGAAGGACTAAGAGTCATCAGTAAGTGTACAGATATCTTCCTGAGAATGAGGGACTGAGAGACATCAGTCAGTGTACAGCTATATCCTTGAGGGAGAGGGACTGAGAGACACCAGTCAGTGTACAGGTATGTCCCTGATGGCGAGGGACTGAGAGATACCAGCCAGTGTACAGATATGTCGCTGAGTGAGAGGAACTGAGAGACCAGTCAGTTTAAAGATATCACCCTGAGAGTCAGAGAGACTGAGAGTCATCATTCCAGTATACAGGTTTCTCCCTGCGGGAAAGGGACTGAGACACACCAGTCAGTTTACAGATATCTCCGTGAGGTAGAGGGATTGAGAAATAACCGTCAGTGTACAGATTGCACCTTGAGGGAGTGGGACTGAGAGACACCAGTCAGTGTAGAGATGTATCCGTGAGGGAGAAGGACTGAGAGACACCAGTCAGTGTACAGATATCACCCTGAGAGGGAGGTACTGAGAGACACCAGTCAGTGCACAGATATCAACCTGAGAGGGAGGGACTGAGAGACACCAGTCAGTGTACAGAGATCTACCTGAGGTGAGGGACTGAGAGACACCAGTCACTCTACAGATATCACCCTGAGAGGGAGGTACTGAGAAACACCAATCCGTTTATAGATATCTCCCTGATGGAGAGGGACTAGGAGACATCAGTCATTGTGCAGATATCTCCCTGAAGGAGAGTGACTGAGAGACACCAGTCAGTGAACAGATAACTCCCTGAGAGGGAGGGACTGAGAGACGCCAGTTAGTGCACAGATATCTCCCTGAGTGAGAGGGACTAAGAGACACCAGTCAGTGTACAGATATCACCATGAGAGGGAGGTAATGAGAGACACCAGTCAGTGTACAGATATCTAACTTAGAGGGAGGGACTGTGAGACACCAGGCAGTTTACAGATATTTCGCTGGGTGAGAGGGACTGAGAGACACCAGTCAGTAAACAGATATTTCCTGAGAAAGATGGACTGAGGGACACCAGTAAGTGTACATTTACCTCCCTGAGGGAGAGGCAGTGAGGGACACATGTCAGTGTGCAGATGTGTCCTGACTGAGAGGGACTGAGAGACAACAGTCAGTGTACAGATATATCCATGAATGAGAGGGACTGAGAGACACAAGGCAGTAAAAAGATATCTCCCTGAGAGGGAGAGATTGAGAGATGGCAGTCAGTGCACAGATATCTTCCTGGGGGAGAGTGACTGAGAGACGCCAGTCAGTGTACAGATTTCACACTGAGAAGTAGGTACTGAGAGATACCAGTCAGTGTACAGATATCTCCCTGAGGGAGACGGATAGAGCGGCACCAGTCAGTGTGCAGATATCTCCCTGAGGGAGAGGGACCGTGTGACCAGTCAGTGTGCAGATATCTCCCTGAGGAAAACGGACTGAGAGACACCAGTCAGTGAACAGATATCTCCATGAGAGGGAGGGACTGAGAGACGCAAGTCAGTGTACAGATATCTCCCTGAGGGAGAGGGACTGAGAGACACCAGTCAGTGTACAGATATCTCCCTGAGGGAGAGGGACTGAGAGACACCAGTCAGTGTGCAGATATCTCCCTGAGGGAGAGGGACTGAGAGACACAAATCAGTGTACAGATATCACCCTGAGAGGGAGGTACTGACAAACAACAGTCAGTGTACAGATATATCTCTGGGGGAGAGGGACTGAGAGACAACGGTCAATGTACAGATAAGTCCCTGAGGGAGAGGGACTGAGAGACAACAGTCAGTGTACAGATATGTCCCTGAGGGACAGGCACTGCGAGACAAGCCAGTGTACAGATATCTCCCTGAGAAACATAGAATCTTAGATATATCAGTCAGTGTACAGATATCTTCCTGAGAGGGAGGGACTGAGAGACGTCAGTGTACAGCTATATCCTTGAGGGAGAGGGACTGAGAGACACCAGTCAGTGTACAGATATGTCCCTGATGGAGAGGGACTGAGAGACACCAGTCAGTGTACAGATATGTCGCTGAGTGAGAGGGACTGAGAGACCAGTTAGTTTAAAGATATCTCCCTGAGAGTCAGAGAGACTGAGAGTCATCAGTCCAGTATACAGGTTTCTCACTGAGGGAGAGGGACTGAGACACACCAGTCAGTTTACAGATATCTCCGTGAGGTAGAGGGATTGAGAAGTAACAGTCAGTGTACAGATTGCACCTTGAGGGAGTGGGACTGAGAGACACCAGTCAGTGTCGAGATGTCTCCGTGAGGGAGAAGGACTGAGAGACACCAGTCAGTGTACAGATATCATCCTGAGAGGGAGGTACTGAGAGACACCAGTCAGTGCTCAGATATAAAACTGGGAGGGAGGGACTGAGAGACGCCAGTCAGTGTACAGATATCTCCCTGAGTTAGAGGGACTGAGAAACACCAGTCAGTGTACAGATATCACCCTGAGCGGGAGGGACTGAGAGACAACAGTCAGTGTACAGATATGTCCCTGAGGGACAGGCACTGCGGACAAGCCAGTGTACAGATATCTCCCTGAGAAACATAGAGTCTGAAAGATATCAGTCAGTGTACAGATATCTTACTGAGGGAGAGGGACTGAGAGACACCAGTCAGTGTACAGATATCTCCCTGAGTGAGAGGGACTGAGAGACACCAGTCAATGTACAGATATCACACTGAGAGGGAGGGACTGAGAGACACCAGTCAGTGTACTGAAATCACCCTGAGGGAGAGGGACTGAATGACACCGGTCTTTGTACAAATATCTACATGAGGGAGAGGGATTGAGACACCAATCAGTGTACAGATGAATCCCTGAGGGAGAAGGACTGAGAGCCACCAGTAAGTGTACAGATATCTTCCTGAGAGGGAGGGACTGAGAGACATCAGTCAGTGTACAGCTATATCCTTGAGGGAGAGGGACTGAGAGACACCAGTCAGTGTACAGGTATGTCCCTGATGGCGAGGGACTGAGAGACACCAGTCAGTGTACAGATATGTCGCTGAGTGAGAGGGACTGAGAGACCAGTCAGTTTAAAGATATCTCCCTGAGAGTCAGAGAGACTGAGAGTCATCAGTCCAGTATACAGGTTTCTCCCTGAGGGAGTGGGATTGAGAGACACCAGTCAGTTTACAGATGAATCCCTGAGGGAGAATGACTGAGAGCCACCAGTAAGTGTACAGATATCTTCCTGAGAGGGAGGGACTGAGAGACATCAGTCAGTGTACAGCTATATCCTTGAGGGAGAGGGACTGAGAGACACCAGTCAGTGTACAGGTATGTCCCTGATGGCGAGGGACTGAGAGACACCAGTCAGTGTACAGATATGTCGCTGAGTGAGAGGGACTGAGAGACCAGTCAGTTTAAAGATATCTCCCTGAGAGTCAGAGAGACTGAGAGTCATTAGTCCAGTATACAGGTTTCTCCCTGAGGGAGTGGGACTGAGAGACACCAGTCAGTGTAGAGATGTCTCCGTGAGGGAGAAGGACTGAGAGACACCAGTCAGTGTACAGATATCACCCTGAGAGGGAGGTACTGAGAGACACCAGTCAGTGCACAGATATCAACCTGAGAGGGAGGGACTGAGAGACACCAGTTAGTGTACAGAGATCTACCTGAGGGAGAGGGACTGACAGACACCAGTCACTATCCAGAAATTACCCTGAGAGGGAGGTACTGAGAAACACCAATCAGTTTATAGATATCTCCCTGATGGAGAGGGACTAGGAGACATCAGTCATTGTGCAGATATCTCCCTGAGGGATAGTGACTGAGAGACACCAGTCAGTGAACAGATAACTCCCTGAGATGGAGGGACTGAGAGACATAGAAACATAGAAATAGAAACAGAGAAACATAGAAAATAGGTGCAGGAGTATGCCATTCAGCCCTTCTAGCCTGCACCGCCATTCAATGAGTTCATGGCTGAACATGCAACTTCAGTACCCCATTCTTGCTTTCTCACCATACCCCTTAATTCCCCTAGTAGTAAGGACTTCATCTAACTCCTTTTTGAATATATTTAGTGAATTGGCCTCAACAACATTCTGTGGTAGAGAATTCCACAGGTTCACCACTCTCTGGGTGAAGAAATTCCACCTCATCTCGGTCCTAAATGGCTTCCCCCTTATCCTTAGACTGTGTCCCCTGGTTCTGGACTTCCCCAACATTGGGAACATTCTTCCTGCATCTAACCTGTCTAACCCCGTCAGAATTTTAAACGTTTCTATGAGGTCCCCTCTCATTCTTCTGAACTCCAGTGAATACAAGCCCAGTTGATCCAGTCTTTATTGATAGGTCAGTCCCGCCATCCCGGGAATCAGTCTGGTGAACCTTCGCTGCACTCCCTCAATAGCAAGAATGTCCTTCCTCAGGTTAGGAGACCAAAACTGTACACAATACTCCAGGTGTGGCCTCACCAAGGCCCTGTACAATTGTAGCAACACCTACCTGCCCTTGTACTCAAATCCCCTCGCTATGAAGGCCAACATGCCATTTGCTTTCTTAACCGCCTGCTGTACCTGCATGCCAACCTTCAATGACTGATGTACCATGACACCTAGGTCTCTTTGCACATGCCCTTTTCCTAATCTGTCAACATTCGGATAATAGTCTGTCTCTCCTATTTTACCACCAAAGTGGATAACCTCACATTTATCCACATTATACTTCATCTGCCATGCATTTGCCCACGCACCTAACCTATCCAAGTCGCTCTGCAGCCTCATAGAATCCTCCTTGCAGCTCACACTGCCACCGAACTTAGTGTCATCCGCAAATTTGGAGATACTACAGTTAATCCCCTCGTCTAAATCATTAATGTGCAGTGTAAACAGCTGGGGCCCCAGCATAGAACCTTGCGGTACCCCACTAGTCACTGCCTGCCATTCTGAAAAGTCCCCATTTACTCCTACTCTTTGCTTCCTGTCTGACAACCAGTTCTCAATCCATGTCAGCACACTGCTCCCAATCCCATGTTCGTTAACTTTGCACATTAATCTCTTGTGTGGGACCTTGTCGAAAGCCTTCTGAAAGTCCAAATATACCACATCAACAGGTTCTCCCTTGTCCACTCTACTGGAAACATCCTCAAAAAATTCCAGAAGATTTGTCAAGCATGATTTCCCTTTCACAAATCCATGCTGACTTGGACTATCATATTACCTCTTTCCAAATGCACTGCTATGCCATCCTTAATAATTGATTCCATCATTTTACCCACTACCGATGTCAGGCTGATCGGTCTGTATTACCCTGTTTTCTCTCTCCCTCCTTTTTTAAAAAGTGGGGTTACATTGGCTACCCTCCACTCCAAAGGAACTGATCCAGAGTCAATGGAATGTTGGAAAATGACTGTCAATGCATCCACTATTTCCAAGGCCACCTCCTAAAGTACTCTGGGATGCAGTCCATCAGGCCCAGGGGATTTGTCTGCCTTCAATCCCATCAATTTCCCCAACACAATTTCCCGACTAATAAGGATTTCCCTCAGTTCCTCCTCCTTACTAGACCCTCCGACGCCTTTTATATCCGGAAGGTTGTTTGTGTCCACCTCAGTGAATACCGAACCAAAGTACTTGTTCAATTGGTCCGCCATTTCTTTGTTCCCCGTTATGAATTCCCCTGATTCTGACTGCAGGGGACCGACGTTTGTCTTTACTAACCTTTTTCTCTTTACATATCTATAGAAACGTTGGCAATCCGTCTTAATGTTCCCTGCAAGCTTCTTCTCGTACTACATTTTCCCTGCCCTAATCAAACCCTTTGTCCTCCTCTGCTGAGTTCTAAATTTCTCCCAGTCCCCTGGTTCTCTGCTATTTATGGCCAATTTGTATGCCACTTCCTTGGCTTTAATGCTATCCCTGATTTCCCTTGATAGCCACGGTTGAGCCACCTTCCCTTTTTTTATTTTTACGACAGACAGGAATGTACAATTGTTGTAGTTCATCCATGCAGTCTCTACATGTCTGCCATTGCCCATCCACAGTCAACCCCTTCAGTATCATTCGCCATTCTATCCTAGCCAATTCACGCCTCATACCTTCAAAGTTACCCTTCTTTAATTCTGGACCATGGTCTCTGAATTAACTGTATCATTCTCCATCCTAATGCAGAATTCCACCATATGATGGTCACTCTTCCCCAAGGGGCCTCGCACAACGAGATTGCTAATTAATCCTCTCTCATTACACAACACCCAGTCTAAGATGGCCTCCCCCCTAGTTCGTTCCTCGACATATTGGGCTAAAAAACCATCCCTTATGCACTCCAGGAAATCCTCCTCTACCGTATTGCTTCCAGTTTGGTTAACCCAATCTATGTGCATATTAAAGTCACCCATTATAACTGCTGCACCTTTATTGCACGCACCCCTAATTTCATGTTTGATGCCCTCCCCAACATCACTACTACTGTTTGGAGGTCTGTACACAACTCCCACTAACGTTTTTTGTCCTTTGGTATTCTGCAGCTCTACCCATATAGATTCCACATCATCCAAGCTGATGTCCTTCCGAACTATTGCCTTAATTTGCTCCTTAACCAGCAATGCTACCCCACCTCCTTTTCCTTTTATTCTATCTTTCCTGAATGTTGAATACCCCTGGATGTTGAGTTCCCAGCCCTGATCATCCTGGAGCCACGTCTCCGTAATCCCAATCACATCATATTTGTTAACATCTATTTGCACAGTTAATTCATCCACTTTATTGCGGATACTCCTTGCATTAAGACACAAAGCCTTCAGGCTTGTTCTTTTAACACCCTTTGTCCTTTTAGAATTTTGCTGTACAGTGGCCCTTTTTGTTCTTTGCCTTGGGTTTCTCTGCCCTCCACTTTTCCTCATCTCCTTTCTGTCTTTTGCTTTTGCCTTCTTTTTGTTTCCCTCTGTCTCCCTGCATTGGTTGCCATCCCCCTGCCATATCAGTTTAAATCCTCCCCAACAGCACTATCAAACATTCCCCCGAGGACATTGGTTCCGGTCCTGCCCAGGTGCAGACCGTCCGGTTTGTACTGGTCCCACCTCCCCCACAACCGGTTCCAATGCCCCAGGAATTTTAATCCCTCCCTGTTGCACCACTGCTCAAGGCACGTATTCATCTGCACTATCCTGCGATTTCTACTCTGACTATCACGTGGCACTGGTAGCAATTCCGAGATTACTACTTTTGAGGTCCTACTTTTTAATTTAGCTCCTAGCTCCTTAAATTCGTTTCGTAGGACATCATCCCTTTTTTTACCTATGTCGTTGGTACGAATGTGCACCACGACAACTGGCTGTTCTCCCTCCCTTTTTAGAATGTCCTGCACCCGCTCCGAGACATCCTTGACCCTTGCACCAGGGAGGCAACATACCATCCTGGAGTCTCGGTTGCGGCCGCAGAAACTCCTATCTATTCCCCTCACCATTGAATTCCCAATCACTATTGCTCTCCCACTCTTTTTCCTGCCCTCCTGTGCAGCAGAGCCAGCCATGGTGCCATGAACTTGGCTGCTGCTGCCCTCCCCTGATGAGTCATCCCCCTCAACAGTACCCAAAGCAGTGTATCTGTTTTGCAGGGGGTTGACCACAGGGATCTCCTGCACTACCTTCCTTGCACTACTCTTCCTGTTGGTCTTCCATTCCCTATCTGGCTGTGGACCCTTTCCCTGCGGTACGACCAACTCGCTACACGTGATACTCACGTCATTCTCAGCATCGTGGATGCTCCAGATTAAACCAACCCTCAGCTCCAACTCCGCAACGCGGTCTGTCAGGAGCTGGAGGCGGATACACTTCCCGCACAAGTAATCGTCAGGGACACCGGAAGTGTCCCTCAGTTCCCACATGGTACAGGAGGAGCATAACACCCGACCGAGCTCTCCTGCCATGACTTAACCCTTATATACACTTAAATTGGCAACAACGTTAAAAGTTACTCACTGATATAGAAGAGAAAAAAGAAAAACTACTCACCAATCACCAGCCAATCACTTACCCTCTTGGCTGTGAAGCCAAATTTTGATTTCTTTCTACTTCTTTTTTGCCTTCTCCCTGTAGCTGCACAAGTCCGCCTTTTATAGGCCTCTCCACGCACCTCCTCGATACTGCACCCGACTGCCGCCGACGCTGGGCCCCGGACTCCCTGCTGTGCCTTTTATAGGCCTCTCCACGCACCTCCTCGACACTGCTCCCGATTGCCGCCGACGCTGGGCCCCGGACTCCCTGCTGTGCCTTTTATAGGCCTCTCCACGCAACTCCTCGGCGCTGCTCCCGACTGCCGCCGACGCTGGGCCCCGGACTCCCTGCTGTGCCTTTCATAGGACTCACCACGCACCTCCTCGAAACTGCTCCCGACTGCCGCCGACGCTGGGCCCCGGACTCCCTGCTGTGCCTTTTATAGGCCTCACCACGCACCTCCTCGACACTGCTCCCGACTGCCGCCGACGCCAGTCAGTGTACAGATATCTCCCTGAGTGAGAGGGACTGAGAGACTCCAGTCAGTGTACAGATATCTCCTGAGAGGGAGGTAATGAGAGACACCAGTCAGTGTACAGATATCAAACTGAGAGGGAGGTAATGAGAGACACCAGTCAGTGTGCAGATATCAATCTGAGAGGAAGGGACTGTGAGACACCAGGCAGTTTACAGACATGTCGCTGGGTGAGAGGGACTGAGAGACACCAGTCTGTAAACAGATATGTCCTGAGAGAGAGGGACTGACGGACACATGTCAGTGTGCAGATGTGTCCTGAGTGAGAGGGACTGAGAGACACAAGGCAGTAAAAATATATCTCCCTGAGAGAAAGGGATTGAGAGATGGCAGTCAGCGTATAGATATCTTCCTGGGGGAGAGTGACTGAGAGACGCCAGTCAGTGTACAGATTTCACACTGAGAAGTAGGTACTGAGAGATACCAGTCAATGTACCGATATCTCCCTGAGGGAGACGGATAGAGCGGCACCAGTCAGTGTGCAGATATCTCCCTGAGGGAGAGGGACCGTGTGACCAGTCAGTGTACAGAATCTCCCTGAGAGACAGGGAGACGGGAGACAACAGTCAGAGTACAGCTATCTCCCTGAGGGAGTGGGACTGAGCGACGCCAGTCAGTTTGCAGATATCTCCTTTAAGGAGAGGGACTGAGAGACACCAGTCAGTGTACAGATATCGCACTGAGGGAGAGGGACTGAGAGACACAAGTCAGTGTAGATACATGTCCCAGAAAGAGAGGGACTCAGAGACACCAAACAGTGTACAGATATCGCCATGAGAGGGAAGGACTGTGTGACTCCAGTCAGTGTACAGATATCTCCCTGAGTGAGAGGGACTGAGTGACACCATTCAGTGTACAGATGTGTCCTGAGGAAGGGGAATGAGAGACACCAGACAGTTTCCAGATATCTCCTTGAGGGAGATGGACTGAGAGATACCCGTCAGTGTACAGATATGTCCATGAGGTTGAGCGACTGAGAGACAACAGTCAGTTTACTGATATCTCCCTGACCGGGAGGGACTGAGACAAACGAGTCAGTGTACAGATATCTCCCAGAGAGGGAGGGACTGAGAGACAACAGTCAATGTACAGATATGTCCCTGAGGGACAGGCACTGCGAGACAAGCCAGTGTACAGATATCTCCCTGAGAAACATAGAGTCTGAAAGATATCAGTCAGTGTACAGATATCTCACTGAGGGAGAGGGACTGAGAGACACCAGTCAGTGTACAGATATCTCCCTGAGTGAGAGGGACTGAAAGACACCAGTCAATGTACAGATATCACACTGAGAGGGAGGGACTGAGAGACACCAGTCAGTGTACTGAAATCACCCTGAGGGAGAGGGACTGAATGACACCGGTCTTTGTACAAATATCTACATGAGGGAGAGGGATTGAGACACCAATCAGTGTACAGATGAATCCCTGAGGGAGAAGGACTGAGAGCCACCAGTAAGTGTACAGATATCTTCCTGAGAGGGAGGGACTGAGAGACATCAGTCAGTGTACAGCTATATCCTTGAGGGAGAGGGACTGAGATACACCAGTCAGTGTACAGGTATGTCCCTGATGGCGAGGGACTGAGAGACACCAGTCAGGGTACAGATAAGACGCTGAGTGAGAGGGACTGAGAGACCAGTCAGTTTAAAGATATCTCCCTGAGAGTCAGAGAGACTGAGTGTCATCAGTCCACTATACAGGTTTCTCCCTGAGGGAGAGGGACTGAGACACACCAGTCAGTTTACAGATATCTCCGTGAGGTAGAGGGATTGAGAAATAACAGTCAGTGTACAGATTGCACCTTGAGGGAGTGGGACTGAGAGACACCAGTCAGTGTAGAGATGTCTCCGTGAGGGAGAAGGACTGAGGGACACCAGTCAGTGTACAGATATCACCCTGAGAGGGAGTTACTGAAAGACACCAGTCAGTGCACAGATATCAACCTGAGAGGGAGGGACTGAGAGACACCAGTTAGTGTACAGAGATCTATCTGAGGGAGAGGGACTGAGAGACACCAGTCACTGTCCAGATATTACCCTGAGAGGGAGGTACTGAGAAACACCAATCAGTTTATAGATATCTCCCTGATGGAGAAGGACTAGGAGACATCAGTCATTGTGCAGATATCTCCCTGAGGGATAGTGACTGAGAGACACCAGTCAGTGAACAGATAACTCCCTGAGAGGGAGGGACTGAGAGACATAGAAACATAGACACAGAAACATAGAAACATAGAAACATAGAAACATAGAAAATAGGTGCAGGAGTATGCCATTCAGCCCTTCTAGCATGCACCGCCATTCAATGAGTTCATGGCTGAAAATGCAACTTCAGTACCCCATTCTTGCTTTCTCACCATACCCCTTGATTCCCGTAGTAGTAAGGACTTCATCGAACTCCTTTTTGAACATATTTAATGAATTGGCCTCAACAACTTTCTGTGGTAGAGAATTCCACAGGGTCACCACTCTCTGGGTGAAGAAATTCCTCCTCATCTCGGTCCTAAATGGCTTCCCCCTTATCCTTAGACTGTGTTCCCTGGTTCTGGACTTCCCCAACATTGGGAACAATCTTCCTGCATCTAACCTGTCTCACCCCGTCAGAATTTTAAACGTTTCTATGAGGTCCTCTCTCATTCTTCTGAGCTCCAGTGAATACAAGCCCAGTTGATCCAGTCTTTCTTGATAGGTCAGTCCCGCCATCCCGGGAATCAGTCTGGTGAACCTTCGCTGCACTCCCTCAATAGCAAGAATGTCCTTCCTCAGGTTAGGAGACCAAAACTGTACACAATACTCCAGGTGTGGCCTCACCAAGGCCCTGTACAATTGTAGCAACACCTACCTGCCCTTGTACTCAAATCCCCTCGCTATGAAGGCCAACATGTCATTTGCTTTCTTAACCGCCTGCTGTACCTGCATGCCAACCTTCAATGACTGATGTACCATGACACCCAGGTCTCTTTGCACCTGCCCTTTTCCTAATCTGTCAACATTCAGATAATAGTCAGTCTCTCTGTTTTTACCACCAAAATGGATAACCTCACAATTATCCACATTATACTTCATCTGCAATGCATTTGCCCACTCACCTAACCTATCCAAATCGCTCTGCAGCCTCATAGAATCCTCCTTGCAGCTCAGACTGCCACCCAACTTAGTGTCATCCGCAAATTTGGAGATACTACATTTAATCCCCTCGTCTAAATCATTAATGTGCAGTGTAAACAGCTGGGGCCCCAGCACAGAACCTTGCGGTACCCCACTAGTCACTGCCTGTCATTCTGAAAAGTCCCCATTTACTCCTACTCTTTGCTTCCTGTCTGACAACCAGTTCTCAATCCATGTCAGCACACTACTCCCAATCCCATGTGCTTTAACTTTGCACATTAATCTCTTGTGTGGGACCTTGTCGAAAGCCTTCTGAAAGTCCAAATATACCACATCAACAGGTTCTCCCGTGTCCACTCTACTGGAAACATCCTCAAAAAATTCCAGAAGATTTGACAAGCATGATTTCCCTTTCACAAATCCATGCTGACTTGGACCGAGCATATTACCTCTTTCCAAATGCACTGCTATGACATCCTTAATAATTGATTCCATCATTTTACCCACTACCGATGTCAGGCTGATCGGTCTCTATGACCTGTTTTCTCTCTCCCTCCTTTTTTAAAAAGTGGGGTTACATTGGCTACCCTCCACTCCAAAGGAACTGATCCAGAGTCAATGGAATGTTGGAAAATGACTGTCAATGCATCCACTATTTCCAAGGCCACCTCCTTAAGTACTCTGGGATGCAGTCCATCAGGCCCTGGGGATTTGTCGGCCTTCAATCCCATCAATTTCCCCAACACAATTTCCCGGCTGATAAGGATTTCCCTCAGTTCCTCCTCCTTACTAGACCTTCCGACCCCTTTTATATCCGGAAGGTTGTTTGTGTCCACCTCAGTGAATACCGAACCAAAGTACTTGTTCAATTGGTCCGCCATTTCTTTGTTCCCCGTTATGACATCCCCTGATTCTGACTGCAGGGGACCGACGTTTGTCTTTACTAACCTTTTTCTCTTTACATATCTATAGAAACGTTGGCAATCCGTCTTAATGTTCCCTGCAAGCTTTGCCTTGGGTTTCTCTGCCCTCCACTTTTCCTCATCTCCTTTCTGTCTTTTGCTTTTGCCTTCTTTTTGTTTCCCTCTGTCTCCCTGCATTGGTTGCCATCCCCCTGCCATATCAGTTTAAATCCTCCGCAACAGCACTAGCAAACATTCCCCCTAGGACATTGGTTCCGGTCCTGCCCAGGTGCAGACCGTCCGTTTTGTACTGGTCCCACCTCCCCCACAAACGGTTCCAATGCCCCAAAAATTTGAATCCCTCCCTGTTGCACCACTGCTCAAGGCACGTATTCATCTGCACTATCCTGCGATTCCTACTCTGACGATCACGTGGCATTGGTAGCAATCCCGAGATTACTACTTTTGAGGTCCTACTTTTTAATTTAGCTCCTAGCTCCTTAAATTCGTTTCGTAGGACCTCATCCCTTTTTTTACCTATGTTGTTGGTACCAATGTGCACCACGACAACTGGCTGTTCTCCCTCCCTTTTTAGAATGTCCTGCACCCGCTCCGAGACATCCTTGACCCTTGCACCAGGGAGGCAACATACCATCCTGGAGTCTCGATTGCGGCCGCAGAAACTCCTATCTCTTCCCCTCACCATTGACTTCCCAATCACTATTGCTCTCCCACTCTTTTTCCTGCCCTACTGTGCAGCAGAGCCAGCCATGGTGCCATGAACTTGGCTGCTGCTGCCCTCCCCTGATGAGTCATCCCCCTCAACAGTACCCAAAGCAGTGTATCTGTTTTGCAGGAGGTTGACCACAGGGATCTCCTGCACTACCTTCCTTGCACTACTCTTCCTGTTGGTCTTCCATTCCCTATCTGGCTGTGGACCCTTTCCCTGCGGTACGACCAACTCGCTACACGTGATACTCACGTCATTCTCAGCATCGTGGATGCTCCAGAGTAAATCCACCCTCAGCTCCAACTCCGCAACGCGGTCTGTCAGGAGCTGGAGGCGGATACACTTCCCGCACACGTAATCGTCAGGGACACCGGAAGTGTCCCTGAGTTCCCACATGGTACAGGAGGAGCATAACACCCGACCGAGCTCTCCTGCCATGACTTAACCCTTATATACACTTAAATTGGCAACAAAGTTAAAAGTTACTCACTGATATAGAAGAGAAAAAAGAAAAACTACTCACCAATCACCAGCCAATCACTTACCCTCTTGGCTGTGAAGTCAACTTTTGATTTCTTTCTACTTCTTTTTTGCCTTCTCCCTGTAGCTGCACAAGGCCGCCTTTTATAGGCCTCTCCACGCACCTCCTCGACGCTGCTCCCGACTGCCGCCGACGCTGGGCCCCGGACTCCCTGCTGTGCCTTTTATAGGCCTCTCCACGCACCTCCTCGACGCTGCTCCCGACTGCCGCCAACGCAGGGCCCCGGACTCCCTGCTGTGCCTTTTATAGGCCTCTCCACGCATCTCCTCGACACTATACCCGACTGCCGCTGACGCCGGTCCCCGGACTCCCTGCTGTGCCTTTTATAGACCTCTCCACGCACCTCCTCGACACTGCTCTCGACTGCCGCCGACGCCAGTCAGTGTACAGATATCTCCCTGAGTGAGAGGGACTGAGAGACACCAGTCAGTGTACAGATATCAACCTGAGAGGGAGGTAATGAGAGACACCAGTCAGTACCAGATATCACACTGAGAGGGAGGTAATGAGAGACACCAGTCAGTGTACAGATATCAAACTGAGAGGGAGGGACTGTGAGACACCAGGCAGTGTACAGACATGTCGCTGGGTGAGAGGGACTGAGAGACACCAGTCTGTATACAGATATCATCCTGAGAGCGAAGGATTGAAAGACACCAGTCAATGTAAAGATATTTCCATGAGGGAGATGGACTGAGAAACACCATTCAGCGTACAGATGTCACCCTGAGGGAGTGCGATTGAGAGATATCAGTCAATCTACAGATATCACCCTGACGGAGAGGAAATGAGAGACACCAGTCAGTTTACAGATATGCCCATGAGGGTGAGCGACTGAGAAACACCAGTCTGTGTACAGATATCTCCCTGAGAGGGAGGAACTGAGAGACACCAGTCAGTGTGCAGATATCTCTCTGAGGGAGAGGGACTGGGAGAAACCAGCCAGTGCACAGATATCACCCTGAGATGGAGGTACTGTGAGACACCAATCAGATTATAGATATCTCCCTGATGGAGAGGGACGAGGAGACATCAGTCATTGTGCAGATATCTCCCTGAGTGAGAGGGACTGAGAGACACCAGTCAGTGTACTGATATCACCCTGAGAGGGAGGTAATGAGAGACACCAGTCAGTGTACAGATATCAAACTGAGAGGGATGGCCTGTGAGACACAAGGCAGTGTACAGATATGTCGCTGGGAGAGAGGGACTGAGGGACACCAGTAAGTGCACATTTATCTCCCTGAGGGAGAGGCACTGAGAGACACATGTCAGTGTACAGATGTGTCCTGAGTGAGAGGGACATAGAGACAACAGTCAGTATACAGATATCTCCCTGAGGGAGAGGGACTGAGAGACACCAGTCGGTGTACAGATATCTCCCTGAGTGAGAGTGGACTGAGATGCACCAGTCAGTGTACGGATATCTTCCTGGGAGATTGGGGACTTCTGGACACCAGTCAGTATATAGATATCTCGCTGCGGGAGAGGGTACTGAATGACACCGGTGCGTGTACAGATATCTCCCTGAGGGAGAGCACCTGAGAGAGTCCAGTGAATGTACAGATATCTCACAGAGCGGGCGGGACTGAGCGACGCCAGTCAGTTTGCAGATATCTCCCTTCGGGAGAGGGACTGAGAGACACCAGTCAGTGTACAGAATTCTCTCTGAGAGGGAAGGACTGAGAGACACCAGTCAGTGTACAGATATCTCCCTGCAGAAGTGGGACAAAGAGACAACAGTCAGTGTACAGATATCTCCCTTAGGGAGAGGGACTGAGACACACAAGTCAGTGTACATATATCCCCATGAGAGTGAGGATTTGAGAGACAGCAGTCAGTGTGCAGATATCACCCTCAGAGACATGGAATGAGAGACACCAGTCAGTGTCCAGATATCTCCCTGAGGGAGATGGAATGAGAGATACCCATCAGTGTACAGATATGTCCATGAAGTTGAGCGACTGAGAGCCACCAGTCAGTGTACAGATATGTCCCTGATGGACAGGCACTGCGAGACCAGCCAGTGTGCAGATATCTTCCTGAGAGGGAGGGACTGAGAGACAGCAGTCAGTTAACAGCTCTCTCCCTGACGGAGAGAGATTGCAAGACATCAGTCAGTGTCTAGATAGCTTCCTGTGAGGGAGGGACTGAGAGACTCGCGTCAGTGTGGAGATATCACCCTGAGAGGGATGGACTGAGAGATACAAGTGAGTGTAAAGCTATGTTCCTGAGGGAGAGGGACTGAGAGACACCAGTCATTATACAGATATCACCCTGAGGGAAAGAACAAAAAGGGCCATTGTACAGCAAAATTCTAAAAGGACAGAGGGTGTTAAAAAAACAAGCCTAAAGGCTTTGTGTCTTAATGCAAGGAGTATCCGCAATAAGGTGGATGAATTAACTGTGCAAATAGATGTTAACAAATATGATGTGATTGGGATTACGGAGACGTGGCTCCAGGATGAGCAGGGCTGGGAACTCAACATCCAGGGTATTCAACATTCAGGAAGGATAGAATAAAAGGAAAAGGAGGTGGGGTAGCATTGCTGGTTAAGGAGGAGATTAAGGCAATTGTTAGGAAGGACATTAGCTTGGATGATGTGGAATCTATATGGGTAGAGCTGCAGAACACCAAAGGGCAAAAAACGTTAGTGGGAGTTGTGTACAGACCTCCAAACAGTAGTAGTGATGTTGGGGAGGGCACCAAACAGGAAATTAGGGGTGCGTGCAATAAAGGTGCAGCAGTTATAACGGGTGACTTTAATATGCACATAGATTGGGCTAACCAAACTGGAAGCAATACGGTGGAGGAGGATTTTCTGGAGTGCATAAGGGATGGTTTTTTAGACCAATATGTCGAGGAACCAACTAGGGGGAGGCCATCTTAGACTGGGTGTTATGTAATGAGAAAGGATTTATTAGCAATCTCGTTGTGCGAGGCCCCTTGGGGAAGAGTGACCATAATATGGTGGAATTCTGCATTAGGATGGAGAATGAAACAGTTAATTCAGAGACCATGGTCCAGAACTTAAAGAAGGCTAACTTTGAAGGTATGAGGCGTGAATTGGCTGGGATGGATTGGCGAATGATACTTAAGGGGTTGACTGTGGATGGGCAATGGCAGACATTTAGAGACCGCATGGATGAACTACAACAATTGTACATTCCTGTCTGGCATAGAAATAAAAAAGGGAAGGTGGCTCAACCGTGGCTATCAAGGGAAATCAGGGATAGTATTAAAGCCAAGGAAGTGGCATACAAATTGACCAGAAATAGCAGCGAACCTGGGGACTGGGAGAAATTTAGAACTCAGCAGAGGAGGACAAAGGGTTTGATTAGGGCAGGGAAAATGGAGTATGAGAAGAAGCTTGCAGGGTACATTAAGACGGATTGCAAAAGTTTCTATAGATATGTAAAGAGAAAAAGGTTAGTAAAGACAAACGTAGGTCCCCTGCAGTCAGAATCAGGGGAAGTCATAACGGGGAACAAAGAAATGGCGGACCAATTGAACAAGTACTTTGGTTCGGTATTCACGAAGGAGGACACGAACAACCTTCCGGTTATAAAAGGGGTCGGGGGGTCTAGTAAGGAGGAGGAACTGAGGGAAATCCTTATTAGCCGGGAAATTGTGTTGGGGAAATTGATGGGATTGAAGACCGATAAATCCCCAGGGCCTGATGGACTGCATCCCAGAGTACTTAAGGAGGTGGCCTTGGAAATAGTGGATGCGTTGACAGTCATTTTCCAACATTCCATTGACTCTGGATCAGTTCCTAGGGAGTGGAGGGTAGCCAATGTAACCCCACTTTTTAAAAAAGGAGGGAGAGAGAAAACAGGGAATTATAGACCGGTCAGCCTGACATCGGTAGTGGGTAAAATGATGGGATCAATTATTAAGGATATCATAGCAGTGCATTTGGAAAGAGGTGACATGATAGGTCCAAGTCAGCATGGATTTGTGAAAGGGAAATCATGCTTGACAAATCTTCTGGAATTTTTTGAGGATGTTTCCAGTAGAGTGGATAAGGGAGAACCAGTTGATGTGGTATATTTGTACTTTCAGAAGGCGTTCGACAAGGTCCCACACAAGAGATTGATGTGCAAAGTTAGAGCACATGGGATTGGGGGTAGTGTACTGACATGGATTGAGAACTGGTTGTCAGACAGGAAGCAAAGAGTAGGAGTAAATGGGTACTTTTCAGAATGGCAGGCAGTGACTAGTGGGGTACCGCAAGGTTCTGTGCTGGGGCCCCAGCTGTTTACACTGTACATTAATGATTTAGATGAGGGGATTAAATGTAGTATCTCCAAATTTGCGGATGACACTAAGTTGGGTGGCAGTGTGAGCTGCGAGGAGGATGCTGTGAGGCTGCAGAGCGACTTGGATAGGTTAGGTGAGTGGGCAAATGCATGGCAGATGAAGTATAATGTGGATAAATGTGAGGTTATCCACTTTGGTGGTAAAAACAGAGAGACAGACTATTATCTGAATGGTGACAGATTAGGAAAAGGGGAGGTGCAAAGAGACCTGGGTGTCATGGTACATCAGTCATTGAAGGTTGGCATGCAGGTGCAGCAGGCGGTTTAGAAAGCAAATGGCATGTTGGCCTTCATAGCAAGGGGATTTGAGTACAGGGGCAGGGAGGTGTTGCTACAGTTGTACAGGGCATTGGTGAGGCCACACCTGGAGTATTGTGTACAGTTTTGGTCTCCTAACCTGAGGAAGGACATTCTTGCTATTGAGGGAGTGCAGCGAAGGTTCACCAGACTGATTCCCGGGATGGCGGGACTGACCTATCAAGAAAGACTGGATCAACTGGGCTTGTATTCACTGGAGTTCAGAAGAATGAGAGGGGACCTCATAGAAACATATAAAATTCTGACGGGGTTAGACAGGTTAGATGCAGGAAGAATGTTCCCAATGTTGCGGAAATCCAGAACCAGGGGTCACAGTCTAAGGATAAGGGGTAAGCCATTTAGGACCGAGATGCGGAGGAACTTTTTCACCCAGAGAGTGGTGAACCTGTGGAATTCTCTACCACAGAAAGTTGTTGAGGTCAATTCACTAAATATATTCAAAAAGGAGTTAGATGAGTTCCTTACTGCTAGGGGGATCAAGGGGTATGGCGAGAAAGCAGGAATGGGGTACTGAAGTTGAATGTTCAGCCATGAACTCATTGAATGGCGGTGCAGGCTAGAAGGGCCGAATGGCCTACTCCTGCACCTATTTTCTATGTTTCTATGTTTCTATGTTTCTATGGAAGAGAGACACCAGTCAGAGCTCAGATATCTCCCTGAGAGACAGAGAGACTGAGAGACATCAGTCAGTACACAGGTATCTCCATTAGGGAGAGAGATTGAGAGATACCAGTCAGTGTACAGATATCTCCTTGAGGAAGTGGGACTGAGAAGTATCAGTCATTGTACAGGTATGTCCCTGACTGAATGGGACTGAGAGACCAGTCAGTATACAGATACCTCCCAAAGTGAGAAGGACTGAGAGACACCTGTCAGTGCACAGATATCATCCTGAGAGCGAGGGATTGAAAGACACCAGTCATTGTAAAGATATCTCCATGAGGGAGAGGGACTGAGAAGCACCAGTCAGTGTACAGATATGTCGTGAGGGAGAGGAACTGCGAGACACCATCAGCGTACAGATGTCACCCTGAGGGAGTGGGATTGAGAGACATCAATCAGTCTACAGATATCACCCTGAGTGAGAGGAACTGAGAGACATCAGTCAGTGTACAGATATCTCACTGAGGGAGAGGGACTGAGAGACACAAGTCAGTGTAGATATATATCCAAGAAAGATTGGGACTTTGAGACACCAATCAGTGTACAGATATCTCCCTGAGAGGGAAGAATTGAGAGACACCAGTCAGTTTACATATATCTCCCTGCAGAAGTGGGACAAAGAGACAACAGTCAGTGTACAGATATCTCCCTTAGAGAGAGGGACTGAGACACACAAGTCAGTGTACATATATCCCCATGAGAGTGAGGATTTGAGAGACAGCAGTCAGTGTGCAGATATCATCCTCAGAGACATGGAATGAGAGACACCAATCAGTGTCCAGATATCTCCCTGAGGGAGATGGACTGAGAGATACCTATCAGTGTACAGATATGTCCATGAAGTTGAGCGACTGAGAGACAGCAGTCAGTTCACTGATATCTCCCTGAGAGGGAGGGACTGAGAGAAACCAGTCAGTGTACAGATATCTCCCTGAGAGGGAGGGACTGAGAGCCAGCAGTCAGTGTACAGATATGTCCCTGATGGACAGGCAATGCGAGACCAGCCAGTGTGCAGATATCTTCCTGAGAGGGAGGGACTGAGAGACAGCAGTCAGTTAACAGCTCTCTCCCTGACGGAGAGAGATTGCAAGACATCAGTCAGTGTCTAGATAGCTTCCTGTGAGGGAGGGACTGAGAGACTCGCGTCAGTATACAGATATCACCCTGAGAGGGATGGACTGAGAGATACAAGTGAGTGTACAGCTATGTTCCTGAGGGAGAGGGACTGAGAGACACCAGTCATTATACCGATATCACCCTGAGGGAAACGGAAGAGAGACACCAGTCAGAGCTCAGATATCTCCCTGAGAGACAGAGAGACTGAGAGACATCAGTCAGTACACAGATATCTCCATTAGGGAGAGAGATTGAGAGATACCAGTCAGTTTACAGATATCTCCTTGAGGAAGTGGGACTGAGAAGCATCAGTCAGTGTACAGGTATGTCCCTGAGTGAATGGGACTGAGAGACCAGTCAGTATACAGATACCTCCCAAAGTGAGAAGGACTGAGAGACACCTGTCAGTGCACAGATATCATCCTGAGAGCGAGGGATTGAAAGACACCAGTCATTGTAAAGATATCTCCATGAGGGAGAGGGACTGAGAAGCACCAGTCAGTGTACAGATATGTCCTGAGGGAGAGGGACTGCGAGACACCATCAGCGTACAGATGTCACCCTGAGGGAGTGGGATTGAGAGACATCAGTCAGTCTACAGATATCACCCTGAGTGAGAGGAACTGAGAGACACCAGTCAGTGTACAGATATCTCACTGAGGGAGAGGGACTGAGAGACACAAGTCAGTGTAGATATATATCCAAGAAAGATTGGGACTTTGAGACACCAATCAGTGTACAGATATCTCCCTGAGAGGGAAGGACTGAGAGACACCAGTCAGTTTACATATATCTCCCTGCAGAAGTGGGACAAAGAGACAAGAGTCAGTGTACAGATATCTCCCTGAGGGAGAGGGACTGAGTGACACCATTCAGTGTACAGATGTGTCCTGAGGGAGAGGGACTGAGAGACACAAGTCAGTGTACATATATCTCCATGAGAGTGAGGATTTGAGAGACAGCAGTCAGTATGCAGATATCACCCTCAGAGACAGGGAATGAGAGACACCAGTCAGTGTCCAGATATCTCCCTGAGGGAGATGGACTGAGAGATACCCATCAGTGTACAGATATGTCCATGAAGTTGAGCGACTGAGAGACAGCAGTCAGTTCACTGATATCTCCCTGAGAGGGAGGGACTGAGAGAAACCAGTCAGTGTACAGATATCTCACTGAGAGGGAGGGACTGAGAGCCACCAGTCAGTGTACAGATATGTCCCTGATGGACAGGCACTGCGAGACCAGCCAGTGTGCAGATATATTCCTGAGAGGGAGGGACTGAGAGATATCAGTCAGTGTACAGCTAAATCCCTGAGGGAGAGGGACTGAGGGATATCAGTCACTGTACAGATATCTTCCTGAGGGAGAGGGACTGAGAGACACCAGTCAGTGTACAGATATCTCCCTGAGTTGAAGGACTGAGAGACACCATTCAGTGTGATGATATGTCCCTGGGGGAGAGGGACTGAGTTTCAGTCAGTGTACAGATATCACCCTGAGGGACAGTGGACTGAGCGACACCAGTCAGTTTACAGATATCTGCCTGGGAGATTGGGGATTTCGCGACACCAGTCAGTATACAGATATATCCCTGATGGAGAGAGACTGCAAGACATCAGTCAGTGTCTGGATAGCTTCCTGTGAGGGAGGGACTGAGAGACTCACGTCAGTGTACAGATATCACACTGAGAGGGATGGACTGAGAGATACAAGTCAGTGTACAGATATCTCGCTGAGGGAGAGGGACTGAGTGACACCATTCAGTGTACAGATGTGTCCTGAGGGAGAGGGACTGAGAGACAACTGTCAGTGTACAGATATCCATCTGAGGGAGAGGGACTGAGAGACAGAAGTCAGTGTACAGATATCTACCTGAGGGAGAGGGACTGAGAGACACCAGTCAGTGTACAGATATCTCCCTGCAGGAGTGGGACAAAGAGACACCAGTCAGTGTATAGATATCTCCCTGAGGGAGAGGGACTGAGTGACACCATTCAGTGTACAGATGTGTCCTGAGGGAGAGGGACTGAGAGACAATTTCAGTGTACAGATATCTACCTGAGGGAAAGGGACTGAGAGACACCAGTCAGTGTACAGATATCTCCTTTAGTTGAAGGACTGAGAGACACCATTCAGTGTGATGATACATCTCTGGGGGAGAGGGACTGAGTTACCAGTCAGTGTACAGATATCACCCTGAGGGACAGTGGACTGAGCGACACCAGTCAGTGTACAAATAGCTGCCAGTGCGATTGGGGACTTAGCTACACCAGTCAGTATACAGATATATACCAGAGGGAGAGGGAGTGAGAGACAGCAGTCAGTTAACAGCTCTCTCCCTGATGGAGAGAGACTGCAAGACATCAGTCAGTGTCCAGATAGCTTCCTGTGAGGGAGGGACTGAGAGACTCAAGTCAGTGTACAGATATCACCCTGAGAGGGATGGACTGAGAGATACAAGTCAGTGTACAGCTATGTCCCTGAGGGAGATGGACTGAGAGGTACCAGTCAGTGTACAGATATCTCCCTGAGAGTCAGAGAGACTGAGAGACATCAGTCAGTGTAAAGCTATCTCCCTGAGGTCTAAGAGACTGAATGACACCTGTCAGTGTACAGATATCTGCGTGAGGGAGAGGGACTGAGAGACACCAGGCAGTGTACAGATGTCAATCTGACGGCCTGGGACTGAGAGACACCATAAACTGTACAGAAATCACCCTGAGATGGAGGTATGAGAGACTCCAGTTTGTGTACAGCTAGCTCCCTGAGGGAGAGGGACTGAGAGACACCAGTCTGTGTACAGATATGTCCCTGAGGGAAAGGGACTGAGAGACCAGTCAGTATACAGATATCTCCCCGAAGGAGAACGACTGAGAGACACCAGTCAGTGTACATATATGTCCGTGAGGGAGAGGGACGCAAAGACACCAGTCAGTGTTCACATATGTCCCTGAGAGATTGGGGAATTTGAAACACGTCAGTATTCAGATATCTCAATGAGGGCGAGGGATTGAGAGTCACCAATCAGTATACAGGTATCTGCATGAGGGAGAGGGACTGAGAGACACCAGTCAGTGTACAGATACCTCCCTGTGGGAGAGGGACTGCAAGACACCAGTGAGTGTACAGATATGTCCCTGAGGGAGAGGGACTGAGAGACGAGCCAGTGTACAGATATCTCCCTTAGCGAGAGGGAATGAGAGACATCAGTCAGTGTAAGGATATCTCCCTGAGCGAGAGGAATGAGAGACACCAGTCTGTGTGCAGATATCTACCTGAGGGGGAGGGACTGAGACACACCGTTCATTGTACAGATATCTCCCTGAGAGACAGAGTGACTGAGAGGCATTAGTCAGAGTACAAATATCTCTTTGAGAGACAGAGAGACTGAGAGATATCTGTAAGAGTACAGATATTTCCCTGAGGGAGTGTCGACTGAGAGTCACCAGTCAGTGTACATATATGTCTTTGAGATATTGGGGACTTCGAGATACCAGTCAGTGTACAGATATCTCCCTGAGGGAGAGAGGAATGAATGGCACCGGTAAGTGTACAGATATCTCCGTGAGGGAGAGGGGCTGAGAGACACCAGCGAGTGTACAGATATCTACCTAAGAGGGAGGGACTGAGCGACACCAGTCAGTGCATGCATATGTACCTGAGGGAGAGGGAATGAGAGATACCATTCAGTGTACAGATATGTTCCGGAAAGAGAGGGACTGAGAGAAACAAGTCAGTGTATCGATATCTCTCTGAGAGTGAGGGACTGTGGGGCACCATTCAAACTACAATTATTTCTCTGAGGGAGAGGGACTGAGAGACAACAGTCAGTGTACATATATGTGCCTGAGTAAGAGGGACTGAGAGACCAGTCAGTGTACAGATATCTCCCTGAGGAGAGGGACTAAGAGACACCAGTCAGTGTACAGATATGGCACTGAGGGAGAGGGACTGAGAGACACCAGTCAGTGTACATAGATATCATTGCGATATTGGGGACTTCGAGTCACCAGTCAGTATACAGATATCTACCTGAGAGTCATATAGACTAAGAGACATCAGTCAGTGTACCGATATCTCCCAAAGAGACAGGGACTGAGGGACGCCAGTCAGTGTACAGATATCACACTGAGGGCGAGGGACTGAGAAACTCCAGTCAGTGTACAGAAATCAACCTGAGAGGGAGATACTGAGAGAGACCAGTGTGTGTACAGATATCTCACTGAGGGAGAGCGACTGAGAGAAAACAGTCAGTACACAGATATGTCGCTGAGGGAGAGGGACGGACAGACACCAGTCAGTGTACAGATATTTCCCCGAGGGACAGTGACTGCAAGACACCAGTCAGTGTACAGATATCACATTGAAGGAGAGGGACTGAGTGATACCAGTCTGAGTACAGATATGTCCCTGAAAGAGAGGAACTGAGAGACACATGTCAGTATCTAGATATCACCCTGATGGACAGGGACTGAGAGACGCCAGTCAGTGTACAGATATCACACTGAGGGCGAGGGACTGAGAAACACCAGTCAGTGTACAGAAATCAACCTGAGAGGGAGATACTGAGAGAGACCAGTGTGTGTACAGATATCTCACTGAGGGAGAGCGACTGAGAGACAACAGTCAGTACACAGATATGTCGCTGAGGGAGAGGGACGGACAGACACCAGTCAGTGTACAGATATTTCCCCGAGGGACAGTGACTGCAAGACACCAGTCAGTGTACAGATATCACATTGAAGGAGAGGGACTGAGTGATACCAGTCTGAGTACAGATATGTCCCTGAAAGAGAGGAACTGAGAGACACATGTCAGTATCTAGATATCTCCCTGATGGAGAGGGATTGAGAGACACCAGTCAGTGTACAGATATCACCATGAGATTGATGGACGGAGGGGCACCACTTATCTCGCTGAGGTAGGGGGACCTCGAGACAACAATCAGTGTACAGATAATTCCCTGAGCGACAGGAACTGAGAGACCAGTCAGTGTACAGATATTTCCCTGTGGATAGGAACTGAGAGATACCTGTCAATGTACAGATATGTCCCTGAGGGAGAGGGACTGAGAGAAACCAGGTAGTGTACAACTATGATCCTGAGGGAGAGGGACTGAGAGACCAGCCAGTGTACAGATATCTCCCTGAGAGGGAGGGACTGAGAGACGCAAGTCAGTGTACAGATATCTCCCTGAGGGAGAGGGACTGAGAGACACCAGTCAGTGTACAGATATCTCCCTGAGGGAGAGGGACTGAGAGACACAAGTCAGTGTACAGAAATCAACTTGAGAGGGAGGTACTGAGAGACACCAGTCTGTGTGCAGATATCTACCTGAGGGAGAGGGACTGAGACACACCGTTCAGTGTTCAGATATCTCCCTGAGAGATAGAGAGACTGAGAGATATCAGTCAGAGTACAGATATTTCGTTGAGGGAGAGGGACTGAGAGACAACAGTCAGTGTACAGATATCTCCCTGAGGGAGAGTCGACTGAGAGACACGAGTCAGTGTACATATATGTCATTGAGATATTGGGGACATCGATACACCAGTCAGTTTACCGATATCTCCCTGAGGGAGAGGGGGCTGAATTGCACGGTCAGTGTACCGATATCTCCGTGAGGGAGAGGGACCGAGAGACACCAGTAAGTGTACAGATATCTCCCTGAGGGAGAGAGACAGCAAGTCACCAGCGAGTGTACGGATATCTTCCTTAGAGGGAGGGACTGAGAGACAACAGTCAATGTACAGATATGTATCTGAGGGAGAAGGAATGATACCAGTCAGTGTACAGATATGTCCCAGAAAGAGAGGGATTGAGAGACACAAGACAGTATATTGATATCTTATTGAGTGAGTGGAATTGAGAGACACCAGTTAGTGTACCGATAACGTCCTGAGAGTGAGGGTCTGAGGGGCACCAGTCAGTGTACAATTATTTCTCTGAGGGAGAGGGACTGAGAGACAACAGTTTGTGTACAGATATCTCCCTGAGGAGAGGGACTGAGAAACACCTGTCAGTGTACAGATATGGCAATGAGGGAGAGGGACTGAGAGACACCAGTCAGTGTACAGATATGTCTCTGAGGGAGAGGGACTGAGAGACCAGCCAGTGTACAGATATCTACCTGAGAGTCATATAGACTAAGAGACTTGAGTCAGTGTACCGATATCTCCCTGAGGGAGAGGGACTGAGAGACACCAGTCAGTGTACAGATATCACACTGAGGGAGAGGGACTGCAAGACACCAGTGAGTGTACAGATATCTTCCTCAGAGGGAGGGTCTGAGAGACACCAGTCAATGTACAGATATCACCCTGAGGCAGAGGGACTGAGAGATACCATTCAGTGCACAGATATATCCCTGAAAGAGAGGGACTGAGCGACACAATTCAGTATATAGATATCTCCCTGAGGGAGAGGAATTGAGAGACACCAGTCAGTGTACAAATATCACCGTGAGTATGTAGGACTGAGGGGCACCACTCAGTGTGCAGTTATCACGCTGAGGGAGAGGAACTGAGAGACAACAGTCAGGGTTCAGATATGTCCCTGAGGTACAGGGACTGAGAGACCAGTCAGTGTGCAGATATCTCCCCGAGGAGAGGGACTGAGAGACACCTGTCAGTGTACAGATATGTCCCTGAGGGAGAGGGACTGAGAGACACCAGTTATTGTGCAGATATGTCCGTGATGCAGAGCGAATGAGACACCAGCCAGTGTACAGATATCTCCTTGAGACACAGAGTGACTGAGACACACCGGTCAGTGTACAGATATGTCGCTGAGGGAGAGGGACTGAGAGACCAGTCAGTGTACAGATATCTCCCTGAGGGAGAAGGACTGAAATACACCTATCAGTGTACAGATATGTCCATGAGGGAGAGGGAATGAGAGCCCATTCAGTGTACAGATATCTCCCTGAGATACAGAGAGAATGAAAGACATCAGTCAGAGTACAGATATCTCCCCAAGAGAGAGGGACTGAGAGACACCAGTCAGTGTACAGATATCTCCCTCAGGGAGAGTGGACTGAGAGACACCAGTCAGTGTAAAGATATGTCCCTGAGGGAGAGGGACTGAGAGACTGGCCAGTGTGCAGATATCTCCCTGAGAGACAGAGAGACTGAGAGACATCAGTCAGTGGAAAGATATCTCCCTGAAAGAGAGGGACTGAGATACACCAGTCACTGTTCAGATATCACCCAGAGGGAGAGGGACTGAGAGACACCAGTCAGTCTACAGATAACTCCCTGAGGTAGAGGGACTGATAGACAACAGTCAGTATACAGTATCTCCCTTTCAATTCCATCAATAAAATCACTGATTTAAGGAAGTAAGATATGTAACCATGGCCGGGAAAATAACCTGTCCTCTTTCATGCTGGGATTCAGATTCACTGTTACTGCTGTAATTTTCAAAAAGATCTTGTGTAGGACAGTGTGAACTCAGTACCAGAACTTTGAACGATATGATCCAGATTTGAACCTTTGTAGGCATACGTTCAGCTACGTCTCCCTCCCAGCAATGAACTCGTCTTGTATGGTTTCTGCCATATTCGGATGGATGGAGATTTCCGTAATGATTCTGTAAAGACAGAACTTATAAAGAGGAATAGTGAAACCCTGAAATGTTTTGCTTACACTGGGAGAACCTGTTGCTGGATTTTGGAAATTCTGATATTACTTAGCAACCCTCTATTCAAAAGTCTATATTTTCAATTCTGCACAGTGAATTCAATCCCGCAGTCCAACCTCACGGAGTGAGATTAAGATGGCTTAGTTTTGTACATTCAGGGTGGTTAATGATTAAATGATGGGAAGTGATGTATTGATCTGAGCAATATGGAGATCGGAAATATGTTTTATTTATATTTCAACATAATATACATTGTGAAGAATATTGTATGAACCTTTTGACTGCATCTAACTGGAATTACTTACGAGCAGAGACAATCACTTTCCTTGGAAACGATCATTAATTCCAGTCATTGAACAGGGTAAACTAATTCGTCCGGTCCGGCACTTTAGATAGGGAACAGAAAGTATGTTATAATCTACATATATTATGCACAAGTAGAAATTAATAACAAAAAATCACTGGCCCAGCATGACCCAATGATTACTTTACATTCAGACACTGTCCCTGAACCATGAAACAGGTCTGCTCATAAGTAAAATTACCTTGTACACCATGACCTACTGATTATTTTTGCATATATGACGTTTGTAGAAATTGATCTTTGGGAGAATTGGATTGACCCAATTGCCTCTCCTCGATATTTAAATATATTGAATCCTATAATTATTTCAGCGGGAATAAAGACTAATACAGCTGTGAGCAACTGATTTAGTTCACGGGGTTGGGGGTAATATATTAGAATGATAGGAGACTGGATAACGAACAGCAAACAGTGAGCAGGAATAAATGGTTCATTCTATGGTTTGCAACCAGTAACTAGTGGGGTGCCGCAGGGATCAGTGCTGGGACCCCAATTATTTACAATCTATATTCATTACTTGGAATAAGTGATTGAGTGTAAAGTTTGCTGACGATACAAAGATGGGAGGAAAAGCAATGTGTGAGGAGGACACAAAAAATCTGCAAAAGAACATAGACAGGCTAAGTGAGTGGGCAAAAATTTGTCAGATGGAGTATAATGTTGGAAACTGTGAGGTCATGCACTTCGGCAGCAAAAATTGAAGAGCAAGTTATTATTTAAATGGAGACAGATTGTACAGTGGGACCTGTTGAACTTGTGCATGAAACACAAAAGGTTAGTATGGAGGTACAGCAAGTGATCAAGAAGGCCAATGGTATCTTGGCATTTATTGCAAAAGGGATGGAGTATAAAAGCAGGGAAGTCTTCCCACAGTTATACAGGGTATTGGTGCGGCCACACCTGGAACACTGCGTGCAGTTTTGGTTTCCGTATTTACGAAAGGATATACTTGCTTTGGAGGCAGTTCAGAGAAGATTCACTAGGTTAATTCCGGGGATGAGGGGGATTACTTATCAGAAATTTTGAGTAGGTTGGGCCTCTTTTCATTGGCATTCAGAAGAAGGAGAGGTGATTTCATCGAAACGTATAAGATTATAAGGGGGCTCGCCAAGGCAGATGCAGAGACGATGTTTCCCCTGATGGGGGAGACAAGAACTAGAGGGCATGATCTTAGAATAATGGGCCGCCCATTTAAAACAGAGAAGGGGAGAAATTTCTTCTCTCAGAGGGTTGCAAATCTGTGGAATTTGCTGCCTCAGAGAGCTGTGGAATCTGGGACATTGAATAAATTTCAGACAGAAATAGACATTTTGTTAAACAATAAGGGGATAAGGTGTTACGGAGAGCGGGCAGCGAAGTGGAGCTGAGTCCATGATCAGATCAGCCGTGATCTTATTGAATGGCAGAGCAGGATCGAGGGGCCGTATTGCCTATTCCTGCTCCTTTTTCTTATGTTCTTATGTTCTTGTATTAGCACGGATAGAGGATTGGCTAACAACAGAACAGAGAGAGTTGCGATAAATGGGTAATTTTCAGGTTGGCAAACAATAACTAGTGGGGTGCCACACGGAGCAATCCTGGGTATTGAACTATTTCCAATCTATATTAATGACTGGATGAATGAACCGAGTGTAATGTAGCCAAAATACTGATGATGCAAAGATCGGTGGAAAAGCAAGTTGTGACGATGGTGCAAAGAATCTGCAAAGGGATATAGATAGGCTAATTCGGTGGGCAAACATTTGGAAGATGGAATACAACTTGCGTAAATGTGTTTTTTTTTTAGGAAATATAAAAAAAACAATTATTATTTATGTGTGGAGCTAGTACAAAATGCTGTAATACAAAATGATCTGCCGGTTCTTGTGCATCAAATTCAAAACGTTAGTATGCAGGTAGAGCAAATAATCAGGAAGGCAAATGGAACGTTGGCCTTAATTGCAAAGAGGATGGAGCATAAAAGTAGGGAATACCTTATCCAACTGTCCTGGGCTTTGGTAAGACCACACCTCGAGTACTGCATACAGAATTTGTCTCCTTAAAGAAGGATATACTTGAATTGAAGGCAGTTCAGAAAAGTTGCACAAGGTTGAATCCTGAGAAGAAGTGTTGTCATACAAAGAAAGATTGAGCTGGTTATGCTTATACTCTTTTAAGTTTAGAATAGTGAGAACTAATCTTATTGAAACGTCTAAGATTCTGAGGGGGCTTGACACGGGTTAGATGCAGAAAGCATGTTTTCCCTCAAGGGGGAATCTCAAACTAGGGTACATAGTTTCAGAATAAGTGGTCGCCCATTGAAAACAGAAATGAGGAGGAATGTATTCTTCTACAGGGTCGTGATCTTTGGAATGATCTACCCCAGAAAGCTGTGACGGCTGGGTCTTTGAATATATCTGATGTGGTGATAGACTGATGTTTCAATGATAATGGAGTCAAGGTTTATGGGGAGTAGGTGGAGAAGTGGAGTTGAGGCTCTGATCAGATCAGCCATGAACTTATTGACGGGCGGAGCGGGCTCGAGAGGTCAAATGGCTTACCCCTAATCCAAGCTATTATGCTCTCATGTCCATAGGACAAACTTTCATCCCATCAATTACATTAGCATGCATTATACACTTCCAGAAATCTGAGACAGTCTCAGTCAGAGATACAGCATTAATTCAGTTAGTACAGGTTGATCTGATATGCCAGTCCAAGAATTTCATAGAGAATCAGTTTGCAATCTCAATGGAGATCATTAGCTCAGACTGAGCTATACATTATATATCTGTCCAAAAATCTCAGAGAGTAAGGGTATCATATCAATAAGTTATACAGACTGACCTACACATTATATGCCATTTCAAGAATCTCAGAGAGAGTCTGACTGAGATAGAGTACAAGCAAATAAGTACACAAGAAGTTGCAGCAGCAATAGACCATTCTGACCCTCGAGGCTGCGGCAGTATTCAGTGAGATCAAGGCTGATCTTCTATCTCAACACCAATTTTCTGTCCCGTTCCCATATCCCTTGATTCGCTTAATATCCAAACATACATTGATCTCTGTCTTGACATACTCCAAGACTGAACCTCCACAGCCCTCTGGGGTAGCGAATTCCAAACATTAACCACCATGTAAATGAAGAGGTTTCTGCTAATCTCTATCCTAATTGGCCGACACCTTATTCGAAGACTGCGACCCCTAGGGTTAGATTCCTCTGCCAGAGGAAAAATCCTCTCTGCATCTACCCTGTCAATCCCTGTAAGAATGTGGCGTGTTTCAATGAGATCACCTCTCATTCTTCCACAAGTGGAGAAAACATAGGTCTGCTCTCCTCAATCTGTCCTCAAAGGACAATCCCCCATCCCATCAATTCCAGTAGTACAGACTGAACTACGTGTGTTATACTATTCCAAGAGTCTCAGAGAGAATCAGAAGGAGATACAATATAATAATATATGCACATACGAATAGGGAGCAGGAAGAGGCTATTCGGCCCCTCGAGCCTGCTCCTCCATTTAATGAGATCATGGCTGATCATTTACCTCAACAAAACTTTCCTGCACGAGCCCCATATCCCTTGATTCCCTTGATGTCCAAAATTCCACCAAAAACTGTCTTGAATATTCTCAAAGACTGAGGGGTCGAAAGTGGGCATGGCTCTATTTGAGGCGGTGTCAACGCCTGTGTGCTCATTTTAGTGTTACGTGTTAGATGCCGTTTGAAACTCCGAAATTGAGTTTTGACACCCGATGGTGAGAGAGCAGCACTAAAAGTGACGATACACGCTCATCGTCGGGCACCAACAGGGCGGGATGTCAGGCGGGCTATTGCATTTTGTGATAGAGGTTTACCGGCATGCGAGCTGCAAAAACGGGAAAAAAAACAGAACAAACACTTCTCCGACCTAGACCCACACTTCACCATTGGTACAACGAAAAGGAAGAATTAAATTAAAACGTAGCTTGCTCTCTGCCGGCGTTAACGGGCGGCGTTATCAAGCAAATTACAAAGATTCTCCACCCTCTGAGCATCTGTTTGATTAGCACAAACATAATAATCTCTGGATATACCCAAAGACTGAGCCACCACAACCCTCCGGGGTAGCGAATTCCAAAAATTCACCACCATCTGAGTGAAAAGGTTTCTTCCCTTCTCTGTCATAAATGACCGACCACTTATTCTGAGACTCTGACCCCAGGATCGAGACTCCTCAGCCAGAAGAAACATCTTCCCTGCATCTACCCTGTCAAGCCGTGTAAGAATTGTTAGTATCAATAAGATCACCTCTCATTTTTCTAAAATCTGAAGAATAGAGCTCGACTTTGCTCAAATTCCCCTCATACGACAATCCTCCATCTCATCAATTACATTAGAACAGACTGAACCACACATTAGGTATGAGCAAAATCTCAGACCCAGTCAGAGATCCAGTATTAATCCAATTAGTACAGGCTGACCTGCACAAGTCGAAAACTTTCACAGAGAATCAGACTGCGATGCCAATATATTGCAATAGCACAGATTGAGCTGTACATTATATACCAGTCCAAAAATCGCTGAGATTAAAATTGGTACATCGAATAAATAAAGGTTGAAATATATCAAAAACCAATACTTACCTTGCACTCTGCTGGCGCTAAAATACGGCGTTACCAAGCGAATTTCATTCCTGAGATTTCCAATTCCCTCTGTGGTACGGAAGTCCAAATAGTCACCTCACACTGGCAGTCTATTCGATCAGAACAGGCAGAACTACATTTTCGGTCCCAGTCTAAAATTCTCAGACAATGTCTGACTCAGATACCGTATCAATTCCACGAGCACAGATAGAAGTACACATTATATAGCAGTCTAAAATTGCCAGGAAGTGTCAGATTGGCAAACAGTATAAATCCTGTATAAATACAGTATAAATAGCTGAGAACTCAATTTTGAAGTGGAAGCAAGTCTTCCTCGATTTTAAGGGACTGCCTATGTTGATTATGATGATAGCAAATATTTCAGCACGGACAGAACTACACATTATATACCAGTCCAAAAACGGCAGAAAATGTCAGACTGGCATGCAGTATAAATAGTGTATAAATGCAGTATAAATTTCTGAGAACGCAATTTTAGAGTGAAAGCAATATTCCTCGATTTCGAGGTACTGCTTATATTGAGGATGATGATAATAAATACTACAGCACAGACAGAACTACAAATTATATTCCAGTCTAATTGTGTCAGACTGCGCCAGACTGAGATAGAGTATCAATTCCATAAGCAACAATAGAACAACCCATTATTTAACAGTACAGAATCACAGCAATTACCAGACTGAGATACAGCATCAAGTCCATCGGTTTTGTGTGAATATATTATATACCACTCCCAACATCGCATATTTCGACGTCCATCTTGACACTCGCTTCAGCTCATCCGCTGCTGAAGCAATCCTCCATGCCTTCATTACCTCTACACTTGACTATTAAAATACTCTCCTGTTTGGCCTCCCAATTTTTACCCTTGTCAACCCGAGGTGATGCAAAATTCGGCTACCCCTATGCCAACTCCCACAAGTCCCGCTCAACCATCATCCCTTTGCCTGCTAGCCTATAGTGGCTCCCGCTTAAGCAATGCCTCCATTTCAAAATTCTCAGCCTTTTGTTCAAATATCTACATGGCCTCGCCCCTCATTATCTGTATAATCTCCTCCAACCCCATGATGCGCTCCTATGATCCTGCCCTTATTATCCCTGATAATAATCGCTCAATCATTGCTGGCCGTGTCTTCTGTTGCTGAAGCACTCCCAAGATCTGCAACATCCTCGCTAAACATCTCTGCCTCTCTACCACTCTTTCCTACTTCAACACGCTTCTTTAAACCTGTCTCGTCACCTGCTCTCATTTCTCCATAAGCATCTCGGTGTTAATTTGTTTTAAATTTGTAAAACAGTGAAGCGCCTGAGGACGTTTCACTAAGTTCAAAGTGCTAAATAATACAATTTGTTGTTGTTGTTACAAGTTGCACCACTGATTTAAAGATTAACAGTTGTCTTAATCGCCATCTGTCCGTCATGGATCAGCGCCAAGTGCACTTGTCTCTGATTTAAAAGTTTCAAGCCTGCCAAGCATTTTATACATTTCAATAAGATCAACGCTCATTCTTTTAAAATTGAGAACATCAGCACAATCTACACAAATTCTCTCCTTATTGGAAAGCCTTCATCTCTCAGGAATCAATCAGGCGAACGTTGATTGCATCTCCGTAGAAATAGTGGATGCATTGGTGATCATTTTCCAAACAGTCTATCGAATCTGGATCAGTACCTATGGACTGGAGGGTAGCTAATGTAACACCACTTTTTAAGAAAGGAGGGAGAGAGAAAACGGGTAAGTATAGACTGATTAGCCTGACATCAGTAGTGGGGAAAATGTTGGAATCAATTATTAAAGATGAATTAGCAGCACATTTGGAAAGCAGTGATAGGATCGGTCCAAGTCAGCATGGATTTATGAAAGGGAAATCATGCTTGACCAATCTTCTAGAATTTTTTGAGGATGTAATTCGTAGAGTAGACAAGGGAGAACTAGTGGATGTGGAGTATTTGGACATTCAAAAGGCTTTTGACAAGGTCCCACACAAGAGATTGGAGTGCAAAATTAAAGCACATGCTTTTGGGGATAATGTATTGACGTGGATAGAGAACTGGTTGGCAGACAGGAAGCAGAGAGTCGGGATAAACGGGTCCTTTTCAGAATGGCACGCAGTGCCTAGCGGGGTGCCGCAGGGCTCAGTGCCTGGACCCCAGCTATTTACAATATACATCAATGATTTAGCTGAAGGAATTGAGTGTAATATCTCCAAGTTTGCAGATAACCCTAAGCTGCGTGGTGGTGTGAGCTGCGAGGAGGATGCTAAGAGGCTGCAGGTTGACTTTGGCAGCTACGGTGAGTGGGCAAATGCATGGCGGATGCAGTATAATGTGGATAAATGTGAGGTTATCCATTTTGGTGGCAAAAACACGAAGGCAAATATTATCTGAATGGTGGCAGATTAGGAAAAGGGGAGGTGCAACGAAACCTGGGTACAACAGGCATTGAAAGTTGACATGCAGATACAGCAGGTGGTGAACTAGGCAAGTGGCATGTTGGCCTTCATAGCTAGGCGTTTTGAGCAGAGGAGCAGGGAGGTCTTACTGGACTTGTATAGATAATTGATGACGCCCCATCAAGAATATTGTGTTCAGTTTTCGTCTCCTAATCTGAGGAAGGACGTTCTTGCTATGGAGCGAGCACAGCGAACGTTCACCAGACTGATTCCCGGGATGGCAGGACTGACATATGAGGAAAGAATGGATCGACAAGGTCTGTATTCACTGGAGTTTCGAAGGATTTGAGGGGATCTCATAGAAATATATAAAATTCTGACGGGACTGGACAGGTTAGATGCAGGATGAATGTTCCCGATGTTGGGGAATTCCAGAACTAGGGGACACAGTCTAAGGATAAGGGGTAGGCCATTTAGGACTGAGTTGAGGAGAAACTTCTTCACTCAGAGTTGTTAACGGTTGCAATTCTCTACCGCAGAGAGTAGTTGATGCCAGTTCATTGGATATATTCAAGAGGGAGTTAGATATGGTCCTTGCGGCTAAAGGGATCAAGGGTTATGGAGAGAAAGTAGGAAAGGGGTACTGATGTGAATGATCAGCCATGATCGTATTGAATGACTGGCCTCAAAAACGTTGTGATGGAGAATTCCAAAGGTTCACATTTCTCTTAGTGAAGAATGTTCTCCTCTTCTCGGTGCTAAATGGCTTACCCCTTATCAATATACTGTGACCCCTGGTTCTGGACTTCGTCAATATCGGGAACATTCTCCCTGCATCTAACCTGTCCAATCCCGTCAGAATGTTATATGTTTCTATGAGGTCCATCTCATTCTTCTAACTTCCAGGGAATATAAGCCTAGCCGATCAAGGCTTTCTTCCTATGTCAGTCCTGCCATCCCGGGAATCAGTCTGGTGAACGTTCACTGCACTCACTCAATAGCAAGAATGTCCTTCCTCAGATTAGGATACCAAAACTGTACACAATATTCAAGGAGTGGCAGCACCAAAGCCCAATGCATCTGCAGCAAGACCTCCCTTCTCGTACACTCAAATCCTGTCGTTATGAAGCCCAACATATTATTTGCCTTCTTCACCGCCTGCTGTACTTGCATGTCAACTTCCAATGACTGATGTACCACGACACCCAGGTCTCGTTGCACCTCCCCTTTTCCTAATCTGTCATCATTTCAGTTAACATTCTGCCTCCCTGTTTTTGCCTCCAAAGTGGATAATCTGACATTTATCCACATTATACTGCATCTGCCATGAATTTGCTTACTCACCTAACCTGTCGAAGTCACCCTGCAGCTTCTTAGCATCCTCATCACAGCTCACACTGCAACCCAGCTTCGTGTCATCAGCAAACTTGGAGATGTAACATTCAATTCCATCGTCCAAATCATCAATGCATATTATAAATAGCTGGGGTCGCAGCACTGAACGTTGTGTTACACCACGAGTCACTGCCTGCCATTCTGAAAAGGCCCCGTTTATTACTGCTCTTTGCATCCTGTCTGCCAGCCAGTTATCTACCCACGTCAATACATTACCCCCAATACTATGTGCTTTAATTTTGCACACTAATCTTTTCTGTGGGACCTTGTCAAAAGCTTTGTGAAAGTCCAAATACACTACATCTACTGTTTCTCCCTTGTCCACTCTACTAGTTACATCCTCCAAAAATTCCAGAAAATTTGTCAAGCATGATTTCCCCTTCATAAATCCATGCTGACTTGAACCGATCCTGTCACTGCTTTCCAATTGCGCTGCTATTACGCCTTTAATAATTGATTCCAACATTTTCCCCACCACCGATGTCAGGCTAACCGGTCTATAATTCCCTATTTTACCTCTCCCTTCTTTTATAAAAAGTGGGATTACATTAGCTCCCCTCCAATCCATAGCAACTGATCCACACTCTATATAATGTTGGAAAATTATCACTATTGCATCCATTATTTCTAAGGCCACTTCCTTATGTATTCTGGCATGCAGACTATCATGCCATGGGGATTTATCGGCCTTCAATCCCATCAATTTCGCTAACACAATTTCCTGACTAATAATGATTTGCTTCAGTCCTCCTTTTCGCTAGACCCTCGGTCCTCTTGTATTTCTGGAAGATTATTTATATCTTCCTTAATTAACACAGAACCAAAGTATTTGTTCAATTGGTCTGCCATTACTTTGTTCCCCATTATAAATTCGCCAGATTCTGACTTCAAGGGACCTATATTTGTCTTCATTAATCGTTTTCTCTTCACATATCTATCGAAGCTTTTGCAGTCAATTTTTATGTTCCCTGCAAACTTACTCTCACATTATATTCCCGACCTACACCCCCTCCTAATTAAAGCCTTTGTCCTCCTTGCTGCATTCTAAATGTATCCCAGTACTCAGGCTTGCTGCTTTTTCAGGCCAATTTATATGCCTCTTCCTTGGATTTGACACTATTCCTAATTTCCCTTGTTTCCCACGATTGAGCCACTTTCGATATTTTATTTTTACGCCAGACAGGGATGTACAAATGTCTACAATTGCCTATCCACTTTCAAGACTTTAAGTATCATTCTCCAGTCTATCCTAGCCAATTCACGTCTCATAACATCGAAGTTGCCTTTCTTTAAGTTCAGTACCCTAGTCTCTGAATTAACTGTGTTACTCTCCATCTAAATGAAGCTTTAAACCACATTATGCTCGCTCTTCTGCAAGGGGCCTCGCACAACAAAATTATTAATTTATCCGATCTCGTTACACAAAACCCAGTCTTGGATGGCCTGCTCTCCAGTTGGTTCCTCGACATATTGGTGTAGAAAATCATCCTTTATACACTCCAGGAAATCCTCCTCCACCGTGTTGCCACAAGTTTGCTTAGCCCAAACTATAGGTAGATTAAAGTCGCCCATGATAACCGATGCACCTTTATTGCATGCATCCCTAATTTCCTATTTGATGCCATCCCCCAACTCACGACCGCTGTTTCTTGGTCTGTACACAACTCCCACTAGCGTTTTCTGCCCTTTGGTGTTCCGTAGCTCTACCCACACAGATTCCACATTATTTAAGCTAATATCCTAGTTTACTATTGCTTTAAGCTCCACTTGAACCAGCTACGCAAATGCACCTCATTTTCCTTTCTGCCAATCCTTCCTGAATGTTGAACAACACTGGATGTTGAGTTTCCAGCCTTGGTCACCCTGGAGCCATGTCTCCATTATCCCAATTACGTCATACCCGTTAACTATTTCTGCACAGTTAATTCCTCCACCTTTTTACGAATGCTTCTCACTTTGAGACACGGAGCCTTCAGGCTTGTTCTTCAACAGTCTTTGTCCTTTTAGAATTATGTTGTAATGTGTCCCTTCTTGATTTTTGCCTTTGATTTTTCTGCCTTCCACCTTTCCTTTTCTCCTTTCTACCTTTTGCGTCTGCCCCCATTTTACTTCCATCTATCTCCCTCCATAGATTCGCATCCCTCTGCCATATTAGTGTAATCTCTCCTCAACAACATTAGAAAACAGTCCGCTTAGGACATTGGTTCCGGTCATGCCCAGGTGCAGACTGTCCGGTTTGTATTGGTCCTATCTCCCCCAGAACAGGTTCCAAAATCCTAGGAATTTGAAACCCTCGCGCTTGCACCATTCCTCAAGCCACGTATTCATCTTAACTATCCTTCTATTTGTACTCTGCCTGGCACGTGGCACTGGTAGCAATCCTGAGATTACGAATATTGAAGTCCTCCTTTTTAATTCAACTCCTAGCTCGCTAAATTCAGCTTGTAGGAACTCATCCTGTTTTATTACCTATATCATTGTTACCTATATGCACCACGACAACTGGCTGTTCAACCTGCACCTCCAAAATATCCTGCAGCCGCTCCGAGACATCATTGGAACTTGCACCAGGGAGGCAACATACCACCCTGGAGTCTCGATTGCGGCCGCAGAAACGCCTATCTTTTCCCCTTACAATAGAATCCCCTGCCAATATAGCTCTCCCACTCTTTTTCTTGCCCTCCTGTGCAGCAGAGACACCCATGGTGTCATGAACATGGCTGCTACTGCCTTCCCCTGATGACTCATCCCCCTCAACAGTACTCAAAGCGATGTATCTATTTTGTAGGGAGATGAACCCATGGTCCCCCGGAACTTCTTCCTTCTACTGCTCTGCCTGATAGTCACCAATTCCCTATGTGCCTGAGCAACCTTTAGCTGTGGTGTGACCCACTCACTAAACGTGCTATTCACGACATCATCATCATCGCGGATGATCCAATGTGAGTCCATGTGCAGCTCCAGTGCCTAAATGTGGTCTGTCAGGAGCTGCAGCTGGGCACACTTCCTGCACACATAGCAGTGACCCAGCAGCCACAAACTGAGCAAGACATAGTTATCTAAACCAAAACATGTAAAGTGTCTGATCACCCAGAAACTCCTCCAGTACCAATTAACCGAACCAGGAACAGTAGAGTTACACATCACCCTAAGATAATGCCAATGCACGGTCTAATTCAATGATCAATAAGTGCTGGCAGTTAACATTGACAGTTACATTGCGGAAATCGGAAATTCAAAGCATATTAGAGTCTGAATAAAGCGATTACATGGAATACACAGTTACAGGTAAAGAATAATGGGGTTGAATGCTCAAACAGGCGTAAGAGAACCGGTCATGAGATACCTATTGACACTATTAGGGACTATCCGGAAACATCACTGACCAGAGGGTTGAAGGTGAAAGGTAGTAACCAACATTAGTGCTAATATCGAAAAGATCTGGCTGAATTTTCCGTGAGAAGTTTTGAATTCTGTTGTTCATGGCGAGGCTGCTGATCACTTGAGCGGATGCCTGATTCTCACACAAAGGAAACCTGCACTGAGACATTCAGGTTTCATTATCCTATTATTGATAGGCAGCTGGGCTCAGAGGTGTGATAGATTATTGCAACTCATGGTTATAATAGAACAGAATATATTTAACCTGAGGTATTGAAGATGAACACTCAGAGCATCGGAATAATTGAAACATTGTCCCTTCAATCATCAAACTGCCTGTCTGGAGAACCCAAAGAGATTTGGTACAGTGACCTGTTCAATTACGAAAGTCAAGCTCAGTAATGAAGATACTAATGCAGTAGATTTTGCTAGAGGTGCTAATTCAACAAAGGAAACATTAAATTGACTGTTCCAGAAGGCGTGCTGCGAATCTTGACCAAATTCCCAAAGTGTGATTCGGGCTGTTTGGAAACGTACAGATAAGCAGGCGGCGAGAGGGTGAGGGGAACCGCTGTCAACACTACTTTCCATCTGGTAGCGTCAGTCTGTGTAACCCGGGGGAGCGAAAATTCAAAGTCACTGGAAAGCTGATTTTAACCAACAGGAAGGTTATCACAGCAGACAGACTAAAGTGAAAAAGTGAACTCTCCAGCAAACAGTCCAGGAGACAGACAATTTGAAGGAGAGCTTGAAGACGGTCAAGATAAACAACAAGGAGGAAATTAATGAGTATTGAGCCTCCCTGTCTCCCGAAGAAGAAGATTTGGGAATTTTGAGCTGCGAGTTCCGCCACTAATATAAAGTTTGGTTGAGTCGCTATCTGTCTCCTTGGCTCAGCTTGGAGCGCACTCGCCTCTGAAGTTGAAAGTCCAAGCCCCCTACGAATTCTATAATTTTAAATCAGGTTGCCTCTCATTCTTCTAAACACGAGAGTATACAGGTCCATTTAAGCCGATGTCTCCTTATCGGACTGACCTCACATCCAAGAAATCAATCCGATGAAACTTGACTGCACGTCCTCTAAAGAAAGTTTGAAGTTTCCTGACGTGTGGAGACCAAAACTGTAAACAGTACAAATGTTTCGTTATTTTCTCCAACCAATTGGTGCTGAATGAAGCCACAGCCAGAATTCCCAGTGAGCCGAACTGACCCCGAGCTGCGGCAGAAATTGTATTAATTTACATCTTTAACATCAAGATGCTGGAAAAAGTCCGGAATCAGCGAGCGATTCCCTGAAACTGTTGTCGAATGGCATTGATATCAAACACCCCTTGTACTATTTGCTATATATTCAGAGCAGGGATCACCTTTGAATTCAGTCTAAACCTGCAAAGCACAAAACCGCCTAACGGGCGTTTAAACCCCACCACTCTGAAAGTAAGAGAATCATGCTCGACCGAGCCAGACAGTTCCAAGCAATGATCACAATCTGACCGATTGCCCATCACCTAGCCCAACACATGTAAGCTGACCTATCACCCAGAAACTGACCAATTGTCCATAACCGAAGCTAACACTTCCAAAATGACAAAGCAGACAGAGACTGAACAAGTGACCATTATATAAACCAACATGTAAACTGACATCCAGAAATTGGTCCAGGACCAATTAATTTAACCAGAAACCTTAACGTTATCCATTCCCCTAAAATGGTCTAATCATTAAGTGTTGGGTGGACAGATTAACCGAGTTGCATTATTGCTGCAGGAAATTCAAAGTATATTCGACTCTGAATAAAGCGTTTACAAGGAATAAACAGTAAAAGGTGGGGAACAACGGGGCTGAATACTCAATCAGGCGTGCGAGAATCGCTCATAACTGGAGGTACATATTTATGCAATTTGGTACTGTCCAGAAAATACACTGACCAGACAGTCTGATGGCGAAACCTAGCTACCAACGTATGTCCCAATATCGATCAAACCTGGATACATTTTATGTGAGAAGTGAAGTTTTCTGTCCTTCTTGGAGAGGCTGCTGATCACTAGACTGGATGCCTGCCTTTAGATGCTCAGGTTACCTGATCCCAGTAGTGCCAGTCAGCTGGACACAGCAGTGTGAGAGTTTCTTCCCACCCATGCTGACAATAGAATATCATATGTTTAAACAGAGATATCGAGGATGAACACTCAGAGCCAAACATTGATTCAAGAATGTCCCGTCAATCTTCAAACTCCCTGTCTGGAATACCCTTATTTCCCTATTGGATTTATGAGCAACTATATTGCATTTATGGCTCCCTAATTTTGGTTTCTCCCACAAATTTAAATATTTTCTTCACATCGACCCTGCTCAACCCATTCATAATTTCCCAGCCCTCTTTCAGCCCTCCTCTTAATAACCTGAGCTCCTTCCAGCACCACCCAATATCCTCAGCACCTCCACACACTACCCAATATCCTCAGTCCCTCTCCACCCCACTAAATATCCTCAGCCCCTCCCCACCCAATATCCTCAGACCCTCCTCACCCCACCCAATATCCTCAGCTCCTCCCCACACTACCCAATATCCTCAGACCTTGCCCACCCCACTAAATATCCTCAGCTCCTCCCCACACCAGTTAATTTCCTCAGCTCCTCCACACACTACCCAATATCCTCAGTCCCTCTCCACCCCACTAAATAACCTCAGCTCCTCCCCACACTACCCAATATCCTCAGCCCCTCCCCACACAATATCGTCAGCTCCTCCTCACCCAACCCAATATCCTCAGCTCCTCCCCACACTACCCAATATCCTCAGACCCTCCCCACCCCACATATAATCTTTAGCTGCTTTCCACCCCACATAATATATTCAGCTGCTCTCCGCGCCACATTATTTCCTCAGCTCCACCCCACCAAAACATAGTATCGCCCGTGACTCCCCTCCCTATCTAACATCATCAGACCCTCCCCACCCCACCCAATCTCCACAGACCCTCTCCAACCCACCCAATCTCCACAGACCCTCTCCACCCCACCCAATATCCTCAGACCCTCCTCACCCCACCCAATCTCCACAGACCCTCTCCAGCCCACCCAATATCCTCAGACCCTCCCCACCCCACCCAATATCCTCAGACCCTCCCCACCCCACCCAATATCCTCAGACAATCCCCACCCCACCCAATATCCTCAGACCCTCCCCACCCCACCCAATATCCTCAGACCCTCCCCACCCCACCCAATATCCTCAGACAATCCCCACCCCACCCAATATCCTCAGACCCTCCCCACCCCACCCAATATCCTCAGACAATCCCCACCCCACATAATATATTCAGCTGCTCTCCACGCCACATCATATCCTCAGTTCCTCCTCACCAAAACATAGTATCGTCCGTGACTCCCATCCAAATCGATTATCCTCAGCTCCAACCCACCAATTTTACCTCTATTCTTTTTAACTGAATGGGTCAGAAACTCATTTTAGCGCGACATTTTCACAAGTAGGCAAAGTTTCAAACAACAATATTTAAAACAGCTTTTACAACAACGACAGCAGCAGCAAGCACTGAAAAGCATATATAGCGATATGATATATTCGCACCCCACCGGCTCAAACCATGAGACAATCATACAAGGTTCGATACAGGTTTAAAATAATTCCCCTGCTTTTGAATGATAATCTTCTGGAACTGAACTACAGTGCTTTATTTGCACGTTGATATCCTTATTAACCTCTGTTGCTACTTTTAGTGATTTGTGTAACTGAACCCCAAAATCCCTTTGCAAATCTACCCCATTTATTCTCAGTTTCCCCAGGTTAAGTAGAGTCCGTATCCCTCGTGCCAAAATGCACCACCTCATACTTATCTATATTGAAAATCGTTTGTTATTTACATGCCCATTATGCAAGTGTTTTTATGGTAGAAGTAATTAACAGCTTTTACTTCGTCATATAAACACTATGTTTTAAAAAAAATTTCAATAATGAGAGGTATACAAAGCGGCTGCATAATAATGTATTAATACTTCAGAAACGTGACTCACACAGTTGTGCATCGACACACAATCCAAAAGACCAAGGTGAGCTGAAAGGGGCTTATCTATTCGTACAATTTGTATTAATTGTAAAGTGGTCAAATATTAGCCCATCCCTCATATCACCATAGCAATGGCTGCATAAACATCCCCCTTGCAATAAAGGCCTACATTACATTTGCCTTCCTGATTACTTACTGTACCTGCACACTAACCTTTTGTGCACAAAGACTCCAAACACGTTTCAATCAGTTTGCCTCTCATTGTTCTAAACACCAGAAGAAACAGGTCCAATTAACTCAATCTCTCCTCAAAGGACAGCCCTCATATCCAAGGAATCAATCTGGTTACCTTGATTGCACCGACTCCAAAGGAAGTTGTAAGTTTCATCAGCTAAGGAAGCCAAAAATGTACACAGTACAAATGAGTCGTTGATTTCTCGCACCGATAGGTATTGAGTCGAACACTGCCCGAGGTCCCAGTGAGCTAAAGTGACCGCGAGCTGCGGGTGTAATTAAATAAAATGCAAATATTAGCAGCAAGAATCGAGTTAATCTCGAATCAGGGAGCAATACCCGGAGACTGTTGCCGAATAGCATTTATATCAAACATCCCTTGAACTATTTGGCCATGAATTCAGAGCTCGGGATCGCCTGTGAAATCAGCCCAAAACAGCATAGCACAAAACCGCCAAACGGGGGTTTCAACCCCAACAATAAAAAATTACAAAAATCACGCTCGACTGAGCCAGGCAGGCCCAAGCCATTATCACAAACTGAACAATTGCCTATCACCTAACACAATACATGAAAACTGACCCAGCAACCTCAAACTGACTAACGCATCATTATATAAACCAACACATGTAAACTGACGTCACCCAGAAATTGCTCCAGTACTAATTAACTAAACGAGAAACGTTAAAGTTAACTATTGCCCTAAAATGATGCCAGCACTCCGTCTAATTCACAGGTAATTAAGTGTTGGCTGGAAATATTAACCTGGTCACATTACCGATGTAGGAAATTCAAAGAATATTCGAGTCTGAATAAAGCGATTGCATGGAATAAACAGTAAAAGGTAAATAGCAATGGGGCTGAATGCTCAACAGGCGTGAGAGAAGCGATTTACCATGATATACATGTTGACACAATGAGGGACTGCCCAGAAGCATCAATGACCAGACTGCTTGATAGCGAAAGGTAGAATCCAACGTTAGTGCGAGTATCAATCAAATCTGGATGCATTTTCTGTGAGAAGTGGAGAATTCTGTTCTTCTTGAAGAGGCTGCTGATCACTTGACTGGATGCCTGATTCTCACACAAAGGGAAACCTGCACTTAGACGCTCAGGTTACTTTATCCCATTAGTGCCAGTCAGGTGGGAATAGCAGTGAGAGAGTTCATTCTCACTCATGTTACAGTGGAACAGAATATATTTAAATAGAGCTATTACGGACAAACTCTCAGAGCAAACTAATAAATCAAACAACGTCCCTTCAATAGATAAACTCCCTGACTGTATAACCATAGTAGATGCAGATCAGACTACAATAGGTAAACTAAAATGTTTAACTGCGAGAGTCAGGCTCAGTAACGAAGATTCGATTGTCTGTATTGGTGAAAAAGTTCTCAGAAACGTTTCATCAATAGTAATGTTTTGGTATCTAAAGGAATGAAGGACAAGCGGTTCGGGTTGATTAGATGAGGTCAAAGATTTGCCATGGTCTTAATGAATAGCGGCGCTAGCTCGATTGTATATGTGGCGTATTCCGGCTCATAATTCTTATGTCTTTATGTTGTTAATGTCTCAGGGAATAAGATTTTTACCCAAACTCTGTCTTTATTGAGCTGAAAAATTGATAAATATTTTAACCCATGAGCAAGAGCTGCAGGGAGAGCCCTCTCTGCTGGAACATTGCCAGTACAGTGTCAGGTACATTCAGAATAGCGTTGTAGATTCTCATCTGTGCACCTGTGGCTTAAAGAGGTACCACAAATCGCTGAACTGGAAATTGCATTGCATCAATATGAATAAAAAGCAATGTGAAATTGCAACTGTGCTCATCATGTTATGTAAGCTTAATATATCGGAGGGTTTGACTATTTTACTGATCGATGCGTTTATTTTCTATTTGTTGAATTTGCAGCAAATTGAACATCACGGATGCAGTGCAATTGTCATTGAGGAGATTTAGCACACAGTGCAGGGTGGGAGATTTGAGAATTTAAAATGTTGTACAGTGTCATTGTTTAACTGCACTGGTTTTTGAATCCTGCTCGCAGCGGACCTGCTCAGTGTTGGACACAATGTCTGCAATAGTCTGCATTCTTTAATCCGTGGAAGGATTTTGGATATATCTATTCCGCTTTTCAAGAGACTAATGCATCGGCTAGAAAACTATGATCTAGTAATGGAGCAAACTTTGCTTTAAGGAGTTATTTCAACAAAGGAAAAGTTAAACTGACTGTTCAAGTAGGCGTGCTGGAAATGCTGGCCAAATTCCGAAGTGTGATTTAGGCAGTCTGCAAAGCTACAGAGAAGGAGGCATCGAGACACGGTGGTGAAACGCCGTCAACACTAGTGGCTGTCTGGTAGCGTCGGTCTGTGTAACCGTGGGGGAGAGCAAATTGAAAGTCAATGGATAGCCGTTCAAGGCAGCCCGATTGGTCTCACAGCAGGTGGTCCAAAGTGACTAAGAGAACACTCTCCAGCAAACAGTCCAGGAGATAGACAAACCGAAGGGGAGGTTGAAGGGAGTCAAGAAAAACATCAAGGAGGACACCAACGAACACTGAGCCTTTCCTTCTCCCGAATCAGAAGAATTGGCAATGCTGAGGTGTGAGTTGCACCATCATTTAAAGGTTGGCTGAATCGTCATCTGTCTTCCGTGGATTAGCTTGCAGCGCACTCACCTCTGAGTTTGAAGCTCCAAGCCCTCTAGGAAATCTATACATAAGAACATAAGAAGTAGGAGCAGGAGTCGGCCGTTTGGCCCCGCAAGCCCTGCTATGGTATTCAATAAGATCATGGCTCATCTGCTCATGCGCTCAGCTCTACTTCCCAGACCGCTTCCCATAACACTTTCGAAACTTATCGTTTAGAAATAACTCTATCTCCGCCTTAAGTATATTCAATGACCCAGCCTCCACCTCTCTCTCGGGCAAGGAATTCCACAGATTTACAACCATCTGAGGGAAAGATTTCTCCTCTTCTAGATATTAAAATAGGTTGTCCATTATGTTAAGTCTATATCCCCTAATTTAGCTTTCCCCTATCAGTTGAAATATCTTCTCGGCATCCACCTTGTCGAACCCCCTCATTATCTCATCAGTTTCAATCATATCATCTCTAATTCTTCTGAACTTCAATGTGTATAGGCCCAACCTACTCAGCCATCCGCATAAGTCAAACCAATTATCTCCGGAACCAACCTAGTGAACGTTCTCTGAACAGCCTCCAATGCATGTATATCCCTCCATAAACACGGAGATCAAAACTGTACGCAGTACTCCAGGTGAGGCCTCACCAATACACTGTTACAGTTGTAGCAGGAGTTCATTGCATTGATGCTCCATTCTCCTTGCAATTAAGGCCAACATTCCATTTGCCTTCCTGATTAATTGCTGTATCTGCATGTTAACTTTTTGTGCTAATTGTACAAGGACCCCAATATGTTACAAATCAGTTTGCCTCTCATTGTTCTACACTTCTGAGTATGCAGATCGAATTAACTCAAACTCTCCACATAGGACAGCCCTCACCTCCAAGAAATCAAGCTGATGAACCTTGATTGCACCCCCTCTAAAGTAAGTTTTAAGTTTCCTGAGCTAAGGAGACGAAAGCTGTACACAGTACACATTATTCATTGTTTTCTCGCACCGATGGGTCGTGAATGGAAAAACAGCCCGAAGTCCCAATGAGCCGAACTGACACCGAGCTGCAGGTGAAATTAAATAAAATTCAATCATTAGCAGCAAGAATCTGGAGAGAATCACGAATCGGGGAGTAATATACTGAAACTGCTGTCGAATAGCATTCATATCAAACATCGCTGGTACTATTTGTCCATGAATTCAAAGTTCTGGGTCTCCTGTGAAATCAGCCTAAAACTGCAAAGCACAAAACCGCCAAACGGGGGTTTGAACCCCACAAATCTAAAATTAAGAGAATCAAGCTCGACCGAGCCACACAGGCCCAACTCATTATCAAAAACTGACCAATTGCCCATCACCTAACCCAACACATGTAAGCTGACCTATCACCCAGAAACTGTGCAATTGACCATAACCGAAACTAACACATCCAAAGTTACCCAGCAGCCAGAAACTGAACAAGTGATCATTATATAACCCAACACGTGTAAACTGACCGATCACACAGAAATTGGTACAGGACCAATTAACTGCACCAGAAACTTTAAGGCAACCCATCCCTCTAAAATGATGCCTGTACTCAGTCCAATCATTAAGCGTTTGCTGGAAACATTATACTGGAAACATTCAAACATTACTGGTGTAAGAAATTGAAAGAATATTGAGTCTGAATAAAGCAATTACATGGAATAAACAGTAAAAGGTTGAGAACAATGGGGCTGAATACTCAAACAGGCGTGAGAGTATCGATCATAACTGGAGATACATATTGACGCAATTTGGGACTGTCCAAAAAAATCAATGACCAGACAGTTTGATGGCAAAAGGTTAGTGCTAGCATGGATCAAAGCTGGATGCATTTTCTGTGAGAAGTGGTGAATGTTGTCCTTCTTGGTGAGACAACTGATCACTTGTCTGGATGCCTGATTCTCACACAAAAGGAAACCTGCACTTAAATGCTTAGGTTACGTTATTGCATTAGTGACAGTCAAGTGGGCATAGCAGTGTGAGAGTTAATTCTCACTTATTTTACAACAAACAAAATATATTTAAATTGAGCTATTAAGGAAGAACACTCAGAGCAATCCAATCCATAAAACAACGTCCCTTCAATCGTCAAACTCCCTCCCTCGATAGCGCTTGTAGATGTAGATCAGACTACGGCAGGTAAACTGACGTGTTTAATTGCGGGAGTCAGTATATCCCTGCTTAAATACGCAGTACCCCAGATGTTGCCTCACCAATACCCTATACAGTTACAGCAGGTCTTCCCTGCTTTTATACTATATTCCTCGTGCCAACATTCCATTTGCCTTCCTGATTACTTGCTGCATCTGCATCCTAACTGTTGGTGTTTAATACACAAGGACCCCCATACGTTTCAATCAGTTTGCCTTTCATTGTTTAAACACCTGAGTAAACAGGTCCAATTAACTCAATTTCTTCACGGAGGACAGCCCTCAGTTCCAAGGAATCAAGCTGGTGAACCTTGATGGCACCCCCTCTAGAGCAAGTTTTAAGTTTACTGAACAATGGAGATGAAAACTGTACGCAGTACAAATTCTTAATTATTTTCTCCCAACTATTGGTGCTGAATGGAGACACAGCCGGAAGTCCCAGTGAGCCTAACTGATGCCGAGCTGCGGTTGAAATTGTATTAATTTACATCATTAACACCAAGATGCTGGACAAAGTCGGTATCGGTGAGAGATTCTCTGAAACTGCGTGGAATAGCATTGAGATCAAACATCCCATGAACTGTTTGCCCAATAATTCAGAGCGGGGATCACCTTTGAAATCAGTCTAAACCTGCAAGACACAAAACCGCCAAATGTGCGTTTTAATCCCATGAATCTGAAAGTAAGAGAATCATGCACGACCGAGCCAGACAGGCCCAAGCCATGATCAGAAACTGACCAATTGCCCATCACCTAAGCCAACACATGTAAGCTGACCTATCACCCAGAAACTGACCAATTGACCATAACCGAAACTATCACATCCAAAGTTACTCAGCTGCCAGAAACTGAACAAGTGATCATGACATAAACCAACATGTAAACTGACCGATCATCCAGAAATTGGTCCAGGACCAATTAACTGAACCAGAAACCTTAAATTTGCTCATCCCCCGAAAATGTTGCCAGCACTCAGTTCAATTTTTACGTGTTGGCTGGAATCATTAACCTGGAAACCTTGAAACATTATTGGTGTAGGCAAATCAAAGTATATTCGAGCCTGAATTAAGCGATTACATGGAATAAACAGTAAACGGTGGAGAACAATGGGGCTGAATACTTAAACAGGTGGGAGAGAAGCGATCATAAATGGAGATATATATTTATGCAATTTTTTACTATCTAGAAACATCACTGACCAGACAGTCTGATGGCGAAAGTTGGAAACCAACGTTCGTCCAATTAGCGATCAAATCTGGATGCAGTTTACGTGAGAACTGCTGATGCTGTCCTTCTTGGAGAGGCTGCTGATCAGTTGACTGGATGCCTGATTTCACACAAAGGAAACCTGCCTTTAGATGCTCAGGTTACCTTATCCCAGTAGTGCCAGTCAGCTGGGCACAGCAGTGTGAGAGTTTCTTTCCACTCATGCTTACAATAGAATATCATATATTTAAACAGAGATATTGAGGATGAACACTCAGAGCAATACTTTAATTTAACAATGTCCCGTCAATCATCAAACTCCCTGTCTGTAATATCCTGAGAGATTCGGTAAATTGACCTGTTTAATTGCGAGAATCAGGCTTAGTAACGAAGATCCGGTTGTCTGTATTGGTGGAAAAGTTCTCAAAAACTGTTTATCACCAGTAAAGTTTAGGACTCCAAGGAAATTAAGAACTCGGGGCTTGGGTGGAAATGTGGCGTTAATATCAAAGATCAACAATGATCTTAATGAATAGCCAGCAGGCTCGATGGGACATGTATCCTACTCTGGCTTCTAATTTTTGTTTCTTTATGTCCTTAATGTCTCCGGGAATAAGATTTTAACCAAAACTCAGTCTTTATTGAGCTGAAAAATTGATGAAGATTAAAAACCACGAGGAAGAGCTGAAGGGAGAGCGGACTCTGCTGGAACAGTGCCAGCTCAGTATCAGTTACATTCATAATCGGGGAAGAGATTTTGATCTGAGTACCTGTGGCTTTAATAGGCATCATAAATTGATGTACGGGTATTCGCATCAAAACAAATAAGAATAAAATGCAATGTGGGATTGCAACTGTTATCAACATCTGATATAACCACAATATGTCCGAGGATTTGATATTCCACTGATCGATATGATCGCTTATGATTTGATGAATTTGCAGCAAATTGAACAGCACGGATGCAGCGCAATAGTCATTGAGGAGATTTAACACACAGTGCAAGGTGGGAGATTTGAGAATTTAACATGTTGTACACTGCCATTGTTTACCGACGCTGGTTTGAACCCTGCTCGCAGCGGATCTGTTCAGTGTTGGACACAATGCCTGCAATAATCTGTATTATTTAATCCGCTTCTACGAGAAGGATTTTGGACATTTCTATACCGCTTTTCAAGACACTGAAATGTTGGTTAGAAAGCTGTATTACTGACCTGCGAATGGAGCAAACTTTGGGTAAAGATGTTATTTCAACAAAGGACAAGTTAAACTGACTGTTCAAGAAGGTGTGCTGGAAATGTTGGCCAAACTCCGAAGAATGATTTAGGCTGTCTGCAAAGCAACAGAGAAGGAGGCATCGAGAGACGGTGGGGAAACGCTGTCTGTTAGCGTCAGTCTGTGCAACCATGGGGCAGAGCAAATTGAAAGTCAATGGATAGCTGGGTCTGGGAAGCCGGATTGGTCTCACAGCAGCCGGTCCAAAGTGATGAAGGAAACACTCTCCAGCAAACAGTCCAGGAGACAGACAAACCGAAGGGGAGGTTGCAGTAATTCAAGAAAAACATCAAGGAGGACACCAACGAACAGAGCCTTTCCTTCTCCCGAATCAGACGAATTGGCAATGCTGAGGTGTGAGTTGCAGTACTCACTGAAAGGTTGGCAGAATCGTCATCTGTCTTCCGTGGCTTAGCTTGCAGCGCACTCACCTCTGAGTTTGAAGCTCCAAGCCCTCGAGGAAATCCATTCATAAGAACATAGGAATTAGGAGCAGGAATTGGCCATTTGGCCCCGCAAGCCCTGCTCTGCTATTCAATAAGATCATGGCTGATCTGCTCATGCGCTATGCTCTACTTCCCTGACCGCTCCCCATAACACTTTGGACATTTATCGCTCAAAAATAACTCCATCTCCGCCTTAAGTACATTCAATGACCCAGCCTCCACATCTCTCTCGGGCAAGGAATTCCACAGATTTATAACCATCTGAAGGAAAGATTTCTCCTCATCGAGATATTAAATAGGTTGCCGCTTATATTAAGACTATGTCCACTAATTTATCTTTCCCTATCAGTTGAAATATCTTCTCGGCATCCACCTTGTCGAAGCCCCTCATTATCTCATAAGTTTCAATCATATCATCTCTAATTCTTTTGAACTTCAATGTATATAGGCCCCCTACTCAGCCACCCGCATAAGTCAAACCAATTATCTCCGGAACCAACCTAGTGAACGTTCTCTGAACAGCCTCCAATTCATGTATATCCCTCCATCAACACGGTGATCAAAACTGTATGCAGTACTCCAGGTGAGGCCTCACCAATACACTGTTACAGTTGTAGCAGGAGTTCATTGCATTGATGCTACATTCCCCTTGCAATTAAGGCCAACATTCCATTTGCCTTCCTGATCAATTGCTGTATCTGCATGTTAACTTTATGTGCTAATTGTACAAGGACCCCAATATGTTACAATCAGTTTGCCTCTCATTGTTCTACCATCTGAGTATGCAGATCGAATTAACTCAAACTCTCCGCAGATGACAGCCCTCACCTCGAAGGAATCAAGCTGATGAACCTTGATTTTACCCCCTCTAAAGTAAGTTTTAAGTTTCCTGAGCTAAGGAGACGAAAATTGTACACAGCACAAATTATTCATTGTTTTCTCGCACCGATGGGTCGTGAATGGAAACGCAGCCCGCAGTCCCAATGAGCCGAACTGATACCGAGCTGCAGGTGAAATTAAATAAAATTCAATCATTAGCAGCAAGAATCTGGAATCTCGAATCGGGGAGTAATACCCTGAAACTGTTGTCGAATAGCATTCATATCAAACATCGCTTTGAACTATTTGTCCATGAATTCAGAGTTCTGCGTCTCCTGTAAAATCTTGCTATTGAGGGAGTGCAGCGAAGGTTCACCAGACTGATTCCCGGGATGGCGGGACTGACATATCAAGAAATAATGGATCAACTGGGCTTGTATTCACTGGAGTTCAGAAGAATGAGAGGGGATCTCATAGAAACGTTTAAAATTCTGATTGGTTCAGACAGGTTAGATGTAGGAAGAATGTTCCCAATGTTGGGGAAGTCCAGAACCAGGGGTCACAGTCGAAGGATAAGGGGTAAGCCATTTCGGACCGAGATGAGGAGAAACTTCTTCACGCACAGAGTGGTGAACCTGTGTAATTCTCTACCACAGAAAGTTGTTGTGTCCAATTCACTAAATATAGTCAAAAAGGAGTTAGATGAAGTCCTTATTACTAGGGGATCAAAGGGTATGGTGAGAAAGCAGGAATGGGGTACTGATGTTGCATGTTCAGCCATAAACTCATTGAATGGCGGTGCAGACTAGAGGGGCCGAATGGCCTACTCCTGCACCTATTTTCTATGTTTCAATGTTTCTATGTTACACACTGTCTGATCTCACTGGGACCACCTCTGGGTTAGACATTGTCTGATCTCACTGGACCCATTCTCCCCGTGTTACACACAGTCCGATCTCGCTGGGCCCTCGGGTGAAACACTGTCTGATCTCACTGGGCCCCCGGGATACACATTGTCTGATCTCACTGGGCCCAGCCCCGCGTTACACCCTGTCTGATCTCACTGGGCCCACCCCCGGATTACACACTATATGATCTCACTAGGCCCTGAGATTCACACTGTCTAATCCCACTGGGCCCCTGAGATACACACTGTCTGATCTCACTGGGCTCTTCCCGGGTTACATACTGTGTGATCTCACTGGGACCCTGGGTTACACACTGTCTGATCTCACTGGGCCCACCCCCGCGTTACACACTGTCTGATCTCACTCGGCCCACACCCGGATTACACACTGTATGACGTCACTGGGCCCTGGTATGCACACTGTCTGATCTCACCGGGCCCCAGTGATGCACACTGTCTGATCTCACTGGGACGCTCGGGTTAAACACTGTCTGATCTCACTGGGCCCCTGGGTAACACACTGTCTGATCTCACTGGGCCCCAGGTTACACACTGTCTGATCTCACTGGGCACCCGGGTTACACTCTGTCTGATCTCACTGGGCCCAACCGGGGTTACACACTGTCTATTCTCATTGGGCCCCCAGGTTACACACTGTCTGATCTCACTGGGCCCAACCGGGGTTACACCCTGTCTATTCTCACTGGGCCCCCAGGTTACACACTGTCTGATCTCACTGGCCCCCATTGTTACAAACTGCTTGATCTCACTGTGCCCCCGGGTTACACACTGTCTGATCTCAGTGTACGCCCGGGTTACACATTGTCTGATCGCACTGGGCCCCCGGGTTATACACTGTCTGATCTCACTGGGCCCCGGGTTACACACTGTCTGATCTCACTGGGCCCCCGGGTTACACACTGTCTGATCTCACTGGGCCCCCGGGTTATATACTGTGTGATCTCACTGGGCCACCGGGTTACACATTTTCTGATCTCATAGGGCTCCCGTGTTATACACTGTGTGATCTCACTGGGGCACCGGGTTACACATTGTCTGATCGCACAGGGCCCCCGGTTTACACAGTGTCTGATCTCACTGGGTCCCCGGATTACACACTGTCAGATCTCACTGGGCTCCCGGGTTACACACTGTCTGACCTCACTGGCCCCACAGTTACACACTGTCTGATCTCACTGGGCCCACCCCCCGGGTTACACACTGTCTGATCTCACTGGGACCACCCGCGGGTTACACACTGTCTGATCTCACTGGGCCCCGGGTTACACACTGTCTGATCTCACTGGGCCCCGGGTTACACACTGTCTGATCTCACTGGGCCCCCGGGTTACACATGTCTGATCTCACTGGGCCCCCAGGTTACACACTGTCTGATCTCACTGGGCGCCGGGGTTTCAAACTGTCTGATCTCACTGGACCCCGGGTTACACACTGTCTGATCTCACTGGGCCCCCGGGTTATACACTGTGTGATCTCACTGGGCCACCGGGTTACACATTGTCTGATCTCATAGGGCCCCCGTTTTATACACTGTGTGATCTCACTGGGCCACCGGGTTACACATTGTCTGATCGCACAGGGCTCCCGGGTTACATACTGTCTGATCTCACAGGGCTCCCGGGTTACATGCTGTCTGACCTCACTGGACCCACGGTTACACACTGTCTGATCTCACTGGGACCACCCCCGGGTTACACACTGTCTGATCTCACTGGGAACACCCCCGGGTTACACACTGTCTGATCTCACTGGGCTCCCGGGTTAAACACTGTCTGATCTCACTGGCTCCCGGGTTACACACTGTCTGATCTCACTGGCCCCACGGTTAAACACTGTCTGATCTCCCTGGGCACCAGGTTTCCACACTGTATGATCTCACTGGGCCCCAGGATTACACACTGTCTGATCTCAGTGGGCCCCCAGGTTACTCACTGTCTGATCTCAATGGGCCCCGGGTTACACACTGTCTGATCTCACTGGGCCCCGGGGTTACACATGTCTGATCTCACTGGGCCCCCAGGTTACACACTGTCTGATCTCACTGGGCCCCGGGGTTTCAAACTGTCTGATCTCACTGGACCCCGGGTTACACACTGTCTGATCTCACTGGGCCCCCGGGTTATACACTGTGTGATCTCACTGGGCCACCGGGTTACACATTGTCTGATCTAATAGGGCCCCCGTGTTATAAACTGTGTGATCTCACTGGGCCACCGGGTTACACATTGTCTGATCGCACAGGGCTCCCGGGTTACACACTGTCTGATCTCACAGGGCTCCCGGGTTACACACTGTCTGACCTCACTGGACCCACGGTTACACACTGTCTGAACTCACTGGGACCACCCCCGGGTTACACACTGTCTGATCTCACTGGGACCACCCCCGGGTTACACACTGTCTGATCTCACTGGGCTCCCGGGTTACACACTGTCTGATCTCACTGGCTCCCGGGTTACACACTGTCTGATCTCACTGGCCCCACGGTTAAACACTGTCTGATCTCCCTGGGCACCAGGTTTCCACACTGTATGATTCACTGGCCCCCAGTGTTTCAAACTGCTTGATCTCATTGTGCCCCCGGGTTACACACTGTCTGATGTCAGTGTACCCCCGGGTTACACATTGTCCGAGCTCACTGGGCCCTCGTGTAGACACTGTCTGATCTCACTGGGTCCATTCTCCCCGGGTTACACACTGTCTGATCTCACTGGGCCCTGGGGTACACACTGTCTGATCTCACTGGGCCCAGCCCCGCGTTACACACTGTCTGATCTCACTGGGCCCACCCCCAGATTACACACTGTATGATCTCACTGGGCCCTGGGATACACACTGTCTGATCTCACTGGGCCCCCGGGTTACACACTGTATGATCTCACTGGGCCCACCCCCGGGTTACACACTGTCTGATCTCACTGGGCCCCTGGGATACACACTGTCTGATCTCACTGGGCCCATCCCGGGTTACACACTGTATGATCTAACTGGGCCCCTTGGTTACACACTGTCTGATCTCACTGGGCACATCTTCGGGTTACACAATGTATGCAATCACTGTGCCCTGGGATATACACTGTCTGACCGCACCGCGCCCCAGTGATGCACACTGTCTGATCTCACTGGGACGCCGGGTTACACACTGTCTGATCTCACTGGGCGCCATGTTTCCAGTAGAGGATGTTTCCAGTAGAGTGGATAAGGGAGAACCAGTTGATGTGGTATATTTGGACTTTCAGAAGGCGTTCGACAAGATCCCACACAAGAGATTAATGTGCAAAGTTAGAGCACATGGGATTGGGGGTAGTGTACTGACATGGATTGAGAACTGGTTGTCAGACAGGAAGCAAAGAGTGGGAGTCATTGGATACTTTTCAGAATGGCAGGCAGTGACTAGTGGGGTACCGCAAGGTTCTGTGCTGGGGCCCCAGCTGTTTACACTGTGCATTAATGATTTAGATGAGGGGATTAAATGTAGTATCTCCAAATTTGCGGATGACACTAAGTTGGGTGGCAGTGTGAGCTGCGAGGAGGATGCTGTGAGGCTGCAGAGCGACTTGGATAGGATAGGTGAGTGGGCAAATGCATGGCAGATGAAGTATAATGTGGATAAATGTGAGGTTATCCACTTTGGTGGTAAAAACAGAGAGACAGACTATTATCTAAATGGTGACAGATTAGGAAAAGGGGAGGTGTAAAGAGACCTGGGTGTCATGGTACATCAGTCATTGAAGGTTGGCATGCAGGTGCAGCAGGCGGTTAAGAAAGCAAATGGCATGTTGGCCTTCATAGCAAGTGGATTTGAGTACAGGGGCTGGGATGTGTTGCTGCAGTTGTACAGGGCATTGGTGAGGCCACACCTGGAGTATTGTGTACAGTTTTGGTCTCCTAACCTGAGGAAGGACATTCTTGCTATTGAGGGAGTGCAGCGAAGGTTCACCAGACTGATTCCCGGGATGGCGGGACTGACCTATCAAGAAAGACTGGATCAACTGGGCTTGTATTCACTGGAGTTCAGAAGAATGAGAGGGGACCTCATAGAAATATTTAAAATTCTGACGGGGTTAGACAGGTTAGATGCAGGAAGAATGTTCCCAATGTTGGGGAAGTCCAGAACCAGAGGTCACAGTCGAAGGATAAGGGGTAAGCCATTTAGGACCGAGATGAGGACAAACTTCTTCACCCAGAGAGTGGTGAACCTGTGGACTTCTCTACCACAGAAAGCTGTTGAGGCCAATTCACTAAATATATTCAAAAAGGAGTTAGATGAGGTCCTTACTACTAGGGGGATCAAGGGGTATGGCGAGAAAGCAGGAATGGGGTACTGAAGTTGAATGTTCAGCCATGAACTCATTGAATGGCGGTGCAGGCTAGAAGGGCCGAATGGCCTACTCCTGCACCTATTTTCTATGTTTCTATGTTTCTACACACTGTCTGATCTCACTGGGCCCCCGTGTTACACACTCTCTGATCTCACTGGGCCCCAGGATTACACACTGTCTGCTCTCACTGGGCCACAGTGTTACACACTGTCTGATCTCACTGGGCCCCCAGGTTACACACTGTCTGATCTCACTGAGCCACCGGGTTACACACTGTCTGATCTCACTGGGCCCAGCCCCGGGTTACACACTGTCTGAGCTCACTGGGCCCCCGGGTTGCACACAGTCTGATCACACTGGGCCCACAGGTTACACACTGTCTGATCTCACTAGGCCCCAGGGTTACTCGCTGTCTGATCTCACTGAGCCCCAGTGTTACACACTTTCTGATGTCATTGCTCATCGCGGTTACACACTGTCTGAACTCACTGGGCCAACGGATTACACACTGTCTGATCTCACTGGGCCCAACCGGGGTTACACACAGTCTGATCTCACTGGGCCCAACCGGGGTTACACACTGTCTGATCTCACTGGGCCCCTGGGTTACACACTGTCTGATCTCACTGGGCCCATCCCACCTGGGTTGCACACTGTCTGATCTCACTGGGCCCCTGGGTTACACACTGTCTGATCTCACTGGGCCCCTGGGTTACACACTGTCTGATCTCACTGGGCCCATCCCACCTGGGTTGTACACTGTCTGATCTCACTTGGCCCCTGGGTTACAGACTGTCTGTTCTCACTGGGCCCATCCCACCTGGGTTGCACAATGTCATGATCTCACCGGACCCCGGGTTTCAAACTGTCTGATCTCAATGGGCCCCTGGGTTACACACTGTCTGTTCTCACTGGGCCCATCCCACCTGGGTTGCACACAGTCTGATCTCTCTGGGCACCCGGGTTACACACTGTCTGATCTCACTGGGCTCCCGGTTTGCACACAGTCTGATCTCTCTGAGCCCCCGGGTTACACACTGTCTGATCTCTCTGGGCCCCCGGGTTACACGCTGCCTGATCTCACTGGGCCCCAGGGTTACACACTGTCTGATCTCACTGGGCCCCAGGGTTACACACTGTCTGATCTCACTGGGCCCCAGGGTTACACACTGTCTGATCACACTGGGCCCCAGTTTTACACACTTTCTGATGTCATTGTGCCTCGCGGTTGCACCATGTCTGATCTCACTGGGCCCCCGGATTACACACTGTCTGATCTCACTGGGCCTAACCGGGGTTACACACTGTCTAATCTCATTGGGTCCCCATGTTATACACTGTGTGATCTCACTGGGCCCCCGTGTTATACACTGTGTGATCTCACTGGGCCACCGGGTTACACATTGTCTGATCGCACAGGGCCCCCGGTTTACACAGTGTCTGATGTCACTGGGTCCCCGGGTTACACACTGTCAGATCTCACTGGGCTCCCGGGTTACACACTGACTGAAAAAACTGGCACCACGGTTACACACTGTCTGATCTCCCTGGGCACCAGGTTTCCACACTGTATGATCTCACTGGCCCCCAATGTTACAAACTGCTTGATCTCACTGTGCCCCTGGGTTACACATTGTCTGATCTCAGTGTACCCCTGGGGTACACATTGTCCGATCTCGCTGGGCACTCGGGTAGACACTGTCTGATCTCACTGGGCCCATTCTCCACGGGTTACACACTGTCTGATCTCACTGGACCCTGGGGTACACACTGTCTGATCTCACTGGGCCCCCGGGATACACACTGCCTGATCTCACTGGGTCCAGCCACGCGTTACACACTGTCTGACCTCACTGGGCCCTGGGGAACACACTGTCGGATCTCACTGGGCCCTGGGATACACGCTGTCTGATCTCACTGGGTTCCTTGGATACACACTGTCTGATCTCACTGGGCCCATCCCGGGTTACACATTGTATGATCTCACTGGGCCCTGGGGTACACACTGTCTGATCTCACTGGGCCACAGGATTACACACTGTCTGATCTCACTGGGCCCCAGTGTTACACACTGTCTGATCTCACTGGGCCCCCAGGTTACACACTGTCTGATCTCACTGAGTCCCCGGGTTACACACTGTCTGAACTCACTGGGCCCCCGGGTTACACACTGTCTGAGCTCACTGGGCCCCCGGGTTGCACACTGTATGATCTCACTGGGCCCACAAGTTACACACTGTCTGATGTCATTGCGCCTCGCGGTTACACACTGTCTGATCTCACTGGGCCCCAGGATTACACACTTTCTAATCTGACTGGGCCCCCAGGTTACACACTGTCATGATCTCACTGGACCCCGGGGTTTCAAACTGTCTGATCTCACTGGCCCCTAGGTAAGACACTGTCTGGTCAAACTGGGCCCCCGCTTTACACACTGTCTGATCTCACTGTGTCCACCCCGGGTTACACACTGTCTTATCTCACTGGACCCACCCCCGGGTTACAAACTGTCTGATCTCACTGGACCCACCCCCGGGTTGCACACTGTCTTAACTCACTTGGCCCCTGGGTTACACACTGTCTGATCAAACTGGGCCCCCGCTTTACACACTGTCTCATCTCACTGCGTCCAGCCCCGGGTTACACACTGTCTTATCTCACTGGGCCCCCGGGTTACACACTGTCTTACCTCACTGGGCCCCCGGGTTACACTCTGTCTGATCTCACTGAGCCCCCGGGTTACACACTGTCTGATCAAACAGCGTCCCCGCTTTACACACTTTCTGATCTCACTGTGTCCACCTACGGGTTACACACTCTCTTATCTCACTGGGCCCCCGGGTTACACACTCTCTCATGTCACTGGGGTCCCGGGTTTCACATTTTCTGATCTCTCTGGGCCCCCGGGTTACAAACTGTCTGATCTCACTGCGCCCCCGGGTTATACACTGTGTGATCTCACTGTGCACCGGGTTACACACTTCCTGATCTCAGTCTACCCCCGGGTTACACACTGTCTGGTGTCATTCGACCCCCTGTTACACACTGTCTGATCTCACTGGGCCCCAGTCTAACACACCGTCTGATCTCACTGGGCCCCCAGGTTACACACTGTCTGATCTCACTGAGCCCCTGGGTTACAAACTGTCTGATCTCACTGAGACCCCGAGTTACACACTGTCTGATCTCACTGGGCCCCCGGGTTATACACTGTTTGATCTCACTGGGCTCCCGGGTTACACACGTCTGATCTCACTGGGTCCCCAGGTTACACATTGTCTGATCTCACTGGGCTCTGGGTTACACACTGTCCGACCTCACTGGTCCCACGGATACACATTGTCTGATCTCCCTGGGCACCGGGTTTCCACACTCTATGATCTAACTGTGCCCCCGGGTTACACACTGTCAGATCTCAGTGTACCCCCGGGTTACATATTGTCTGATCTCACTGGGACCCCGAGTTACACACTATCCGAACTTACTGTGCACCAGGTTTCCACACTTTCTGATCTCATTGGGCCCATCCCACCTGGGTTGCACACTGTCTGATCAAACTGGGCCACCTCTTTACACACTGTCTGATCGGCCTGTGCCCCCGGGTTACACACTTTCTTATCTCACTGGGCCCGCGGATTACACACTGTCTGATCTCACTGGGCCCCGGGTTACACACTGTCTGATCTCACTTGGCCCACCCCCGGGTTACACACTGTCTGATCTCACTGGGCCCAACCCGGGTTACACACTGTCTGATCTCACTGGACCCACCCGCGGGTTACACACTGCCTGATCTCTCTGGGCCCCCGGGTTACACACTATCTGATCTCACTGGGCCCCAAAGTTACACACTGTCTGATCTCACTGGGCCCCAGTGTTACACACTGTCTGATCAAACTGGGCCCCAGTATTACACACTTTCTGATGTCATTGCGCCTCGCGGTTACACACTGTCTGATCTCACTGGGCCCCCGGATTACACACTGTCTGATCTCACTGGGACCTCGGGTTACACATTGTCTGATCGAACAGGGTCCCCGGTTTACACACTGTCGGATCTCACTGGGCCCCCGGGTTATACACTGTCTGATCTCACTGGGCCCAACCCGGGTTACACACTGTCTGATCTCACTGGACCCACCCGCGGGTTACACACTGTCTGATCTCTCTGGGCCCCCGGGTTACACACTATCTGATCTCACTGGGCCCCAAAGTTACACACTGTCTGATCTCACTGGGCCCCAGTGTTACACACTGTCTGATCAAACTGGGCCCCAGTATTACACACTTTCTGATGTCATTGCGCCTCGCGGGTACACACTGTCTGATCTCACTGGGCCCCCGGATTACACACTGTCTGATCTCACTGGGACCTCGGGTTACACATTGTCTGATCGCACAGGGTCCCCGGTTTACACACTGTCGGATCTCACTGGGCCCCCGGGTTATACACTGTCTGATCTCACTGAGCCACCGGGTTACACATTGACTGATCTCAGTGTACCCCCAGTTACACACTGTCAGATCTCACTTGGCTCCCGGGTTATACACTGTCCGACGTCACTGGCCCCACGGTTACACACTGTCTGATCTCCCTGGGCACCAGGTTTCCACACTGTATGATCTCACTGGCCCCCAGTGTTACAAACTGCTTGATCTCACTGTGCCCCCGGGTTACATACTGTCTGTTCTCAGTGTAACCCCGGGTTACACATTGTCCGATCTCGCTGGGCCCTCGGGGAGACACTGTTTGATCTCACTGGGCCCATTCATTCTCCCCGGGTTACACACTGTCTGATCTCACTGGGCCCTGGGTTACACACTGTCTGGTCTCACTGGGCCCCCGGGTTACACACTGTCTGATCTCACTGGGCCCAGCCCCGCGTTACACACTGTCTGATCTCACTGAGCCCACCCCCAGATTACACACTTTATGATCTCACCGGGTCCCAGTGATGCTCACTGTCAGATCTCACTTGGCTCCCGGGTTACACACTGTCCGACCTCACTGGCCCCACGATTACACACTGTCTGATCTCCCTGGGCACCAGGTTTCCACACTGTATGATCTCACTGGCCCCCAGTGTTACAAACTGCTTGATCTCACTGTGCCACCGGGATACATACTGTCTGTTCTCAGTGTAGCCCCGGGTTACACATTGTCCGATCTCGCTGGGCCCTCGGGGAGACACTGTCTGATCTCACTGGGCCCATTCATTCTCCCCGGGTTACACACTGTCTGATCTCACTGGGCCCTGGGGTACACACTGTCTGATCTCACTGGGCCCCCGGGTTACACACTGTCTGATCTCACTGGGCCCAGCCCCGCGTTACACACTGTCTGATCTCACTGGGCCCACCCCCAGATTACACACTGTATGATCTCACCGGGTCCCAGTGATGCACACTGTCTGATCTCACTGAGATCCCGGGTTACACACATGTCTGATCTCACTGGGCCCCAGGTTACACACTGTCTGATCTCACTGGGCCGCCGGGTTACACACTGTCTGACCTCACTGGGCCTACCCCCGGGTTACACACTGTGATGATTTCACTGCACCCCGGGGTTACACACTGTCTGATCGGCCTGTGCCCCCGGGTTACACACTCTCCTATCTCACTGGGCCCCCGGATTACACACTGTCTAACCTCACTGGGCCCCTGCTTTACACACTGTCTGATCTCACTGGGCCCCGGTTTACCCACTGTCTGATCTCACTGGGCCGATCACACCTGGGTTGCACACTGTCTGTTCAAACTGGGTCCACGCTTTACACACTGTCTGATCGGCCTGTGCCCCCGGGTTACACACTGTCTGATCTCACTGTGTCCACCACCAGGTTACAGACTCTCTTATCTCACTGGGCCCCGGTTTACACACTCTCTTATCTCACTGGACCCCTGGGTTACACACTCTCTTATCTCACTGTGCACCGGGTTACAGAATGTTTGATCGGCCTGTGCCCCCGGGTAACACAATGTCTGGTCTCATTCGGCCACCGGTTACACACTGTCTGATCTCACTGGACCCACCCCCGGGTTACACACCGTCTGATCTCACTGGGCCCACCCCCGGGTTATACACTATCTGTTCTCACTTGGCCCACCGCCGGGTTACACACTGTCTGATCTCACTGGGCCCCCGGGTTACACACTGTCTGATCTCACTGGGCCCACCCGCGGGTTACACACTGTCTGATCTCACTGGGCCCCCGGGTTACACACGTTCAGATCTCACTGAGCCCCCAGGTTGCACAATGTCTGATCTCACTGAGCCCCCGGGTTCCACACTCTCTGATCTCACTGGGCCCAGCCCCGGGTTACACACTGTCTGAGCTCACTGGGCCACCGGGTTGCACACAGTCTGATCTCACTGGGCCCCCGGGTTACAAACTGTCTGATCTCATTGGGCTCCCGGATTACACACTGTCTGAGCTCACTGGGCCCCCAGGATGCACAGTGTCTGATCTCACTTGGCCCCCGGGTTACACACTGTCTGATCTCACTGGGCCCCAGGATTACACACTGCCTGATCTCACTGCGCCCAACCGGGGTTACACATTGTCTATATTCACTGGGCCCCCAGGTTACTTACTGTCTGATCTCACTGGACCCCGGGGTTTCAAACTGTCTGATCTCACTGGACCCCCGGGTTACACACTGTCTGATCTCACTGGGCCCACGGGTTACACACTGTCTGATCTCACTGGACCCCCGGGTTACACACTGTCTGATCTCACTGGGTCCCCAGGTTACACATTGTCTGATCTCACTGGGCTCTGGGTTACACACTGTCCGACCTCACTGGTCCCACGGTTACACATTGTCTGATCTCCCTGGGCACCAGGTTTCCACACTCTATGATCTCACTGTGCCCCCGGGTTACACACTGTCAGATCTCAGTGTCCCCCGGGTTACACATTGTCTGATCTCACTGGTTCCCCGAGTTCCACACTGTCCGATCTCACTGTTTCCACACTTTCTGATCTCACTGGGCCCATCCCACCTGGGTTGCACACTGTCTGATCAAACTGGGCCACCTCTTTACACACTGTCTGATCGGCCTGTGCCCCCGGGTTACACACTCTCTTATCTCACTGGGACCGCGGGTTACACACTGTCTGATCTCACTGGGCCCATCCCACCTGGGTTGAATACTGTCTGATCAAACTGGGTCCCCGCTTTACGCACTGTCTAATGGGCCTGTGCCCCCGGGTTACACACTGTCCGATCTCACTGGGCCCCCAATTTACACACTGTCTGATCTCACTGTGTCCACCCCCGGGTTACACACTCTCTTAACTCACTGGGCCCCCGGTTTACACACTGTCTGATGTCACTGGGGTCCCGGGTTTCACATTTTCTGATCTCTCTGTGCTCCCGGGTTACACACTGTCTAATCTCACTGGACCCATCACATCTGGGTTACACAATGTCTGATCTCACTGGCCCCCAGTGTTACAAACTGGCCGATCTCACTGTGCACCGGGTTACACACTGTCTGATCGGCCTGTGCCCCTGGGTAACACACTGTCTGGTCTCATTCCGCCCTCGGTTACACACTGTCTGATCTCACTAGGCCCCCGGGTTACACACTATCTGATCTCACTGGGCCCCAGGATTACACAATGTCTGATCTCACTGGGCCCCAGTGGAACACACTGTCTGATCTCACTGGGCCCCCAGGTTACACACTGTCTGATCTCACTGAGCCCCTGGGTTACACACTGTCTGATCTCACTGGGCCCAGCCCCGAGTTACACACTGTCTGGTCTCACTGGGACCCCCGGTTACACACTGTCTGATCTCACTGGGCCCCAGGGTTGCACACTGCCTGATGTCACTGGGCCTCAGTGTTGCACACTGACTGATCACACTGGGCCGCAGTGTTGCACACTTTGTGATGTCATTGCGCCTCGCGGTTACACACTGTCTGGTCTCACTGGCACCCCCGGGTTACACACTGTCTGGTCTCACTTGGACCCCCGGTTACACACTGTCTGATCTCACTGGGCCCCCGGATTACACACTGTCTGATCTCACTGGGCCCACCCCCGGGTTACACACTGTGTGATCTCACTGGGCTCCCGGGTTACACACTGTCCGACCTCACTGAGCCCATCCCACCTAGGTTGCACACTGTCTGATCAAACTGGGCCCCAGCTTTACACACTGTCCGATCTCTCTGGGACCGCGGGTTACACACTGTCTACTCTCACTGGACCCATCGCGTCTGGGTTACACAATGTCTGATCTCACTGGGCCGCAGGTTTCCACACTGTCTGATCTCAGTGGCCCCCAGTGTTACAAACTGGCCGATCTCACTGTGCCCCTGGATAACACACTGTCAGTTCTCACTGGGTCCCCGGGTTACACACTGTCTGATCTCACTGGGCCCACCCTCGGGTTACACACTGTCTGATCTCACTGGGCCCCAGGGTTACGCACTGTCTGATCTCACTGGGCCCCAGGGTTACACACTGTCTGATCTCACTGGGCCCCAGTGTTACACACTGTCTGATCACACTGGGGCCCAGTTTTACACACTTTCTGATGTCATTGCGCCTCGCGGTACACACTGTCTGATCTCACTGGGCCCCCGGCTTACACACTGTCTGATCTCACTGGGACCCCGGCTTACACACTGTCTGATCTCACTGAGCCCAACCGGGGTTACACACTGTCTAATCTCACTGGACGCCGGGGTTTCAACCTGTCTGATCTCACTGGACCCCCGGGTTACACACTGTCTGATCGCACAGGGCCCCCGGTTTACACACTCTCTGATCTCACTGGCCCCCGGGTTTCACATTGTCTGATCAAAATGGGCCCCCGCTTTACACACTGTCTGATCGGCCTCTGTCCCCGGGTTACATACTGTCTGATCTCACTGTACCCCCGGGTTACACACTGTCTGGTCTCATTCGGCCCCTGGTTTCCACACTGTCTTATCTCACTGAGCCCCCGAGTTACACATGTCTGATCTCACTGGGTCCACCCCGGGTTACACACTGTCTGATCTCACTGGGCCCACCCCGGGTTACACACTGTCTGATCTCACTGGGCCCGCGGGTTACACACTGTCTGATCTCACTGGGCCCACCCCCGGGTTACACACTGTCTGATCTCACTGGGCCCACCCCCGGGTTACACACTGTCTGATCTCACTGGGCCCACCCCCCGGTTAAACACTTTCTGATCTCACTAGGTCCCCGGGTTACACACTGTCTGATCTCACTGGGTCCATCCCGGATTACACACTGTCTGATCTCACTGGGTCCACCCCGGGTTACACACTTTCTGATCTCACTGGGCCCCCGGGTTACACACTGTCTGATCTCACTAAGCTCACCCCCGGGATACACAGTGTCTGATCTCACTGGACCCACCCCTGGGTTACACACTGTCTGATCTCACTGGACCCACCCCTGGGTTACACACTGTCTGATCTCATTGGGCCCACCCCAGGGTTACACACTGTCTGATCTCACTGGGCCCCAGGGTTACACACTGTCTGATCTCACTGGGCCCCAGTGTAACACACTGTCTGATCACACTGGGACCCAGTGTTACACACTTTCTGATGTCATTGCGCCTCGCGGTTACACACTGTCTGATCTCACTGGGCCCCTGGCTTACACACTGTCTGATCTCACTGGGCCCCCGGCTTACACACTGTCTGATCTCATTGGGCCCAACCGGGGTTACACAATGTCTGATCTCACTGGCCCCCGGGTTTCACAATGTCTGATCAAACTGGGCCCCCGCTTTACACACTGTCTGATCGGCCTCTGTGCCCGGGTTCAACACTGTCCGATCTCACTGTACCCCAGGTTTACACACTGTCTGGTCTCATTCGGCCACCGGTTTCCACACTGTCTTATCTCACTGGGTCCCGAGTTACACACTGTCTGATCTCACTGGGTCCAACCCGGGTTACACACTGTCTGATCTCACTGGGCCCACTCCGGGTTACACACAGTCTGATCTCACTTGTCCCACCCCCGGGTTACACACAGTCTGATCTCACAGGGCCCCCGGGTTACACACTGTCTGTTCTCACTGGGCCCACCCCCGGGTTACACACTGTGTGATCTCACTGGGCCCACTCCCGGGTTAAACACTGTCTGATCTCACTGGGCCCATCCCCGGGTTACACACTTTCTGAACTTACTGGGCCCCAGGGTTACACACTGTCTGATCTCACTAAGCTCACCCCCGGGGTACACACGGTCTGATCTCAATGGGCCCACACAGGGTTACACACTGTCTGATCTCATTGGGCCCACCCCCGGGTTACACACTGTCTGATCTCACTGGGCCCCCGGGTTACACACTGTCTGATCTCACTAGGCTCACCCGCGGGGTACACACTGTCTGATCCCACTGGGCCCACTCCCGGTGTACACACTGTCTGATCTCACTGGGCCCACCCCAGGGTTACACACTGTCTGATCTCACTGGGCGCACTCTCGGGTTACACACTGTCTGATCTCACTGGGCCCCCGGGTTACACACTGTCTGATCTCACTGGGCCCCCGGGTTACACACTGTCTGATGTCACTGGGCCCCCGGGTTACACACTGTCTGATCTCACTGGGCCCCCGTGTTACACACTGTCTGATCTCACTGGGCCCCCGTGTTACACACTGTCTGATCTCACTGGGCCCCCGGGTTACACACTGTCTGATCTCATTGGGCCCCCGGGTTAAACACTGTCTGACTCCCTGTGCCTATATTACACACTGTCTGATCTCACTGGGCCCCCGGGTTACACACTGTCTGATCTCACTGGGCCCCCGGGTTACCCACTGTCTGATCTCACTGGGCCCCCGGGTTACACACTGTCTGCGCTCACTGGGCCCACCCCCGGGTTACACACTGTCTGATCTCACTGGGCCCACCCCTGGTTTACACACTGTCTGATCTCACTGGGCCCACCCCCGGGTTACACACTGTCTGATCTCACTGGGCCCCCGGGTTACACACTGTCTGATCTCACTAAGCTCACCCCCGGGGTACACACTGTCTGATCCCACTGGGCCCACTCCCGGGGTACACACTGTCTGATCTCACTGGGCCCACCCCAGGGTTACACACTGTCTGATCTCACTGCGCGCACTCTCGGGTTACACACTGTCTGAACTCACTGGGCCCCCGGGTTACACACTGTCTGATCTCACTGGGCCCCCGGGTTACACACTGTCTAATGTCACTGCGCCCCCGGGTTACACACTGTCTGATCTCACAGGGCCCACCCCTGGGTTACACACTGTCTGATCTCACTGGGCCCACCCCAGGATTACACACTGTCTGATCTCACTCTGCCCCCGGGTTACACACTGTCTGATCTCACTGGGCCCCCGTGTTACACACTGTCTGACTCCCTGTGCCTATATTACACACTGTCTGATCTCACTGGGTCCCCGGGTTACACACTGTCTGATCTCACTGGGCCCCCGTGTTACACACTGTCTGATCTCACTGGGCCCCCGGGTTACACACTGTCTGATCTCACTGGGCCCCCGGGTTACACACTGTCTGACTCCCTGTGCCTATATTACACACTGTCTGATCTCACTGGGTCCCCGGGTTACACACTGTCTGATCTCAATGGGCCCCCGGGTTACACACTGTCTGATCTCACTGGGCCCCCGGGTTACACACTGTCTGAGCTCACTGGGCCCACCCCCGGGTTACACACTGTCTGATCTCACTGGGCCCACACCTGGGTTACACACTGTCTGATCTCACTGGGCCCACCCCCGGGTTACACACTTTCTTCTCACTCCGCCCCCGGGTTACAAACGTTCTGATCTCACTGGCTCCCGGTTTACACACCGTCTGAACTCACTGGCCCCCGGGTTACACACTTTCTGATCTCACTGGCCCCCGGGTTACACACTTTCTGATCTCAATGGCCCCCGGGTTGCACACCGACTGAACTCACTGGCCCCCGGGTTATAGACTCTCTGATCTCACTGAGACCCAAGGTTACACAATTGTCTGATCTCACTGGGCCCCCGAGTTACACTCAGCCTGATCTCATTAATCGCCAGGGTTGCACACTGTGTGATCGAACTAGGCCCCCGGGTTACACACTGCCTGATCTCAAAGTGCCCATTCCATCTGGATCTCACTGCGAACCCGTGTTATGCACTTTCTGATATCAGAGTGCATAAACTATTTGGGTTACACACTGTCTGATATCGCTGCGTGCGTGGCTAACACAGTGTCTGATCTCACTGGGCCCATCTCATCTGTAATATGTACTGTCTGATTTCAATGGGCCCGGGGTTACACGTTGTCTGATCACACTGGGCCCCTGTGTTAAATACTGTCTGATCTCACTGTGCCCCCGGGTTACACACTGTCTGTTCTCAGTGTACCCCCGGGTTACACATTGTCCGATCTCGCTGGGCCCTCGGGTAGACACTGTCTGATCTCACTGGGCAAATTCATTCTCCCCGGGTTACACACTGTCTGATCTCACTGGGCCCTGAGCTACACACTATCTGATCTCACTGGGCCCGCGGGTTACACACTGTCTGATCTCACTGGGCCCAGCCCCGCGTTACACACTGTCTGATCTCACTGGGCCCACCCCCAGATTACACACTGTATGATCTCACTGGGCGCTGAGATACACACTCTCTGATCTCACTGGACCCCTGGGTTACACACTGTCTGATCTCACTGGGCCCACCTTCGGGTTACACACATTATGCCATCACTGTGCCCTGGGATATACACTGTCTGATTTCACTGGAACCTGGGTTACACACTCTCTGATCTCACTGGGCCCAGGGTTACAACTGTATGATCTCACTGGGCCCCAGTGTTACACACTGTCTGATCACACAGGGCCCCAGTGTCACACACTTTCTGATGTCATTGCGCCTCGCGGAAACACACTGTCTGATCTCACTGGGCCCCTGGCTTACACACTGTCTGATCTCACTGGGCCCAACCGGGGTTACACACTGTCTGATCTCACTGGACCCCCGGGTTATACACTGTCTGATCTCACTAGGCGCCCGGGTTACACACTTTCTGATCTCACTGGAACCACGGGTTACACATTGTCTGATCGCACAGGGCCCCCGGGTTATACACTGTCCGACCTCACTGGCCCCCGGGTTTCACACTGTCTGATCAAATTGGGACCCCGCTTTACACACTATCTGATCGGCCTCTGTCCCCGGGTTACACACTGTCCGACCGCAATGTACCCCCGGGTTACACAGTGTCTGATCGGCCTATGGCCATGGGTATCACACTGTCTGGTCTCATTCGGCCCCCGGGTTACAAACTGTCTTATCTCACTGGGCCCCCGGGTTACACACTGTCTGATCTCACTGGGTCCACCCCGGGTTTTACACTGTCTGATCTCACTGGGCCCACCCCTGGGTTACACACTGTCTGATCTCACTGGGCCCACCCCGGGTTACACACTTTCTGATCTCACTGGGCCCACCCCCGGGTTACACACTGTCTGATCTCACTGTGCCCACCCCCGGGTTACACACTGTCTGATCTCACTGGGCCCACCCCCGGGTTACACACTGTCTGATCTCACTGGGCCCACCCCCGGGTTACACACTGTCTGAGCTCAGTAGGTCCCCGGGTTACAAACTGTCTGATCTCACTGGGTCCACCCCCGGGTTACACACTGTCTGTTCTCACTGGGACCACCCCGGGTTACAAATTTTCTGATCTCACTGGGTCCCCGGGTTATACTCTGTCTGATCTCACTGGGCCTACCCCCGGGTTACACACTTACTGATCTCACTGGGCCCCCGGGTTACACACTGTATGATCTCACTAATCTCACCCCCGGGTTACACACTGTCTGATCTCACAGGGCCCACATCTGGGTTACACACTGTCTGATCTCACTGGGCCCACCCCAGGATTACACACTGTCTGATCTCACTCTGCCCCCGGGTTACACACTGTCTGATCTCACTGGGCCCCCGTGTTACACACTGTCTGACTCCCTGTGCCTATATTACACACTGTCTGATCTCACTGGGTCCCCGGGTTACACACTGTCTGATCTCACTGGGCCCCCGTGTTACACACTGTCTGATCTCACTGGGCCCCCGGGTTACACACTGTCTGATCTCACTGGGCCCCCGGGTTACACACTGTCTGACTCCCTGTGCCTATATTACACACTGTCTGATCTCACTGGGTCCCCGGGTTACACACTGTCTGATCTCACTGGGCCCCCGGGTTACACACTGTCTGATCTCACTGGGCCCCCGGGTTACACACTGTCTGAGCTCATTGGGCCCACCCCCGGGTTACACACTGTCTGATCTCACTGGGCCCACACCTGGGTTACACACTGTCTGATCTCACTGGGCCCACCCCCGGGTTACACACTTTCTTCTCACTCCGCCCCCGGGTTACAAACGTTCTGATCTCACTGGCTCCCGGTTTACACACCGTCTGAACTCACTGGCCCCCGGGTTACACACTTTCTGATCTCACTGGCCCCCGGGTTACACACTTTCTGATCTCAATGGCCCCCGGGTTGCACACCGACTGAACTCACTGGCCCCCGGGTTATAGACTCTCTGATCTCACTGAGACCCAAGGTTACACAATTGTCTGATCTCACTGGGCCCCCGAGTTACACTCAGCCTGATCTCATTAATCGCCAGGGTTGCACACTGTGTGATCGAACTAGGCCCCCGGGTTACACACTGCCTGATCTCAAAGTGCCCATTCCATCTGGATCTCACTGCGAACCCGTGTTATGCACTTTCTGATATCAGAGTGCATAAACTATTTGGGTTACACACTGTCTGATATCGCTGCGTGCGTGGCTAACACAGTGTCTGATCTCACTGGGCCCATCTCATCTGTAATATGTACTGTCTGATTTCAATGGGCCCGGGGTTACACGTTGTCTGATCACACTGGGCCCCTGTGTTAAATACTGTCTGATCTCACTGTGCCCCCGGGTTACACACTGTCTGTTCTCAGTGTACCCCCGGGTTACACATTGTCCGATCTCGCTGGGCCCTCGGGTAGACACTGTCTGATCTCACTGGGCAAATTCATTCTCCCCGGGTTACACACTGTCTGATCTCACTGGGCCCTGAGCTACACACTATCTGATCTCACTGGGCCCGCGGGTTACACACTGTCTGATCTCACTGGGCCCAGCCCCGCGTTACACACTGTCTGATCTCACTGGGCCCACCCCCAGATTACACACTGTATGATCTCACTGGGCGCTGAGATACACACTCTCTGATCTCACTGGACCCCTGGGTTACACACTGTCTGATCTCACTGGGCCCACCTTCGGGTTACACACATTATGCCATCACTGTGCCCTGGGATATACACTGTCTGATTTCACTGGAACCTGGGTTACACACTCTCTGATCTCACTGGGCCCAGGGTTACAACTGTATGATCTCACTGGGCCCCAGTGTTACACACTGTCTGATCACACAGGGCCCCAGTGTCACACACTTTCTGATGTCATTGCGCCTCGCGGAAACACACTGTCTGATCTCACTGGGCCCCTGGCTTACACACTGTCTGATCTCACTGGGCCCAACCGGGGTTACACACTGTCTGATCTCACTGGACCCCCGGGTTATACACTGTCTGATCTCACTAGGCGCCCGGGTTACACACTTTCTGATCTCACTGGAACCACGGGTTACACATTGTCTGATCGCACAGGGCCCCCGGGTTATACACTGTCCGACCTCACTGGCCCCCGGGTTTCACACTGTCTGATCAAATTGGGACCCCGCTTTACACACTATCTGATCGGCCTCTGTCCCCGGGTTACACACTGTCCGACCGCAATGTACCCCCGGGTTACACAGTGTCTGATCGGCCTATGGCCATGGGTATCACACTGTCTGGTCTCATTCGGCCCCCGGGTTACAAACTGTCTTATCTCACTGGGCCCCCGGGTTACACACTGTCTGATCTCACTGGGTCCACCCCGGGTTTTACACTGTCTGATCTCACTGGGCCCACCCCTGGGTTACACACTGTCTGATCTCACTGGGCCCACCCCGGGTTACACACTTTCTGATCTCACTGGGCCCACCCCCGGGTTACACACTGTCTGATCTCACTGTGCCCACCCCCGGGTTACACACTGTCTGATCTCACTGGGCCCACCCCCGGGTTACACACTGTCTGATCTCACTGGGCCCACCCCCGGGTTACACACTGTCTGAGCTCAGTAGGTCCCCGGGTTACAAACTGTCTGATCTCACTGGGTCCACCCCCGGGTTACACACTGTCTGTTCTCACTGGGACCACCCCGGGTTACAAATTTTCTGATCTCACTGGGTCCCCGGGTTACACTCTGTCTGATCTCACTGGGCCTACCCCCGGGTTACACACTTTCTGATCTCACTGGGCCCCCGGGTTACACACTGTATGATCTCACTAATCTCACCCCCGGGTTACACACTGTCTGATCTCACAGGGCCCACCCCTGGGTTACACACTGTCTGATCTCACTGGGCCCACCCCAGGATTACACACTGTCTGATCTCACTCTGCCCCCGGGTTACACACTGTCTGATCTCACTGGGCCCCCGTGTTACACACTGTCTGACTCCCTGTGCCTATATTACACACTGTCTGATCTCACTGGGTCCCCGGGTTACACACTGTCTGATCTCACTGGGCCCCCGTGTTACACACTGTCTGATCTCACTGGGCCCCCGGGTTACACACTGTCTGATCTCACTGGGCCCCCGGGTTACACACTGTCTGATTCCCTGTGACTATATTACACACTGTCTGATCTCACTGGGTCCCCGGTTTACACACTGTCTGATCTCACTGGGCCCCCGGGTTACACACTGTCTGATCTCACTGGGCCCCCGGGTTACACACTGTCTGAGCTCATTGGGCCCACCCCCGGGTTACACACTGTCTGATCTCACTGGGCCCACACCTGGGTTACACACTGTCTGATCTCACTGGGCCCACCCCCGGGTTACACACTTTCTTCTCACTCCGCCCCCGGGTTACAAACGTTCTGATCTCACTGGCTCCCGGTTTACACACCGTCTGAACTCACTGGCCCCCGGGTTACACACTTTCTGATCTCACTGGCCCCCGGGTTACACACTTTCTGATCTCAATGGCCCCCGGGTTGCACACCGACTGAACTCACTGGCCCCCGGGTTATAGACTCTCTGATCTCACTGAGACCCAAGGTTACACAATTGTCTGATCTCACTGGGCCCCCGAGTTACACTCAGCCTGATCTCATTAATCGCCAGGGTTGCACACTGTGTGATCGAACTAGGCCCCCGGGTTACACACTGCCTGATCTCAAAGTGCCCATTCCATCTGGATCTCACTGCGAACCCGTGTTATGCACTTTCTGATATCAGAGTGCATAAACTATTTGGGTTACACACTGTCTGATATCGCTGCGTGCGTGGCTAACACAGTGTCTGATCTCACTGGGCCCATCTCATCTGTAATATGTACTGTCTGATTTCAATGGGCCCGGGGTTACACGCTGTCTGATCTCACTGGGCCCCTGTGTTAAATACTGTCTGATCTCACTGTGCCCCCGGGTTACACACTGTCTGTTCTCAGTGTACCCCCGGGTTACACATTGTCCGATCTCGCTGGGCCCTCGGGTAGACACTGTCTGATCTCACTGGGCAAATTCATTCTCCCCGGGTTACACACTGTCTGATCTCACTGGGCCCTGAGCTACACACTATCTGATCTCACTGGGCCCGCGGGTTACACACTGTCTGATCTCACTGGGCCCAGCCCCGCGTTACACACTGTCTGATCTCACTGGGCCCACCCCCAGATTACACACTGTATGATCTCACTGGGCGCTGAGATACACACTGTCTGATCTCACTGGACCCCTGGGTTACACACTGTCTGATCTCACTGGGCCCACCTTCGGGTTACACACATTATGCCATCACTGTGCCCTGGGATATACACTGTCTGATTTCACTGGAACCCGGGTTACACACTCTCTGATCTCACTGGGCCCAGGGTTACAACTGTATGATCTCACTGGGCCCCAGTGTTACACACTGTCTGATCACACAGGGCCCCAGTGTCACACACTTTCTGATGTCATTGCGCCTCGCGGAAACACACTGTCTGATCTCACTGGGCCCCTGGCTTACACACTGTCTGATCTCACTGGGCCCAACCGGGGTTACACACTGTCTGATCTCACTGGACCCCCGGGTTATACACTGTCTGATCTCACTAGGCGCCCGGGTTACACACTTTCTGATCTCACTGGAACCACGGGTTACACATTGTCTGATCGCACAGGGCCCCCGGGTTATACACTGTCCGACCTCACTGGCCCCCGGGTTTCACACTGTCTGATCAAATTGGGACCCCGCTTTACACACTATCTGATCGGCCTCTGTCCCCGGGTTACACACTGTCCGACCGCAATGTACCCCCGGGTTACACAGTGTCTGATCGGCCTATGGCCATGGGTATCACACTGTCTGGTCTCATTCGGCCCCCGGGTTACACACTGTCTTATCTCACTGGGCCCTCGGGTTACACACTGTCTGATCTCACTGGGTCCACCCCGGGTTTTACACTGTCTGATCTCACTGGGCCCACCCCCGGGTTACACACTGTCTGATCTCACTGGGCCCACCCCGGGTTACACACTTTCTGATCTCACTGGGCCCACCCCCGGGTTACACACTGTCTGATCTCACTGTGCCCACCCCCGGGTTACACACTGTCTGATCTCACTGGGCCCACCCCCGGGTTACACACTGTCTGATCTCACTGGGCCCACCCCCGGGTTACACACTGTCTGAGCTCAGTAGGTCCCCGGGTTACAAACTGTCTGATCTCACTGGGTCCACCCCCGGGTTACACACTGTCTGATCTCACTGGGCCCACCCCCGGGTTACACACTGTCTGTTCTCACTGGGACCACCCCGGGTTACACACTTTCTGATCTCACTGGGTCCCCGGGTTACACTCTGTCTGATCTCACTGGGCCTACCCCCGGGTTACACACTTTCTGATCTCACTGGGCCCCCGGGTTACACACTGTATGATCTCACTAATCTCACCCCCGGGTTACACACTGTCTGATCTCACAGGGCCCACCCCTGGGTTACACACTGTCTGATCTCACTGGGCCCACCCCAGGATTACACACTGTCTGATCTCACTCTGCCCCCGGGTTACACACTGTCTGATCTCACTGGGCCCCCGTGTTACACACTGTCTGATCTCACTGGACCCGAAAGTTACATACTGTCTGATCTCACTTGGCCCCCGAGTTACACACTGTCTGATCTCACTGGGTCCCCGGGTTACACACTGTCTGACTCCCTGTGCCTATATTACACACTGTTTGATCTCACTGGGTCCCTGAGTTTTACACTGGCTGGTCCAACTGGACCCCCGGGTTACACACTGTCAGATCTCACTGGGCCCACCCACGGGTTACACACGGTCTGATCTCACTGTGCCACCGGGTTCCACACTGTCTGATCTCACTGGTCCCACGGGTTACACACTGTCTGATCTCACTGCGCCCCCAGATTACACACTGCCTGATCTCACTGTGCCCACGGGTGACACACGATCTGATCTCACTGAGTTCCCGGGTTATACACTGTCTGATCTCACTGTGCCTCTCGGTTACACACTGTCAGATCTCATTGGGCCCCCTGGTTACACATTGTCTGATTTCACTGGGCCCATTCCCGGGTTACACACTGTCGGATCTCAATGGGCCTCTCGGTTACACACTGTCTGATTTCACAGGGCCCACCCATGCGTTAAACACTGTCTGATCTCCCTGGGCCACCGGGTTTCACACTGTCTGATCTCACTATTTCCAGGCCGGGGTTACACACTGTTTGATCTCGCTGGACCCCCAGGTTACACACTGTCTGATCTTACCTGGCCCCCGGGTTACACAGTGTCTGAACTCATTGCGCCCCAACGTTAAACACAGTCCGATCTCACTAGGCACCCGGGTTACACATTTTCAAATCTCACTGGGCATCCCGATTACACACTGTCTGATCTCACTCCGCCCCCGGATTACACATTGTCTAATCTCACTCCGCCCCCAGGTTGCACACTGTCTGATCTCACTCCGCCCCCGGGTTACACACTGTCTAATCTCACTCCGCCCCCGGGTTACACACTGTCTAATCTCACTCCGCCCCCGGGTTACACACTGTCTAATCTCACTGGGCCCCCGGGTTACGCACTGTCTGACCTCACTCCGCCCCCGGGTTACACACTTTCTGATCTCACTGGGCCCCGGTTTACACACCGTCTGAACTCACTGGCCCCCGGGTTACACACTTTCTGATCTCACTGGCCCCCGGGTTACACACTTTCTGATCTCTCTGGCCCCCGGGTTGCACACCGACTGAACTCACTGGCCCCCAGGTTACAGATTCTCTGATCTCACTGAGACCCCGGGTTACACAATTGTCTGATCTCACTGGGCCCCCTAGTTACACTCAGCCTGATCTCATTAATCGCCAGGGTTGCACACTGTGTGATCGAACTAGGCCCCCGGGTTACACTCAGCCTGATCTCAAAGTGCCCATTCCATCTCGATTATACACTGTACGATCTCACTGCGACCCCGTGTTATGCACTTTCTGATCTCAGAGTGCATAAACTATTTGGGTTACACACTGTCTGATCTCGCTGCGTGCGCGGCTAACACAATGTCTGATCTCACTGGGCCAATCTCATCTGTAATATGTACTGTCTGATTTCAATGGGCCCGGGGTTACACACTGTCTGATCCTACTGGGCCCCTGTGTTAAATACTGTCTGATCTCACTAGGACCCGGGTTACACACTGTCTGCACACACTAAGCCCACCCCTGGGTTACAGACTGTGTGATCGCACTGGGCCCCCGGTTACACATTGTCTGATGTAAATGGGACCTCGGGTGACACACTGTCTGATCTCACTGGGCCCCGGGTTAAACATTGTCTGACCTCACTGGGCCCCCGGGTTACACGTTGTGTGGTCTCACTGGGCCCGAGTGTTACATACTGTCTGATCTCACTGTGCCCATGGATTACACATTGTCTGATCTGACTGGGTCCGATGGTTACACACTGTCTGATCTCACTGGGCCCGAGGGTTACATACTGGCTGATCTCACTGGGCCCCCGGGTTACACACTGCTTGATATCACTGGGTCCCCGGGTTAAACACTGTCTGACTCCCTGTGCCTATGTTGCACACTGTCTGATCTCACTGGGCCCTTGAGTTTTACACTGTCTGATCCAACTGGACCCCCGGGTTACACACTGTCTGATCTTACTGGCCCCCTGAGTTGCAAACTGTCTGATCTTACTGCGCACCCGAGTTACAATTGTCTGATCTCACTGGGCCCCCGAGTTATACACTGTCTGATCTCACTGGGCCCCCGGGTTACATACTGTCTCATCTCACTGGTCCCCCGGGTTACACACTGTCTGATTTCACTGGGCCCCCGGGTTACACACTATCTAATCTCACCCCGACCCCGGGTTACACACTGTCAGTTCTCACTGTGCCCCCGGGTTACACACTTTCTGATCTCATTGGGCCCCCGGGTTACACACTGTCTGATCTCACTGGGCCCCCGGGTTACACCATTTCTGATCATACTGGGCCCACGGGTTACACACTGTCTACCTCACTGGGACCCCGGGTCCTGTGTAGTGAGACAGGAATAATAAACGAGCTCCTCGTAAAAGATCCTCTCGTAATGAGTGATCACAGTATGGTTGAATTTTTAATACAGATTGAGGGTGAGGAAGTCCTGTCTCAGACGAGCGTACGATGCTTAAGCAAAGGGGACGACAGTGGGATGAGGGCAGTGTTGGCTAAAGTAGACTGGGAACACAGACTAAACCGTGGCACAATTGAGGATCAGTGGAGGACATTTAAGGAGATCTTTCATAGTGTTCAACAAAAATATAATCCAGTGAAAAAGAAGGGTGGTAAGAGAAGGGATAACAAGCCATGGATAACCAAGGAAATGAAGGAGAGTATCAAATTAAAAACCAATGCTTATAAGGTGGCCAAGGTTCGTGCGAAACTAGAAGATTGTGAAACATTTGAAACGGCAGCAAAGAATGACTAAGAAAGCAATAAAGAAAGGAAAGATAGATCACGAAAGTAAACTTGCTAAAAGCATAAGAACAGATCGTAAAAGCTTTTACAGATATATAAAACGGAAAAGATTAACTAAAGTAAATGTTGGTCCCTTTGAACATGAGAAGGGGGATTTAATAATGGGAAATGTGGTAATGGCTGAGACTTTAAACAATTATTTTGCTTCGGTCTTCACAGTGGAAGACAGAAAAACCATGCCAAAAATTGCTGGTCACGGGAATGTGGGAAGGGAGGACCTTGAGACAATCATTATTACTAGCGGGTAGTGCTGGACAGGCTAATGGATCTCTAGGTACACAAGTCCCCTGGTCCTGATGAGATGCATCCCAGGTTATTAAAAGATATGGCGGAAGTTATCGCAGATACATCCGTTATAATCTATCAAAATTATCTGGAATCTGGGGAGGTACCATCGGATTGGAAAGCAGCTAATGTGACGCCTCTGTTTAAAAAAGGGGGCAGGCAAAAGGCAGGTAACTATAGGCCGGTTAGTTTAACATCTGTAGTGGGAAAAATGCTTGATGCTATCATTAAGGAAGAAATCCCGGGATATCTAGATAGGAATAGTACAATCAAGCAGACGCAACATGGATACATGAAGGGGAAATCATGTTAGACTAATTTCCTGGAATTCTTTATGGATATAACAAGCATGGTGGATAGAGGTGTACCGATGGATGTGGTGTATTTAGATTTCCAAAACGCATTCGATAAGGTGCCACGCTAAAGGTTACTGCAGAAGATAAAGTTACGCAGAATCAGAGGAAATGTATTAGATCGGTGGTGGGACCACAACTGTTTACAATATACATAGATGACCTGGGAGAGGGGACAGAGTGTACTGTAACAAAATTTGCAGATGACACTAAGATTATTAGGAAAGCGGATTGTGCATTGGATACAGAGAGGCTGCAAAGAGATTGAGATAGGTTAAGCGAATGGGCTAAGGTTTGGCAGATGGAATCCAAAATCGGAACATGTGACGTCATCCACCTTGGTTAAAAAAAAAGTAAAAGGGAATATTATTTGAATTGGGAGAAATTACAACATGCTGCGGTGCAAAGGGACCTGGGGGTCCTTGTGCATGAAATTCTTTTAGGGAGTTAACGGAAAAACATTAAACCGTGCCCCCCGATCTGGGGGAAACACCAACATTTACAATGCTTTTTTTTTTTGGCACAGAATTTAATTTTTCTCCAAATGCCCCCTATAAAAGGGGAGGGGAACACTAAAAGCACCGGCAATTAAAACAAATTAAACTTTAAAACGTAAAATCAAATTAAAATTTGGTTGCCGGGCGTAATGATGCACTCCAGTCCCTCCGGTGCCCACCTCTCACGGAAGGCCGCGAGCGTACCGGTGGACACCGCGTGCTCCATCTTCAAGGACACCCTGGACCGGATGTAAGAGCGGAAGAGAGGCAGACAGTCAGGTTGAACGACCCCCTCGAACGCCCGCTGCCTGGACCGGCTGATGGCACCCTTGGCCGTGCTTAGGAGCAGTCCTACGAGGAGGCCCTCGGACCTACCCGCTCCCCTCCGCATAGGGTGCCCAAAGATCAGGAGAGTGGGATTGAAGTGCAGCCAGAATTTCAGGAGCAGCCCCTTCAAATAACGGAACAGGGGCTGCAACCTCGTGCACTCAATAACATCATGGAACACGGACTCCTCCAGACCGCAGAAATTGCAGGTGGCCTGGGAGTCCGTGAACCGGCTTAAAAATTTATTGCACAGCAATGCTCCGTGCACCATCCTCCAGGCCAAGTCCACGACAAATAGTGGGAGGACTCCTGCGTAGAGTGCCCTCGATCGGGGACCGCCGCCTCCTCCGGAAGGCAAGATGTTACGCCATGGCGTGTCCGGACGGCCGGCGAGGATGGCAAAGTTGAGAGTGTGCAGGAGCAGCCCGTACAGGAAACCCCTCCACGCGGAACTGAAAGGCACGGAGGGGATTTCCCCGAGGCGGCTCAAGTTGTGAGGCACCGGCCCCCGAGGGAGGTTCCGGGGTTTGGCGCCGATGAGGAATTCCGTCCGGGCGGGGGTCAGTTCGGACGGGATCTCCCCACGTGCTTGCGCCTCCTCGATGCACCTAACGAAGTCGGGGCCCAGAGCTGTTTTTAGGGTCTCGATGGCATCGGCCGCGTGGCGGACGTTGGCAGAATTTAGGTGCCGCGCCAGCGTGTCTGGCGCCATCCAGCCCGCTCCTCCACCATCGAGCAGGTCGCTGACCCTGGTCACCTCACCACCCACAGCCCTCTCGTCCGACCGCCACAAAAAACCTCGGTCGTGGAGTTACGGATTCACGAGCAGCGGCTCCAGCAGGACGGCCGCCACTCAAGCCGGTGGAGAGCTGCGCTTGGTGGAGACTTTGTTCCAGACCCTGATGAGTTCCTTGTAAAAGACAGGTAGCTCCCGGAGGGCGGTCCTGACGCCCCTCACACTCCAAACAGGAGCTGCGTGTCGTAGTTGAGGCTGTGCTGCTGGCGGAAGAAATACATTGCCAGAGCACGCCACCTAGGTGGGGGCTCGACGTAAAGGTATCTCTGCAGGGTCTGAAGATGGAAAGTCGCGAGCTGGGTGCTGATGCACACCAACGACTGACCGCCCTCCCCAAGCGGGAGCCTCAAGACCGCCGCAGAAACCCAGTACTTCCTGTTGTTCCAGAAGAAGTCCACCAGCTTCTTCTGTATCTTGGCGACAAACGCAGGGGGAGGGGTCAAAGTGACCAGCCGGTACCACAACATGGCGGCCACCAGCTGGTTTATGACTAGCGCTCGACCCCTGTAGGACAGCACTCGGTGCAGTCCTGTCCAGCGCACTAGGCGAGCGGCGACCATGGGCTCCAGCTCCTGCCAGTTCGCCGGCCAGGCTTCCTCGTCGGGGTTAGTGTAGACTCCCAGATAGAGGAGATGGGTCGTGCTCCAGGCAAAAGGCCTGAGCTCCTCCGGCAGGGAGTCCACCCACCACTGACCCACCAGGAGTCCGGAACATTTCTCCCAGTTGATCCTGGCGGAGGACGCGGCCGAGTAAATCTCCTGGCACTCACGCATCCTCCGCAGGTCAGCGGAATCCTCTACCACGAGGAGCACGTCATCAGCGTAAGCCAAGAGGACGACCTCCACGCCCGGCCCTTGCAGAGCCAGTCCCGTCAATCTCGTCCGCAGGAGGCGCAGGAAAGGCTTCACGCAGACGGCGTATAACTGGCCGGACATGGGGCATCCCTGGCGCACACCTCTCCTAAAGCAAAGGTGCGCCGTCAAGGACCGTTAACCTTAATCAGACACTCCGCGGCGGCCTACAAAAGTCGGATCCGGGCTACGAAATGCGTCCCGATCCCGAAAGCGCGCAGAGTTCTGAGCAGATAGTCGTGATCCACCCTGTCGAACGCCTTCCCTTGGTCGAGAGATAGGAAGGCGACCGACAGACCAGCCTCCTGGGAATGATGGATGAGGTCCCGGAACAGATGCATGTTGTCGTGGATTGTCCGGCCCGGGACCGTGTAGGACAGGTAGGGGTGGATCATGTGGTCCAGCACGGCACCTAGGCGAGCAGACATCGCCCTGGCGAAGATTTTGTAGTCCTTGCTGAGGAGGAAGACCGGGCGGCAGTTCTTAAGGAGGATGACTGCCCTGCGCCAAGAGAGGGGCATCTCCCCGGTCGCCAGACTTTCCCGCAGGACCCGCGCGTAGTCGACCCCCAGGACGTCCCAGAATGCCCTGTGGAACTCCACGGTCAGCCCGTCCAGACCCGGGGATTTTCCCCTCGAGAGCCGGTCGAGAGCACCGGTCAGCTCCGCCAGGCTAAGAGGAGCTTCCAGATTTTTGCCGCCTCCCCGGGCTGACCTTCGGCAGGTCCTCCCACAAAACTCTATGCGCTTTCTCGTTGGACGGCTCCGGAGAGAACAGAGCCCCGTAATACTCACGGGCCCTGTTGTTGACGCCCTCCAGATCCGAGACGAGAGAGCCGTCGTCGGCCAGCAGCGTCAAGAGCTGCTTACGGACACCCTGTCTTTTTTCCAGCCAGTAGAAGAAGGGGGAGCCGCGGTCCAGATCCCGCAGGAACCGGATCCGCGACCTCACGAACGCGCCTCGGGACGCGACGAGCTGCAGGTACTTCAGCGCGGCCTTCTTCGCTTCGTACACCGTCCGCAGGGCCGGGTCCTCGACGACTTGACCGAGACGGGACTCCAGGTCGAGCAACTCTTTTTCTAGGCGCCCGACACTGGCCGCCCGCCTCTTGGTCGAACCCCTCGCATACTCTTGACAGAAGACGCGGACGAGAGCCTTTCCCACGTCCCACCATAGCCTCAAGGAGGGGAATCCCCCCTGCTTCCTTCTCCAGTCGGACCAGAATCGACGGAACGAGTCCTGGAACCGCACGTTCTCCAGCAGCCGGTTGTTAAAATGCCAGTACGCAGACCCCGTCCTCGCGCGGAGTGAAGCGAGCTCCGCCCACACCAGGTGGTGGTCCGAACATGGCACCAGCCGCATGGAGGCCGCCGGTATGCAGGAAACGTACGCCCGAGACATGTAAAGGCGGTCGACTCTGGCCCATCCTACTCCAGGCCTCACCCAAGTAAAGGCGCTGGAGTCAGTATGGAGATTTCGCCAGACGTCTACCAAGTAGAAGGACCCAACTAGGTCCCTCACCTTCTCCATCGCGGTCATGCTCTACGGGGCACCGGAGCGGTCCCTCGCCTCGAGGGTGCAGTTAAAATCCCCCCCGAGGACAATGCAGTCGCCGACGTCGATGGAGCCAAGAAAAGCGGACACCTCTTCGAAGAAGCGCGTTTGCTGCGGGCCGGGCTAAGGGGCATACACGTTCATGAGATGGAGCGGCACGTCCCCCAACGAACCGTTACGTGCAGCAAGCACCCTGACACGGGCTCCTCGACCCCCAAGATCTCCAGCTGAAAATGCGGGGCCAACAAGATGGCCACCCCACAAGAAGTGGCGGTGAGGTGGCTCATGTGGACGTCTCCTTGCCATTCCAGGAGCCACGTGGCTTCGTCTCCCAGAACGGTGTGGGTTTCTTGCAGGAAGCAGACCGCATATTTCCCCTCCCGCAGGAGCGAAAAATTGTTATATCTACGGCGTGCCCCTCTGCCGCCGTTGATGTTGAGGCTGGCTATGGTTATCTTCATGACAAAAGCATAGTGCAACCTCTACCTAACCTATTGTGGGTGGGGGGGAGTGAAGTCGTTTGTTGGCCTCCACTCCTTCAGCAGCCTAGCAAGGAACCTTTTGAGCCGGCGCAGCTCAAGGACTTGCGCCTTTGATAAGTGCCCGCCCGCGGCCATGGTTTTAGCGGCGGCGCGGACGGACGCGACGAGCAGCCCCGGCTCGGACCATCTTTCCAGGGCCAGATGGGTTCGGTTGCAGCGACCCCGGCTCTGGACCAAAAAGTCCCGGAGTTCCTCTGTGGGAATGAGGAGGGACTCAGCGGCGGGCACGAGGAGATCCACCGCCTCACTGGCGATGGACTCGAGAATTTCTCCCTCGTCCCCCACCGAGTTCCCGTCCCCCTCCGGGAGGTCGCCGCCAGCAGCCGGCCCGTCGACCACACGAGGTACGGCAAACGGCCCGGCCGCTCCATCTGGCCCTGGCTCTGCCCCGATTCCACCCCCAGGATCGTCGGCAGAGGAGTCCCCACTGGGCTCTTTTGAAAGCGGTGCTGGGTCAGGAAGCGACAGCGGAAAGAGTTCCTCCTCCGCCCCAGGAGGCGGGGAACATGGAGAGACCTGATCAAAGAAATGTTCCAGGTCCTCCAAGTACCCCAGCTCCAAAGTAGGGGGTGAGGGTTGTTGTTCTTCCCCCTCCCCGCCGCCACCCCCCGGCCCAACGTTTACAGAATCATTAAAATTGTTAACAGTTTTTTTTCTTCCTAATCGAGCGACACCCGGGGGAAGTTGATTAATAGCTGGGAGGGCTCAGGTTCGGCCTTTTCGGCCCCGCCCGCCTCAGTTCCCGGGACGCTCGACCCGGCGGCAACGCCTTCCTCCGCTGGCCCCACGCCCCCCACGACAGGCAGATCTTTCATGCCATCCCCGGGAGGCAGAGGCTGGGCAGCCTCGACTGTATCACCCTCCCCGGGGACAGACTCCTTTCGCCTATAGCGCAGTTTGGGGGCGCTGGTGGGGGACCCGGGACACGGGGCGGACACCGACTCCTCCGCGGAGGGATGTTGTTAACCCTCCGCCTCATTGGAGCGGCGCCTCCTTTTGTTCCTGGGGGGGCGCGGAGGCAGGGAGACCTCCATGTCTGCCGAGGCCTCCCGCTCCACTCCCCGCTTTTTCTTTTCTTGCCCGCGCCCGAGCCCCTCTGTGATATTGGTCAAGGGCTCGGGCACGGGCTCAGGGCACTCCGCGCTCGCCGGTGACAGGATTGGGCTGAGCGCGATGATCAAACTGTCTGGCGCACTGAGGGGACCCGCCTCGAGATATTTCGCCTTCCTCCACGACTTCTTTCCGATCGGACCCTCTCCCTCCCCCCCGCCGGAGGCCTTGAAAACAAAGGCTCCCGATGATGCCCGCGCACCAACAGCTCCCGGCACGCGGACGCTACTAGGTGGAGGGGTGGCGGCGGCGCCAGCTTTAGCCGCCTTCGTTGGTTTAGCGGCCTTGGAACATGCCCCACCTCCCTTCAGGCATGGCACCGCACGCCGTCCGACGTCCAGAAGACGCGGTAGGCAGTCCCCTCGTGCACCACATTAAATGATCCCTCCGTCGTCTACTCCCACGCCAGCCGGACAAAGAGCTGGCGGTGGAAGGAGAACACGTGGCTATAGGCTGCTCTCCCTGAGGCCGAGCGGTATGGGGTTTATCCCTGACCTTACCTCCCCCAGTTTGTGTCGGTGAGGGAGGAGCAGCTCAGCGGGAAATAAGGGCGTGAGGTAAGAAAGGATGAACCTCTGCGCGGTGGCCTCGAGAGGGTTCACTGGCAGGAACGTCCCGCCCACCGTGAGCCCCTTTTCAAGGGCCAGGGACACCGCCCGCTCTGACCCCAGGAAGAATACAGCCTTCCCAGACATCTTGGAGGCTGCAACAATTGCCGACGGGCCAACTACCCCAGCCATCGCCCGCACGCACTCCTCGATGCTCATTGTGGGGTAAGTGTAGCTCTTGACCCCGTGTTTCTTTTTTATTAGTCTGAAAGGTGGCAGGGCAGCAGGAGGCGCAGGAGGCGCTGTGGATGTGGACGCCACCTGCACATATGTCTTTGCTGGCCCTGCCACCAGCATGGATGGGGTCGCCATCACGGGGTCCCTTTAAGGGCCACACGCACCCCAAAGTCACAGGCCTTAATGTTCTTAAGTTGACCTCGTTTAAGTGTATGAGCAGAGGAGCTCTCAATGAGGCACACCTCTCCCCCAGTTGACAATTGATGAGGGGCCTTGCTCCCTCTGCTCAGTTGTCTTAATTGTTTTCTTTTTAATTAGGAGGAAAGGGCTCTCAGAGAGAGAGGGGAGAGACAGAGAGGGAGAGATAGAGATAGCGGGTTGGGTAAGAGGGAAGCTGTGAGGGCAGGTCTCCCCTCACAGCGATGATTGGGTGTTTCTTGGGGTGCACTCCCCAGATGGCAAAAGAAAACACAGTCTTTGTAGATGATCTTCAGTTGGGGGGGAGAAGATGTCTTCACCTGGGGTAGCTGGAGCCACCCAGGCACACACTCCCAACGATGTTAAATAGGGTAATTAATCAGTCTTCAGCCAGGTAGCTCCAGCTATCCCAGGCTAGGCAATGGGGGAGGGGTGCTTCAGTGGTGTGTGGGGGCTAGTTATTTAGCAAGACCCCCACACACACACACACCCCGCGATGTTCCGGCCCTCGAAATGGTCTTCTTTCATCCCCCCACCGATGCAACAAAGTCTTTAGGGGATTGCACTAAAATACACCCACCTTTGGTTGATGAAGTTTCTCCCTCCTTCCACACTGGATAGTTGTTGTTCTTTTTTCCCCTCTCTCCTACTCTCTGTCGATGTAATAAAGTTGTTGAATTTTCAGCTCTCCTCCTCTCCCTCTGGATGAATTGGAATTGTAGAAAGCCCCTTCCTCCTCTTCCTGGGCTGTTTCACAGGTCTCACAAAGACTTTCCAGACAGGAGCAACAGCAGGGAGTTCCTTCTATCACCACAGCACATCTCCAACTGAATAGGCCACGCCTCCAAAGTTCCAGCATTGGTCCACAGATTCCCTGAAAGTAGCAGGCCGGGTTCATAAGGTGGTTAAGAAGGCAGACAGAATGCTTGCCTTTATTGGCTGAAGCACAGAATACAAGAGCACGGAGGTTATGCTTCAATTGTATAATACTCTTGTAAAAAAGGATGTGATTGCACAAGAGAGGTTGCAGAGGAGATTTACTAGGATGCTGCCTGGAATGCAGCATCTGAGCTGTGAGAACAGATTGGATAGGCTGGGTTTGCTCTCATTGAAACAGTGGAGGCTGAGAGGGGACCTCATTGAGATGACAACATTTTGAGAGGCCTGGATACAGTTGATAGCAAGGGTCTATTTCCCTTGGTGGAGGGGTCAATTACGAGGTGGCATAGTTTTAAGGTGGTTGGTGGAAGGTTCAGAGGGGATTTGAGGGGAGGCTTCTTCACACAGAGAGTTGTGGGGGTCTGGAACTCACTGCCTGGAAGGGTGGTGGATGCAGAAACGCTCATCACATTTAAAAGCTGCTTGGATGGGCACTTGAAGTGCCGTAATCTGCAGGGTTACCGCCCTCGAGCTGGTAATTGGAATTAGACTGGATAACCTCCTGTTGGCTGGCACAGATACGATGGTAAGTACTGCAGCGAATCGAATATGGCCAGGATAATCTCCTGGACTAGTTTCGATCGCCTGGATGGGTCATAGAGGAATTTTCGCAGATTTTTTTCCCCCCAATTGGCCGAGGTTTTTATCTGATTTTTGCCTCTCCCAGGAGATCACATGGCTCCGGTTGGGATGGAGTGTAAAATGTTTCAGTGTAAGGGGTGTCGCAGTTGTGTGAGGCGGACTGGTTGGCCCGGGTGCTCTTTACCTTTCCGCCATTGTTCATTGCTCATAGGTTTATATGTAACCTTCAGTGCTGCTGACCGAGGGCCGTGCGGCTCTTTATCGGTCAGCGTGGACACGATGGGCCCAAATGGCCTCCTGCACTGTAAATTTCTACGTTTCTACCAATTACTTGAAATCTATGCCGCTAGTTATTGACGCCTCTGCTAAGGGGCATAGGTCCCTACTATCCACTCCATCTCGGCCCCTCATAATTTTATAAACCTCAATAAGGTCTCCCCTCAGCCTCCTCTGGACTAAAGAAAATAACCCCAGCCTATCCAATCTTTCCTCATACCTAAAATTCTCCAGTCCAGGCATCATCCTGGTAAATCTCTTCTATACCCTCTCTTTTCTGCAATGTGATGACCAGAATTGCACGCAGTATTATAGCTGTGGCCTAACTAGTGTTTTATACAGTTCAAGCTCTTGTATTCTATGCCTCGGCTAATAAAGTCTAGTATCCCGTATGCCTTCTTAACCACTTTATCGACCTGTCCTGCTACCTTCAGGGATCTGTGGACAATCACGCCAAGGTCCCCCTGTTCGTCTACACTTCCCAGTGTCCTGCCATCTATTGTGAATTCCCTTTCCTTGTTAGCCCTCACCAAATGCATTACCTCACACTTCTGCAGCTTGAATTCCATTTGCCACTGCTCTGCCCACCTGACAGGTCCATTGATACCTTCCTGTAGTCTACAGCTTTCTTCTTCATTATCAACCACACGGACAATTTTCATATCATCTGCAAACTTCGCAGTCATACTCTTTACATTCAAGTCTAAATCATTGATGTATACCAGAAATATCCTTCCAGTCACAGAAACATCCATTGACCATTAACCTTTGCTTCCTTCCTCAGCCAATTTTGGATCCAAGTTGCCACTTTGCCTTGTATCCCATGGGCTATTACTTTCATGACCAGTCTACGATGTGTGACCTTATCAAAAGCCTTGTTAAAATCCATATACACTAAGTCATCGACCCTCCGTGTTACCTCCTCAAAAAATGCAATCAGGTTAGTCAGACACGACCTTCCATTAACAAATCCATACTGAATCTCCCTGATTAATCCGGGTCGTTCTGAATGAAGATTTATCCTGTCCCTCAGAATTTGTTCCAATAAATCAAAGTCCAAATTGGGGGAACTGAATTTTATTTTGTCATGCTGTCGAGATTGGGGCCAGAAGGACAATAAATAATAATAAAAAAATTATTTTAAAAATCGGTGATCAAACCTGCAGGATGATCAAAATCTCCAGATGACGCCAAAAATGGGGAGCGTGGGGCTCTGTGAAGAGGACTGTATGTCAATTCAGTCTGAATGCACAGGTTTGTAAATGGGCTGGATGGATGGCAGATGACATTTAGTGCAGAGAAATCTGATGCAAAATATTTTGGAAGAAAAATGGAGGAAATGTACATTAAATGGCAACATTTTAAAAGGAGTGGAGGGGTAGAGAGATTTGGGGATGTAAAGGCCGAGCTAATCCTTTGTCTTATTAATTAGCAAGTTCCAGAGTCCAGTGTCAGCAACTTAAATACCTTAATAAGAAATATAAGATGAGCAGTTTATCCGTCATCCACCGTATCTTATACTGATCTACCAATCAGAGTAAAGATATGCAAGTCCCGCGTGTCCACAGTAACTGACATCAGGTCAGCCCACTGGATGGAACCTCGGGCGTACTGAGCTTGATCTCCGGTGTCCCCAGTCCCCACTGCCCCCTTACATCAGTCTCCCCTCACTTTTATACCCTGCACTGATCCACCTCTGTCACCGGACTCTTCTTTGTCTTCCCTGCTGGGTTTGGGCAGGAAGTGAGGAAAAGACAGCTGGAACTTCTCTAATCTGTGATTTACAAGGACACTTTCCCTGGTTCCCAGCACTTACTTTTCTTCAGTAATTTTCTCATTATCCCTAAACTAACATGCCTGCTGTTAGTTCTTATAGTTTCACAATTATAGGGATAAACATCTCACATTATAATCTAATCTATTCTATTACTCACACTGGTTTAAGCTTGGAAGAAGCACTGAGGATAGCCAGGGCACAGAATGTACTCTGGTGGGGAACTTCAATGTCCATCACCAAGAGTGACTCGGTAGTACCACTACTGACTGAGCTGGCTGAGTCCTGAAGGATATATCTGCCAGACTGGGCCTGCAGCAGATGGTGAGAGAACCAACACGAGGAAAAAACCGACTTGACCTGGTCCTCACCAATCTACCTGTCACAGATACGAACAATGACGGACAGTTAAACACCATCGGGTACATCGAGCCTGTGCCACATGGAGCTGCATCTGTCTATGACAGCATTGGTAGCAGTGACCACCGCACACAGTCATTGTGGAGACAAAGTCACACCGAACACACTCTCAAATTTGTTGTGTGGCACCATCACCGTGCTAAACGGGATAGATGCAGAACAGATCTAGCAGCTGAAAACTGGGCATCCTTAGGGTGCTTTGGGCCATCAGCAGCAGCAGCTTTGTATTCCACCACAATCTGTAACCTCATGGTCCGGCATATCCCTCACTCTAACATTACCATCAAGCCTGGTTCAATTAGGAGTGCAGAAGAGCATGCCAGGAGCAGCACCAGGCGTACCGAAAAATGAGGTACCAGACTGGGGAAGCTGCAACACAGGATTACATGCAGACTAAGCAGCGGGAGCAGCATGGTATAAACAGGGCTAAGGAATCCAACAATCATTGAATCAGATCAAAGCTCTGCAGTCCTGCCACATCCAGTCGTGACTGAACACAAGAACATACATAAAAACTAGGAGCAGGAGTAGGTCATACGGCCCCTCGAGCCTGCTCCGCCATTCAATAATATCACGTCTGAGTTTCTGCCACAACTCCACTTTCCTGCACTATCCCCATATCCCTCGATTCCCTTAATATCCTATGCTGGGTTCAGTTCTACACTCACTGGTTACCCTCCCTCTCCTCCGCTGAAGGTACTGACTCTGTCTGGGTTCATTTCTACATTCACTGGTTCCCCTCCCCTGAAGATACTGAATCTGGCTGGGTTCAGTTCTACACTCACTGGTTCCCCTCCCCTGAAGATACTGACTCTGGCTGGGTACAGTTCTACATTCACTGGTTCCCCTCCCCTGAAGGTACTGACTCTGTCTGGGTTCAGTTCTACACTCACTGGTCCCCCTCCCCTGAACATACTGACTCTGGCTGGGTTCAGTTCTACACTCACTGGTTCCCCACCCCTGAAGGTACTGACTCTGGCTGGGTTCAGTTCTACACTCACTGGTTCCCCTCCCCTGAAGGTACTGACTCTGGCTGGGTTGAGTTCGACAATCACTGGTTCTCCTCCCCTGAAGGTACTGACTCTGGCTGGGTTCAGTTCGACACTCACTGGTTCTCCTCCCCTGAAGGTACTGACTCTGGCTGGGTTCAGTTCGACACTCACTGGTTCTCCTCCCCTGAAGGTACTGACTCTGGCTGGGTTCAGTTCGACACTCACTGGTTCCCCTCCCCTGAAGGTGCTGACTCTGGCTGGGTTCTGTTCGACACTCACTGGTTCTCCTCCCTTAAAGGTATTGACTCTAGCTTGGTTAAGTTCTACACTCATTGGTTCCCCTCCCCTGAAGGTACGGACTCTGGCTGGGTTCAGTTCTACACTCACTGGTTCCACTCCCCTGAAGGTACTGACTCTGGCTGGGTTCAATTCGACACTCACTGGTTCTCCTCCCCTGAAGGGACTGTCTCTGGCTGGGTTAAGTTCGACACTCACTGGTTCTCCTCCCCTGAAGGGACTGACTCTGGCTGGGTTCAGTTCGACACTCACTGGTTCCACTCCCCTGAAGGTACTGACCCTGGCTGGGTTCAGTTCTACACTCACTGATTCCACTCCCCTGAAGGTACTGACTCTGGCTGGGTTCAGTTCTGCACTCACTGGTTCTCCTCCCCTGAAGGGACTGATTCTGGCTGGGTTCAGTTCGACACTCACTGGTTCTCCTCCCCTGAAGGTGCTGACTCTGGCTGGGTTCAGTTCTACACTCACTGGTTCCCCTCCCCTGAAGGTGCTGTCTCTGGCTGGGTTCAGTTCTGCACTCACTGGTTCCCCTCCACTGAAGGTGCTGACTCTGGTTGGGTTCAGTTCGACACTCAGCAGTTTCTCTCCAATATGTGACCCATGTGCCCAAACTCTATGTGTGAACCTCGACAGTGAGTGTCGACTGGCTATTCCACTGTCCTCACCTGAGGCCTCACACGTGCATTTTCCAGCAGGGCCACCAGATCCTCCTCCCAATGGCTCAGTGGATAAAGGCATGCAGGATCTGTTCCCCACCTCCCCTCACCCCAACTGTAAAATGGATTGTCGAATGAAATATAAAACCTACGGACGGTGGGACGGGTTAATAAAAAACAAACCTCAGTACAAACACCCAGAGGGTGGGCTATACAGTAAGGGGTTTATTCAAACATTGCAGCAAAACGATGACTCATTGAGAGACTGGAAGGACATCCTCAGAGACAATGATACAGGATACCTTCCATCGATCTAATCAACACAGGCAATAGCACCAGACGCCGTCCATGCACACCTTCAATGCTCCCTGGTCCCTCTCAAGAAGGAAGAGGGACACTCACACATTCCTCAACTGTGGAGCCAGATCTGTTCCCAAGGAAGGTTTGCATTGTACTACACATCAGGAGAGCTGATCGTGCCCCTGTCTGGGCCAGGGAGTGGAATACACTGATGATCAAGAAGTTATTCACCATCGGAAGAGTCGACAGGGGAACAGCAGGAAATATGTTTGATGCTGTGATTATGAAGCCCCATAAAAAGAGGACCACTTCGGAGTGAGGACAGTGCAGTGAAGGAGGATGCAGGGTGTCAGCTGGTCCCGGCCTACAATCCACACAACAACCACCAGCTGTGTGGGTGATTATAAGTTTCAGTCAAACCATCGGGGAATTTGTCCGAGTCGTTTTATAATCGCAGTCGAATCGCGGAAGGGTGTTAAACTGTGATATTTCCTGTTAGGTTTCAGGTAACCTTGTGCAGGGGGTTTGTATTATGGGTTCGGTGGTATTCAGGTCGGAATCTCAGGGAGGTTGTGTACTGGGGAATAACGCAAGTTCAATAAACATACAAGTTTAAGGTTCAGCCAAAACGCTGTGCCGAGTGTATTTTGTTCTTATAAATGCTGAAGTCAAGAACTGTTGGTGAGGGTTTAGCGAATCCCTCACAGGCACCACCCAGTGTGACTTAGTCATAGTTCCACCATTCAATTAGATCGTGACTGATCAGTATCTTAACTCCGTCTACCTGCCTTGGTTCCATCACTCTTAATACCCTTGCCCAAGAAGAATCTATCAAGCACAGTTTTGGAATTTTCAATTGGGCCCCAGCCTGAGTTTTACGGGGAACAGAGTTCCAGATTTCCATAAAACTTTAAGAACATAAGAAACAGGAGCAGGAGTAGGCCATACGGCCCCTCGAGCCTGCTGCAACATTCAATAAGATCCAGGATGATTTTGTACTTCAGCTCGATTTTCCCGCATTATCCCCATATCCCTCGATTCCTTTAGTGTCCAAATAGCTTTCTCTCTCAGCTCTGAATATACTCAATGACTCAGCATCCACAGTCCTCTGGGGGAGAGAATTCTAAAGATTCACGACCTTCTGAGTGCAGAAATTTCTCACCAGCTCAGTCACAAATGGCCGAGCCCGTATCCTGAGACAATAACCCTTAGTTCGAGACTCTCGAGCCAAGAGAAACAGATTCTCACCATTTGTGTGAGGAAGTGCTTTCTGACATCACCCCGGAACCTCAGTGGTGGGAAAATTATTGGAAACAAATCCTGAGGGACAGGATAAATCTTCATTTGGAAAGACATGGATTAATTAAGGACAGTCAGCATGGATTTGTTGCGGGAAGGTCGTGTCTGACTAACTTGATTGAATTTTGAAAGGAGGTAACTGTGAGGGTCGATGAGATTAGTCTGTATGATGTAGTGTATATGGATTTTAGCAATGCATTTGATAAAGTCCCACATGGCAGACTGGTCACAAAAGTTAAAGCCCATGGGATCCAGGGCTAAGTGGCAAGTTGGATCCAGACTTGGCTCAGGCTGGAAGCAAAATATAATGGTACATGGGTGTTTTTGTGATTGGAACGCTGTTTCCAATGGAGTCCTGCAGAGCTCAGTGCTGGGTCCGTTGTTTTTTGTGGTATATATCAATGACTTGGACTTGAATGTTGGGTATGATTAAGGAGTTTGAAGATGAAACTAAAATAGGCTGTGTGGTTGAGAATTAAGAAGAAAGCTGCGGACTGTAGGAAGATATCAATGTACTGGTCAGGTGGGTAGTAAAGTGGCAAATGGAAATCAATCTGGATAAGTGTGAGGTAATGCATTTGCGGAGGTCTAACAAGGCAAGGGATTACACATTAAATGGTACAACACTGAAAATTGTAGAGGAACAAAGGGACCTTGGAGTGTTGCTCCACAGGTCCCTGAAGGTGGCAGGCCAGGTAGATAAGGTGGTTAAGAAGGCATATGGAATACTTACCTTTATTAGTCGAGGCATGGAATACAAGAGCTAGGAGGTTATGCTTGAACTAGTTACGCCGCAGCTGGAATACTGTGTGTAGTTCTGGTCACCACATTACAGGAAAGATGTGATTGTATTGGAAAGGGTAAAGAGGAGATTTACAACAATGTTGCCTGGACTGGAGAATTTTGGCTATGAGGAAAGATTGGAGATGCTGGGTCTGTTTTCTTTGGAACAGAGGACACTGAGGGGAGACCTGATGGAAGTATACAAAATTATTTGGTGCCTGGATAGAGTGGATAGGAAGGACCTGTTTCCCTTGGCAGAGGGGTCAACAACCAGGGCATAGATTTAAAGTAATTGGTTGAGTGGAGATACGAAGGGAAATTTCTTCACCCAGAGGATGGTGGGTGTCTGCAACTCACTGCCTGAAACGGTGGTAGAGGCAGGAAACCTCACCACATTTGACAAATACTTGGATGTGCACTTAAACTGGAGCATGCGCGATGCTGAGAATAACGTGAAGAGTAGGAGAGCTATAGTGACAGGAGATTCAATTGTAAGGGAAATAGATAGACATTTCTGCGGCCGCAACCGAGACTCCAGAATGGTATGTTGCCTCCCTGGTGCAAGGGTCAAGGATGTCTCGGAGCAGGTGCACGAAATTTTAAAAAGGGAGGGTGAACAGTCAGTTGTCGTGGTACATATAGGTACCAACGATATAGGTAAAAAACGGGATGAGATCCTATGAGACGAATTTAGGGAGCTGGGAGTTAAATTAAATAGTGGGACCTCAAAAGTAGTAATCTCAGGACTGCTACCAGTGCCACGTGCTAGTCAGAGTAGAAATCGCAGGATAGCTCAGATGAATATGTGGCTTGAGCCGTGGTGCAGAATAGAGGGATTCACATTCCTGGGACATTGGAACCGGTTCTGGGGGAGATGGGATCAGCACAAACCGGACGGTCTGCACCTGGGCAGGACCAGAACCAATGTCCTCGGAGGAGTGTTTGCTAGTGCTGTTTGGGAGGAGTTAAACTAATATGGCAGGGGGATGGGAACCTATGCAGGGAGACAGAGGGGAATAAAATAGGGACAGAAGCAAAAGATACAAAGGAGAATAGTAAAAGTGGAGAGCAGAGAAACCCAATGCAAAAAACAAAAAGGCCACATTACAGCAAAATTCTAAAGGGCCCAAGTGTGTTAAAAAGACAAGCCTGAAGGCTCTGTGCCTCAATGCGAGGAGTATTCGGAATAAGGTGGAGGAATTAACGGCGCAGATAGCAGTTAACGGATACGATGTGATTGGTATCACGGAGAAATGGCTCCAGGGTGACCAAAGCTGGGAACTCAACATGCCAGGGTGTTCAGCATTTAGGAAGGATAGACAGAAAGGAAAAGGATGTATTGTTGGTTAAAGAGGAAATTTATGCAATTGTAAGGAAGGACATTAGCTTGGATGATGTGGAATCGGTTTGGGTGGAGCTACGGAATACCAAAGGACAGAAAACGCTAGTGGGAGTTGTGTACTGGCCACCAAATAGTAGTAGTGAGGTTGGGGACAGCATCAAACAAGAAATAAGGGATGTGTGCAATAAATTTACAGGAGTAATCATGGGCGAGTTTAATTTACATATTGATTCGGCTAACCTAACTGGTAGAAATGCGGTGGAGGATGATTTCCTGGAGTGTATTGGGAATGTTTTACCAGACCAATATGTCGAGGAACAAACCAGAGAGCTGGCCATTCTAGACTGCGTGTTGTGTAATAAGAGAGGATTAATTGGCAATCTCGTTGTGCGAGGCCCCTTGGGGAAGAGTGACCATAATATGGTGGAATTCTGCATTAGGATGGAGAATGAAACAGTTAATTCAGAGACCATGGTCCAGAACTTAAGGAAGGGTAACTTTGAAGGTATGAGGCGCGAATTGACTAGGATAGTTTGGCGAATGATACTTAAGGGGGTGACTGTGGATGGGCAATGGCAGACATTTAGAGACCGCATGGATGAACTTCAACAATTGTACGTTCCTGTCTGGCATAAAAAAAGGGAAGGTGGCTCAACCGTGACTATCAAGGGAAATCAGGGATAGTTTTAAAGCCAAGGAAGTGGCATACAAATTGGCCAGAAATAGCAGCGAACCCAGGGACTGGGAGAAATTTAGAACTCAGCAGAGGAGGACAAAGGGTTTGATTAGGGCAGGGAAAATAGAGTACGAGAAGAAGCTTGCAGGGAACATTAAGACGGATTGCAAAAGTTTCTATAGATATGTAAAGAGAAAAAGGTTAGTAAAGACAAACGTAGGTCCCCTGCAGTCAGAATCGGGGTGAGTCATAACGGGGAACAATGAAATGGCGGACCAATTGAACAAGTACTTTGGTTCGGTATTCATTGAGGAAGACACAAACAACCTTCCGGATATAAAAGGGGTGGGAGGTCTAGTAAGGAGGAGGAACTGAAGGAAATCCTTATTAGTCGTGAAATTGTGTTGGGGAAATTGATGGGATTGAAGGCCGATAAATCCCCAGGGCCTGATGGACTGCATCCCAGAGTACTTAAGGTGGTGGCCTTGGAAATAGTGGATGCATTTACAGTCATTTTCCAACATTCCATTGACTCTGGATCAGTTCCTATGGAGTGGAGGGTAGCCAATGTCAACCCACTTTTTAAAAAAGGAGGGAGAGAGATAACAGGGAATTATAGACCGATCAGCCTGACATCGGTATTGGGTAAAATGATGGAATCAATTAATAAGGATGTCATAGCAGTGCATTTGGAAAGAGTTGATATGATAGGTCCAAGACAGCATGTATTTGTGAAAGGGACATCATGCTTGACAAATCTTCTGGAATTTTTGAGGATGTTTCCAGTAGAGTGGACAAGGGAGAACCATTTGATATGGTATATTTGGACTTTCAGAAGGCTTTCGACAAGGTTCCACACAAGAGATTAATGTGCAAAGTTAAAGCACATGGGATTGGGGGTAGTGTGCTGACATGGATTGAGAACTGGTTGTCAGACAGGAAGCAAAGAGTAGGAGTAAATGGGGACTTTTCAGAATGGCAGGCAGTGACTAGTGGGGTACCGCAAGGTTCTGTGCTGGGGCCCCAGCTGTTTACACTGAACATTAATGATTTAGACGAGGGGATTAAATGTAGTATCTCCAAATTTGCGGATGACACTAAGTTGAGTGGCAATGTGAGCTGCGAGGAGGATGCTATGAGGCTGCAGAGCGACATGGATAGGTTAGGTGAGTGGGCAAATGTATGGCAGATGCAGTTTCATGTGGATACATGTGAGGTTATCCACTTTGGTGGAAAAAACAGAGAGACAGACTATTATCTGAATGGTGACAGATTTGGAAAAGGGGAGGTGCAAAGAGACCTGGGGGTCATAGTACATCAGTCATTGAAGGTTAGCATGCAGGTACAGCAGGTGGTTCAGAAAGGAAATGGCATGTTGGCCTTCATAGCAAGGGGATTTGAGTACAGGGGCAGGGAGGTGTTGCTACAGTTGTACAGGGCCTTGGTGAGGCCACACCTGGAGTATTGTGCACAGTTTTGGTCTCCTAACCTGAGGAAGGACATTCTTGCTATTGAGGGAGTGCAGCGAAGTTTCACCAGACTGATTCCCGGGATGGCGGGACGGACCTATCAAGAAAGACTGGATCAACTGGGGTGGTATTCACTGGAGTTCAGAAGAATGAGAGGGGACCTCATAGAAACGTTTAAAATTCTGACGGGGTTAGACAGATTAGATGCAGGAAGAATGTTCCCAATGTTGGGGAAGTCCAGAACCAGGGGACACAGTCTAAGGATAAGGGGTAAGCCATTTAGGATCGGGATGTGGAGGAATTTCTTCACCCAGAGAGTGGTGAACCTGTGGAATTCTCTACCACAGAAAGTTGTTGAGGCCAATTCACTAAATATATTCAAAAAGGAGGTAGATGATGTCCTTACTACTAGGGGGATCAAGGGGTATAGTGAGAAAGCAGGAATGGGGTACTGAAGTTGCATGTTCAGCCATGAACTCATTGAATGGCGGTGCAGGCTCGAAGGGCCGAATGGCCTACTCCTGCACCTGTTTTCTATGTTTCTATATTTCTAGAAGGGACTAATTAGCAATCTTGTTGTGCGAGGCCCCTTGGGGAAGAGTGACCATAATATGGCAGAATTCTTTATTGAGATGGAGAGTGACAAAGTTAATTCAGAAACTAGGGTCCTGAACTTCAGGAAAGGTAATTTGATGGTATGAGGCATGAATTGCCTAGATTAGACTGCCAAATGATACGTCAAGGGTTGATGGTGGATAGGCACTGGCAAACCTTTAAAGATCATATGGACGAACTTCAACAATTGTACATCCCTGTCTGGAGTAAAAATAAAACGGGGAAGGTGGCTCAACCGTGGCTAACAAGGGGAATTAAGGATAGTATTAAATCCAAAGAAGAGACATAAAAATTAGCCAGAAAAAGCAGCAAACTGTGGGAGTGGGAGAAATTTAGAATACAGCAGAGGAAGACAAAGGGTTTAATTAGGAGGGGAAAAATAGAGTACGAGAGGAAGCTTGCCGGAAACATAAAAAATTACTCCAAAAGCTTCTATCGATGTGTGAACAGAAAAAGATTAGTAAAGACAAACTTAGGTCCCTTGCAGTCGATTCAGGTGAATTTATAATGGGGGACAAAGAAATGGCAGACCAATTGAATAAGTACTTTGGTTCTGTCGTCACAAAGGAAGACACATATAACCTTCCGGATGTTCTAGGGGACCAAAGGTCTCGTGAGAAGGAGGAACTGAAGGATATCCTTATTAGGCCGGAAATTGTATTAGGGGAATTGACTGGATTGAAGGCCGATAAATCCCCAGGGCCTGATAGTCTACATCCCAGAGTACTTAAGGAAGTGGCCCTAGAAATAATGGATGCATTGGTGATAATTTTCCAACACTTTTTCGGCTCTGGATCAGTTCCATGGACTGGAGGGTTGCTAATGTCACACCACTTTTTAAAACAGGTAATTATCGACCGGTTAGCCTGACATCAGTAGTGGGGAAAATGTTGGAATCAATCATTAAGGATGAAATAGCAGCACATTTGGAAAGCAGTGATAGCATCGGTCAAAGTCAGCATGGATTTATGAAGGGGAAAACATGTTTGACAAATCTTCTGGAATATTTTGAGGAGGTAACTAGTAGAGTGGACAGGGGAGAACCAGTGGATGTGATGTATTTCGAAAGGCTTTTGACAAGGTCCCACACAAGAGATTGGTGTGCAAATTCAAAGCATATGGTATTGGGGGTAGTGGACTGACATGACAATATATATTAATGATTTAGATGAAGGAATTGAGTGTAATATCAGTTTGCAATTGACACTAAACTGGGTGGCGGTGTGAGCTGTGAGGAGGACGCTAAGAGGCTGCAGGGTGATTTGGACAGGTTAGGTGAGTTGTCAAATACATGGCAGATGCAGTATAATGTAGATAAATGTGAGGTTATCCACTTTTGGGGGCAAAAACACGAAGGCAGAATATTACCTGAATGGCGGTAGATTAGGAAAAGTTGAGGTGCTTCGAGACCTGGGTGTCATGGTTCATCAGTCACTGAAGGTTGGCATGCAGGTACAGCAGGCGGTGAAGGCGGCAAATGGTATGTTGGCCTTCATAGCAAGGGGATTTGAGTATAGGAGTAGGGAGGTCTTACTGCAGTTGGACAGGGCCTTGGGGAGGCCCCACCTGGAATATTGTGTTCAGTTTTGGTCTCCTAATCTGAGGAAGGACATTCTTGCTATTGAGGGAGTGCACCGAAGGTTCACCAGACTGATTCCAGGGATGGCTGGACTGACATATATGAGGAAAAACTGGATCAACTGGGCCTTTATACACTGGAGTTTAGAAGGATGAGAGGACACGTCATAGAAACATAAAATATTCTGACGGGACTGGACAGGTCAGATGTGGGAAGAATGTTCCCGATGCTGGGGAAGTCCAGAGCCAGGGGACATAGTCTTAGGATAAATGGTAGGCCATTTAGGACTGAGATGAGGAGAAACTTCTTCACTCAGAGAGTTGTTAACCTGTGGAATTCCCTGCTGCAGATTTGTCGATGCCAGTTCATTGGATATATTCAAGAGGGAGTTAGATATGGCCGTTGCGGCTGAAGGGATCAAGAGGAACGGAGAGAAAGCAGGAAAGGGTTACTGAGGGAATGATCAGCCATGATCTTATTGAGTGGTGGTGCAGGCTCGAAGGGCCGAATGGCCTACTCCTGCACCTATTTTCTACGTTAATATCAGCTACAGGGCTACGGACCAAGAGCTGGAGAGTGGGATTAGGCTGGATAGCTGTTTGTCGGCCGGCACGGACACGGTGGGCTGAAATGGTCTCCCGCCATGCTGTAAATTTCGATGATTTTATGATTAATGTCGTAGATGAAGGGACCGAGTGAAATGTATCCAAATTTGCTGATGGTACAAAACTAGGTGGGACAATACGCTTTGAGAACACAAGAGTCTGCAAGATATATATAGATAGACTATTTGAGTGGGAAGTAAGGTGGCAGATGGAGTATAATGTAGGGAAATGTGAGGTTATTCACTTTGGTAGGAACAACAGAAAAACAGAATATCTTTTAAATGATGAGAAACTTTTAAACGTCGGTGTTCAGAGAGATTTGGGATGTCCTCGTGCAAGACACACAGAAAGTGAGCATGCAGGTAGGCAAGCAAAAAGGCAGGCAAACTGTTTGTCCTTTATTCCAAGGGGGTTGCAGTATAAGAGTAAGGAAGTCTTGCTACAATTGTATAGGGCCTTGGTGAGACCACACCTGGAGTACTGGGCACAGTTTTGTTCTCCTTATCGAAGGAAGGAAAGACTTGCATTGGAGACGGTGCAACAAAGGTTCACAAGATTGATTCCTGGGATGAGAGGGCTGTCTGATGATTAGATGGTGGGTAGAATGGGCCAATACACTCTCGAGTTTCGAATAATGAGAGGTGATCTCATTGACACATACAAAGTTCTGAAGGGGACTGACAGGTTAGATGCTGAGAGGTTGATTCCCCTGGCTGGACTGTCTAGAACTAGGGGGCACAGTCTCAGGATAAGGGGTAGTTCATTTATGACAGAGATGAGGAGGAATTTCTTCACTCAGAGGGTTGTGAATCTTTGGCATTCTCTCCCCCAGAGGGCTGTGGATGCTCAGTCTGTTCATGTTTGAGATAGATAGATTGTTGGAATCTAGTTGAATCAAGGGATTTGGAGATCAGGCGGGAAAGTGGAGTTGAGGGCGATGATCATCCATGATCTCATTGAAAGGTGGAGCAGGCTCAAGGGACGTTATGGCAGACTCCTGTTCCTATTTCTTATGTTGATATCCAGGGGGCTCTAGATTTATTAGTCCCACACTTTTTCTTTAAGGTAAATTAATTCCTCTGAACCCTAATTATCTCCTCCTTGAATGCCTCCCACTGCACTGAGACTGAATTAACTTCAACATAAGAACATAAGATTTCAGAGCATGAGTATGCTATTCGGCCCCTCGAGCCTGCTCTGCCATTCAATGAGATCATGGCTGATATTCTACCTCAACTCCACTTTCCTGCACTATTCCATATCCCTTGATTCCCTTAATATACAAAAGTCTATCGATATATGTCCTAAATATACTCATAGACAGAGCCTCCACAGCCCTCTGGGGTAGAGAATTACAAAGATTAATGAGTGAATACGTTTCTGCTCATCTCAGTCCTAAATGGACAACTCCTTATTTTGAGACTGTGATCCCTGGTTCTAGATTCCTCAGCCAGAGGAAACATCCTCCCTGCATCGATCCTGTCATGCCATGTAAGCATTTTGTGTGTTTCACTGAGATCATCTCTCATTCTTCTCAACTCGAGAGAATACATGCTTAGTCTACTCAATCTCTCCTCATAGGACAATCCTCCCATCCCAGGAATTCAGTTTGGTGAACCTTCATTTGCCATCCTCAATGGCAAGTACATCCTTCCTTAGGTAAGCAGCCAAAACTGTACACAATACGCCAGGTGTAGTCTAACCAGGGCCCGATATAATTGCAGTAAGACGTCTTTACTCTCGTACTCAAATCCTCTTGTAATAAAGGCCGACATACCATTTGCTTTCTTCGTTGCTTGCTGTGCCTGCAAGTTAACTTTCAGTGATTCATGTACAAGGACACCAAGGTCCCACTGAACACCAGCATTTCCCAATCTCTCACTATTTCCAGCAGCTGTTTCCAGTCCAGTTTGGCTAAATTACATCTCAGCTTAGTAAAATTGGCTTTTCCCCAATTGAGTACCTTTATTCCTGGTCTATCTTTGTCCTTTTCCATAACTACCCGAAATCTAACTGAATTATGATCACTCGCAACAAAATTCTATCCCACTGATACCCCTTCCACCTGCCCAGCTTCAGTCCCTCATACTAAGTCCAGAACTACCCCCTCTCTTGTTGGGCTTGCTACGTACTGGCTAAAAGGTTCTGCTGGTTGCTGACCCCTCTGTGAAGGGAAATAGGTCCTTCCTCTCCACTCTATTTAGACGCCCTCATAATTTTATACACCTCATTAAGGTCTCCCCTCAGCTTCCTCTGTTCCAAAGAAAACAAACTATTAAGAGGGTTGGTGGTCTGGAGGAGGTTACAGAGAATGGGAAGGGTGAGACCCTGGAGAGATTTGAACAAGAGGATGGGTATTTTAAAGGCTGATACTACCAGCCATCTCGCCCAGCACATAATGTCACTCACTAGCAACAGGAAGGACGTTACTTTAACTACTAAAGATGCATAATGCGGGGAAATCAATCTCTGTCCCTTTAACTAACAGCGACATGGAAAGAGGGAAATGAGTGACCTTTAAACACCTGATTCACTTGGCACTGAAGTGTCTGAAACTCATAATAGGAACGCCAGGAAAACAAAATACTGAAACATTTTAAACTGTTTTGTTGACAAAAGAAATCTCGATTTAACTTTTAAAAGATGAATAGTTTAACAGGGGTTCACACAGACTCAGCTGAGAGGTCGACTCAGGATCCACCCCTCAAGCACCACGATTGGCTGCAGAACACGCTGCTCCCTGGGCCCTCCGGCCTCTGACCTCTCTTCCTGTTGGTTCCCAGGGCAATCAATCACCACTCGCCAACATGACACTGCCACATTAAGTTGTGGGGCTCGGAGGAAGAAATAAAATGAGGCTGTGAATCAAAGTTAAAAAATAAAATTCGAAAAGCTTGATTAAATGAAGGAGGAGAGGCAATATAAACTAAAGGGTACAATCCTAAAGCGGGTACATGAACAGTGAGACCTGCGGATATATGTGCACAAATCGCTGAAGGTGGCAGGACAGGTTGAGAAAGCTGTTAAACAAGCTCACAGGATCCTTGGCATCACAGAGTACAAAAGCAAGGAGGTTATGATGAACCTTTATAAAACACAGGTTCAGCCTCAACTGGAGAATTGTGTCCAATTCTGGGCACCGCACATTAGGATGTGAAGGCCTTAGAGAGGGTGCAGAAAAGATTGACAAGAATGATTCACGAGATGAGGGACTTCAGTTCCGTGGATTGACTGGAGAAGCTGGGGTTGTTCTCCTTGGAGCAGAGAAGGTTGAGAGGAGAATTGATCGAGATGTTCAAAATCATGAGGGGTCCGTACAGAGTAGATCGAGAGATACTGTTCCCATTGGTGGAGGGGTCGAGAACCAGAGGAGACGGATTAAAGGTGATTGAAAGAAGAACCAAAGGCGACGTAATAAAAATCTACTTTGCGCAGAGTGGTTAGGATCTGGAATGCACGGCCTGAAAGGGTGGTGGAGGCAGACTCAATCACAGCTTTCAAAAGGGAATTGGATAAGTTTCTGAAAGAAAACATTTGCAGGGCCGGGGGAAAGGGCGGGGCAGTGGGACCAGCTGTGAGCTGGCAAAGGTTCGACGGGCCGAATTGCCTTCCGTGCTGTAACCATTCTCTGATTGTGTGAGCAGAACCACTCTGTTCCCTGACTCAATCTGAAGCCTTCCTGATTGTGAGCGCCTCTGTTCAACCTGTCTATCTCCCCCTTAAATATTTTCACTGACCCAACCTCCACAGCTCTCTGGGGCGGAGAATTCCACAGATTTACAAATCTCAGAGAGAAGAAATTCCTCCTCATCTCAGTTTTAAATGGGTGGCCACTTCTTTTCAGACTAAGACCCTAGTTTTAGTTTCCTCTATAAGTGGAAATATCCTCTCTGCATCCACTTTGTTGAGCCCTCTCATTATCTTATTAGTTTCAATAAGATCACCCCTCATTCTTCTAAACTCCAATGTGTACAGGTCCAACCTACTCAACCTATCCTCATAAGTCAACCCCTTCATCTCCGGAATCAACCTGCATTCACTAGTTCCCCTCCCTTTCCTACTCTGAAGTTGCTGACTCTGGCTGGGATTAGTTCTACACTCACTTGTTCCCCTCCCCTGAAGGTACTGACTCTGGCTGGGTTCAGTTCATCACTCACTGGTTTGCTCTCCCTCTGATGGTGCTGGCTATCTTTGGTCTGGTCCTGTGTAATAAGACAGGATTAATAAACAATCTCCTAGTAAAGGATCCCCTTGGAATGAGTCATCACAGCATGGTTGAATTTCAAATTCAGATGGAGGCAAAGAAAGTTGGATCTCCAACCAGCGTACTGAACTTAAATAAAGGAGACTACAAAGGTATGACAGCAGATTTGGCTAAAGTGGACTGGGAAAATAGAATAAAGTGCAGGATGGTTGATGAACAGAGTCGTACATTTCAGGAGATGTGTCACAACTCTGAAGAAAAATATATTCCAGTGAGGAGGAAAGGGTGTAAAATAAAAGATAGCCATCCGTGGCTAACGAATGAAATAAAGGATGGTATCCAATTAAAAACAAGGGCACACAAAGTTGCCAAAACTAGTGAGAGGACTGAAGATTGGGAAGCGTTTAAAAGCCAGCAAAGAATGACTGTGGATGATCAAGGGGCGTCAGGGGGAGAAGGAACTCACCACAATCACTAAGAAGGTGCTACTCAGTAAGATAATGGGACTAAAGGGGAATAAATCCCCTGGACCTGATGGCTTGCATCCTCGGGTCTTGAGAGAAATAGCGTCAGGGACAGTGGATGCATTGGTTGCAATTTACCAAAATTCCATGGATTCTGGGGATAACCCAGCGAATGGAAAACTGTAAATGTAACGCACCCATTAAAACAAGGAGGTAGAGAAAAAGCAGGAAATTATATACCAGTTAGCCTAACATCTGTGGTTGGGAAAATGTTGGAGTGCATTATTAAAGAAGCAGTAGCAGGAAATTTTGAAAAGCAAAATTCGGTCAGGCAGAATCAGCATGGATTTATGAAGAGGAAGTCATGTTTGACAAATTTGCTGGAGTTCTTTGAGGATGTAATAAACAGGGTGGATAAAGGGGAACCAGTGGATGTGATGTATTTGGACTTCCAGAAGTCATTTGACAAGTTGCCACGTAAAAGGTTACTGCACAAGATAAAGGTTCACGGGGTAATATATTAGCATGGATAGAGGATTGGCTGACTAACAGAAAACAGAGAGTAGGGATAAATGGCTCATTCTCAGCTTGGCAACTAGTGGGGTGCCACAGGGATCAATGCTTGAACCCTAATAATTACAATCTATATTGATGACTTGGATGAAGGGACCGAGTGTAACATAGCTAAGTTTGATAGTACAAAGTTCGGAGGAAAAGCAATGTGTGAGGAGGACACAAAAAACCCGCAAATGGACATAGACAAGCTAAGTGAGTGGGCAAAAAATTAGCAGATGGAGTATAATGTTGGGGAATGCGCCGCTATGCACTTTGGCAGAAAAAAAATGAAAGAACAAGTTATTATTTAAAGGCAGAAAAATTGCATAGTGCTGCAGTACAGCGGGACCTGGCGGTCATAGCGCATGAAACATAAAAGGTTAGTATGCAGGTACAGCAAGTGATCAGGAAGGCCAGTGAAATCTTGGCCTTTATTGCAAAGATGATGGAGTATAAAAGCAGGAAAGTCCTGCTACAGTTATACAGGGCATTGGTGAGGCTAGACCTGGAATACTGCGTGCAGTTTTGGTTTCCATATTTAAGAAAGGATATACTTGCTTTGGAGGCAGTTCAGAGAGGTTTCCGGAGATGAGGGGGTTTACTTATGAGGAAAGGTTGAGTAGTTTGGGCCACTACTCATTGGAATTCAGAAGAATGAGAAGTGATCTTAACGAATCATGTTAGATAATGAGGGGGCTTGACAAGGTGGATGCAGAGAGGATGTTTCCACTAATGGGGGAGACTAGAACTAGAGGGCATAATCTTAAAATAAGGGGCTGCCCATTTAAAACTGAGATGAGGAAGCATTTCTTCTCCGAGGGTTGTAAATCTGGAATTCGCTGCCTCATAGAGCTGTGGCAGCCAGGACATTGAATACATTTAACAGATCGACAGTTTCTTAACCAATAAGGGAATAAGGGTTTATGGGGAGAGGGCAGGGAAATGTTCCTGAGTCCATGATCGGATCAGCCATGATCGTATTAAATGGCGGAGCAGGCTTGAGGGGTATTATGGGCTACTCCGGCTCCTATTTCTTATGTTATTGTGCTGAATCTGGCTGGGTTCAGTTCTATACTCACTGGTTCCCCTCCCCTGAAGGTACTAACTCTGGCTGGGTTCAATTCTACACTCACTGGTTCCCCTCCCCTGAAGGTACTGACTCTCGCTGGGTTCAGTTCTACACTCACTGGTTCCCCTCCACTGAAGGTACTGACTCTGGCTGGGTTCAGTTCTACACTCACTGGTTCTCCTCCCCTGAAGGTACTGACTCTGGCTGGGTTCAGTTCTACACTCACTGGTTCCCCTCCCCTGAAGGTACTGACTCTGGCTGGGTTCAGTTCTACACTCACTGGTGCCCCTCCCCTGAAGGTGCTGACTCTGGCTGGGTTTAGTTCTACACTCACTGGTTCCCCTCCCCTGAAGGTGCTGACTCTGGCTGGGTCCAGTTCTACACTCACTGGTACCCCTCCCCTGAAGGTACTGACTCTGGCTGGGATCAGTTCTACACTCACTAGTTCCCCTCCACTGAAGGTGCTGACTCTGGCTGGGTTCATTTCTACACTCACTGGTTCCCCACCCATGAAGGTACTGACTCTGGCTGGGTTCAGCTCTACACTCACTGGTTCCCCTCCCCTGAAGGTACTGACTCTGGCTGGGTTCAGTTCTACACTCACTGGTTCCCCTCCCCTGAATGTACTGACTCTGGTTGGGTTCAGTTCTACACTCACTGGTTCCCCTCCCCTGAAGGTACTGACTCTGGCTGGGTTCAGTTCTACATTCACTGGTTCCCCTCCCCTGAAGGTACTGACTCTGGCTGGGTACAGCTCTATATTCACTGGTTCCCCTCCCCTGAAGGTACTAACTCTGGCTGGGTTCAGTTCTACATTCACTGGTTCCCCTCCCCTGAAGGTACTGACTCTGGCTGGGTTTAGTTCTGCACTCACTGGTTCCCCTCCCCTGAAGGTACTGACTCTGGCTGGGTTCAGTTCTACACTCACTGGTTCCCCTCCCCTGAAGGTGCTGACTCTGGCTGGGTTCAGTTCTACACTCACTGGTTCCCCTCCCCTGAAGGTACTGACTCTGGCTGGGTACAGCTCTACATTCACTGGTTCCCCTCCCCTAAAGGTGCTGACTCTGGCTGGGTTCATTTCTACACTCACTGGTTTCCCTGCCCTGAAGGTACTGACTCTGGCTGGGTTCAGTTCTACACTCACTGGTTCCCCTCCCCTGAAGGTACTGACTCTGGCTGGGTTCAGTTCTACACTCACTGGTTCCCCTCCCCTGAAGGTACTGACTCTGGCTGGGTTCAGTTCTACATTCATTGGTTCCCCTCCCCTGAAGGTACTGACTCTGGCTGGGTTCAGTTCTACACTCACTGGTTCCCCTCCCCTGAAGGTACTGACTCTGGCTGGGTTCAGTTCTACACTCCCTGGTTCCCCTCCCCTGAAGGTACTGACTCTGGCTGGGTTCAGTTCTACACTCACTGGTTCCCCTCCCCTGAAGGTACTGACTCTGGCTGGGTTCAGTTCTACACTCACTGGTTCCCCTCCCCTGAAGGTACTGACTCTGGCTGGGTTCAGTTCTACACTCACTGGTTCCCCTCCCCTGAAGGTACTGACTCTGGCTGGGTTCAGTTCTACACTCACTGGTTCCCCTCCCCTGAAGGTACTGACTCTGGCTGGGTTCAGTTCTACATTCACTGGTTCCCCTCCCCTGAAGGTGCTGACTCTGGCTGGGTTCAGTTCTACACTCACTGGTTCCCCTCCCCTGAAGGTACTGACTCTGGCTGGGTTCAGTTCTACACTCACTGGTTCCCCTCCCCTGAAGGTACTGACTCTGGCTGGGATCAGTTCTACACTCACTGGTTCCCCTCCCCTGAAGGTACTGACTCTGGCTGGGTTCATTTCTACACTCACTGGTTCCCCTCCCATGAAGGTACTGACTCTGGCTGGGTTCATTTCTACACTCACTGGTTCCACTCACCAGAAGGTACTGACTCTGACTGGGTTCAGTTCTATACTCACTGGTTCCCCTCCCCTGAAGGTACTGACTCTGGCTGGGTTCAGTTCTACACTCACTGGTTCCCCTCCCCTGAAGGTACTGACTCTGGCTGGGTTCATTTCTACACTCACTGGTTCCACTCACCAGAAGGTACTGACTCTGACTGGGTTCAGTTCTACACTCACTGGTTCCCCTCCCCTGAAGGTACTGACTCTGACTGGGTTCAGTTCTACACTCACTGGTTCCCCTCCCCTGAAGGTACTGACTCTCGCTGGGTTCAGTTCTACACTCACTGGTTCCCCTCCACTGAAGGTACTGACTCTGGCTGGGTTCAGTTCTACACTCACTGGTTCTCCTCCCCTGAAGGTACTGACTCTGGCTGGGTTCAGTTCTACACTCACTGGTTCCCCTCCCCTGAAGGTACTGACTCTGGCTGGGTTCAGTTCTACACTCACTGGTGCCCCTCCCCTGAAGGTGCTGACTCTGGCTGGGTTTAGTTCTACACTCACTGGTTCCCCTCCCCTGAAGGTGCTGACTCTGGCTGGGTTCAGTTCTACACTCACTGGTACCCCTCCCCTGAAGGTACTGACTCTGGCTGGGATCAGTTCTACACTCACTAGTTCCCCTCCACTGAAGGTGCTGACTCTGGCTGGGTTCATTTCTACACTCACTGGTTCCCCACCCATGAAGGTACTGACTCTGGCTGGGTTCAGCTCTACACTCACTGGTTCCCCTCCCCTGAAGGTACTGACTCTGGCTGGGTTCAGTTCTACACTCACTGGTTCCCCTCCCCTGAATGTACTGACTCTGGTTGGGTTCAGTTCTACACTCACTGGTTCCCCTCCCCTGAAGGTACTGACTCTGGCTGGGTTCAGTTCTACATTCACTGGTTCCCCTCCCCTGAAGGTACTGACTCTGGCTGGGTACAGCTCTATATTCACTGGTTCCCCTCCCCTGAAGGTACTAACTCTGGCTGGGTTCAGTTCTACATTCACTGGTTCCCCTCCCCTGAAGGTACTGACTCTGGCTGGGTTTAGTTCTGCACTCACTGGTTCCCCTCCCCTGAAGGTACTGACTCTGGCTGGGTTCAGTTCTACACTCACTGGTTCCCCTCCCCTGAAGGTGCTGACTCTGGCTGGGTTCAGTTCTACACTCACTGGTTCCCCTCCCCTGAAGGTACTGACTCTGGCTGGGTACAGCTCTACATTCACTGGTTCCCCTCCCCTAAAGGTGCTGACTCTGGCTGGGTTCATTTCTACACTCACTGGTTTCCCTGCCCTGAAGGTACTGACTCTGGCTGGGTTCAGTTCTACACTCACTGGTTCCCCTCCCCTGAAGGTACTGACTCTGGCTGGGTTCAGTTCTACACTCCCTGGTTCCCCTCCCCTGAAGGTACTGACTCTGGCTGGGTTCAGTTCTACACTCACTGGTTCCCCTCCCCTGAAGGTACTGACTCTGGCTGGGTTCAGTTCTACACTCACTGGTTCCCCTCCCCTGAAGGTACTGACTCTGGCTGGGTTCAGTTCTACACTCACTGGTTCCCCTCCCCTGAAGGTACTGACTCTGGCTGGGTTCAGTTCTACACTCACTGGTTCCCCTCCCCTGAAGGTACTGACTCTGGCTGGGTTCAGTTCTACATTCACTGGTTCCCCTCCCCTGAAGGTGCTGACTCTGGCTGGGTTCAGTTCTACACTCACTGGTTCCCCTCCCCTGAAGGTACTGACTCTGGCTGGGTTCAGTTCTACACTCACTGGTTCCCCTCCCCTGAAGGTACTGACTCTGGCTGGGATCAGTTCTACACTCACTGGTTCCCCTCCCCTGAAGGTACTGACTCTGGCTGGGTTCATTTCTACACTCACTGGTTCCCCTCCCATGAAGGTACTGACTCTGGCTGGGTTCATTTCTACACTCACTGGTTCCACTCACCAGAAGGTACTGACTCTGACTGGGTTCAGTTCTACACTCACTGGTTCCCCTCCCCTGAAGGTACTGACTCTGGCTGGGTTCAGTTCTACACTCACTGGTTCCCCTCCCCTGAAGGTACTGACTCTGGCTGGGTTCATTTCTACACTCACTGGTTCCACTCACCAGAAGGTACTGACTCTGACTGGGTTCAGTTCTACACTCACTGGTTCCCCTCCCCTGAAGGTACTGACTCTGACTGGGTTCAGTTCTACACTCACTGGTTCCCCTCCCCTGAAGGTACTGACTCTGGCTGGAATCAGTTCCAGACACTGACATCATTCACTTTGTACCTGCACTAAGATGGCCGCTCATGCGCCCTGCTACTCACTGAATCAAGATGGCGGAGTGCTGAAACCGCCTTCCTCAACCAAGATGGCCGCCGTTAGCCTGGGCCTGTGACAGGGAGAAAGCCCCGAATCTGCAACCGCCGATATTCCGGTAATTATTCCGGGCTTGCGGCGGGCACGGGTTGTTTATGAAGTCTCCCCGGCTCCCCGCTGGTCCCTTACCCCGCTCCCTCCCGCTGAAAAGGACACATTTGAGGAAACCGTCCAAAACATAACTCCTCCGCCATTACACGCACTGCGCATGCTCCAAACATTGCCAGGGCCCACGCCTGCGGATTGAGCTCCTGCAGTCTCGGAGCGACACTTTCTCCTCCGCGGGGCATGCAGGGTACACAAGACCATGAGAAATCGGAGCAGGAGTGGGCCACCGGGACCCCCGAGCCTGCTCCCCATTCAATAATATTTGACGGGACACTCTCGGGGGAACTTTACTCTGTATCTAACCCCGTGCTGTACCTGCCCTGGGAGTGTTTGATGGGACAGTGTAGAGGGAGCTTTATTCTTTATCTAACCTCCTGTACCTGCCCTGGGAGTGTTTGATGGGACAGTGTAGAGGGAGCTTTACTCTGTATCTAACGCCCTGTCCCTGCCCTGGGAGTGTTTCATGGAGCAGTGTCGACGGAGCTTTACTTTGTATCTGAATCGGGATAAATGGGTAATTTTCTGTCTGCCGAACAGTGACTAGAGGGATGCTGTAGGGATCGGTGCTGTGCCTTCAACTATTGACAATCTAAATTACTTGGATTAAGGGACAGAGTGCAATGTGGCCAATTTGCTGATGACACAAAGATGGTTGATAAAGCAAATTCTGAAGAGGACACACAAAATCTGCAAAGGGTTATAGCCAGGCTAAGTGACTGTGCAAATATTTGGCAGTTGGTGTATAATGTGAGAAAATGTGAGGTTATCCACTTTGGCAGAAAAACATAGAACATCAAATTATAATTTAAATGGAGAAAAATTGCAAAGTGCTGCAGTACATTGGGACCTGGGGGTCCTTGTGCATGAAAAACACAAAGTTAATATGCAGGTACAACAATAATCACGGAGACAAATGGAATGTTGGCCTTTATTGCCAGGGAGATAGAGTATAAAAGCAGAGAATTACTGCTACAACTGTACAGGGTATTGGCGAAGCCACACCTGGAGTACTGCACGCAGTTTTGGTAACTGCATTTAAGGAAGGATATTCTTGAATTGGAGGCTGTTCAGAGAAGGTTCACTAGATTGATTCGGGAGCTGAGAGGGTTGACTGAAGAAGATAGGTTGAGTTGGTTGGGCCTACACCCATTGGAGTTCAGAAGAATGAGAGGTGATCTTATTGAAACATATAAGATAATGAGGGGGCTCGCCGAGTTGAATGCAGAGAGGATATTTTCACTCAGAGGAAACTAAAACTAGGGGACATAGTCTCAGAATAACAGGCCGCCCATTTAAAACTGAGAAGAGAAGACATTTCTTCTCTCAAGGGTTGTAAATCTGTGGAATTTCTGCCCCAGAGAGCGGCAGAGGCTGGGTCATTGAATATATTAAAGGCGGAGATAGACTGATTTCTGAGCGATCAGGGAATAAAGTGTATGGGGAGCGGGCAGGAAAGTGGAGCTGAGCCCAAAATCAATCAGCCATGAGCTTATTAAATGGCATTGCAGTCTCGAGGGGCAAGTGTCCTACTCCTGTTCCTATTTCTTATATTATAATCTACCCTGTGCTGTACCTGCCCTGGGAGTGTATGATGGGACAGTGTAGAGGGAGAGATTACTCTGTATTTATCCCGTGCTCTCGTTGCAAGGAAGTGTTTGATGGGACAGTATAGAGGGAGCTTTATTCTGTATCTAACCCTTGCTGTACCTGCCCTGGGAGTGTTTGATGGGATAGTGTAGAGGGAGAAATTACGTACTATTTATCCCGTGCTGCACATGCACTGGGAGTGTTTGATGGGATATTGTAGAGTGAGCTTTTTATCTGTATATATTCTGTGCTGTACTTGCCCTGTGATTTGTTGGGACAGTGTAGAGGGAGCTTTACTCTGTATCTACCCCGTGCTGTACCTGCCCTGTGATTTGATGCAACAGTATAGAGGAAGCTTTATTCTGTATCTAACCAATACAGTATCTACCTTGGAATTGTGGGACAGGGTAGAGGGCGATATACTCCGTATCTAACCTGTGTTGTACAGACACTTGGAATGTCTGGTGGGACAGTGTTGAGGAAGCTTTACTCTATATCTAAGCAAGGCAGATATATCCTTCCTTACATCAGGCGACAAAAACTGTGCACAATTGTGAGAGAGCTCAGAGAGAGAAGTACACTGTGGCTAAATTGTGCTGTTGCATAGAAACATAGAAACATAGAAAATAGTTGCAGGAGTAGGCCATTCGGCCCTTCTAGCCTGCACCGCCATTCAATGAGTTCATGACTGAACATTCAACTTCAGTACCCCATTCCTGCTTTCTCGCCATGCACCTTGATCCCCCTAGTAGTAAGGACCTCATCTAACTCCTTTTTGAATATATTTAATGAATTGGCCTTAACAACTTTCTGTGGTAGAAATTTCCACAGATTCACCACTCTCTGGGTGAAGAAGTTCCTCCGCATCTCGGTCCTAAATGGCTTACCCCTTATCCTTAGACTGTGACCTCTGGTTCTGGACTTCCCAAACATTGGGAACATTCTTCCTGCATCTAACCTGTCTAACCCCGTCAGAATTTTAAATGTTTCTATGAGGTCCCCTCTCATTCTTCTGAACTCCAGTGAATACAAGCCCAGTTGATCCAGTCTTTCTTGATAGGTCAGTCCCGCCATCCCGGGAATCAGTCTGGTGAACCTTCGCTGCACTTCCTCAATAGCAAGAATGTCCTTCCTCAGGTTAGGTGACCAAAACTGTACACAATACTCCAGGTGTGGCCTCACCAATGCGCTGTACAACTGTAGCAACACCTCCCTGCCCCTGTACTCAAATCCCCTTGCAAGAACGACAACATGTCATTTGCTTTCTTAACCGCCTGCTGCACCTGCATGCCAACTTTCAATGACTGATGTACCATGACACCCAGGTCTCGTTGCACCTCCCCTTTTCCAAATCTGTCACCATTCAGATAATAGTCTGTCTCTCTGTTTTTACCACCAAAGTGGATAACCTCACATTTATCCACATGGAACTGTATCTGCCATGCATTTGCCCACTCATCTAACCTATCCAAGTCGCTCTGCAGCCTCACAGCATCCTCCTCGCAGCTCACACTGCCACCCAACTTTGTGTCATCCGCAAATTTGGAGATACTACATTTAATCCCCTCATCTAATTCATTAATGTACAGTGTAAACAGCTGGGGACCCAGCACAGAACCTTGCGGCACCTCACTAGTCACTGCCTGCCATTCTGAAAAGTACCCATTTACTCCTACTCTTTGCTTCCTTTATGAAAACCAGTTCTCAATCCATGTCAGCACACTACCCCCAATCCCATGTGCTCTAAATTTGCACATCAATCTCTTGTGTGGGACCTTGTCGAACGCCTTCTGAAAGTCAAAATATACCACATCAACTGGTTCTCCCTTGTCCACTCTACTGGAAACATCCTCAAAAAATTCCAGAAGATTTGTCAAGCATGATTTCCCTTTAACAAATCCATGCTGACTTGGACCTGTCATGTCACCTCTTTCCAAATGCACTGCTATGACATCCTTAATAATTGATTCCATCATTTTACCCACGACCGATGTCAGGCTGACCGGTCTATAATTCCCTGTTTTCTCTCTCCCTCCTTTTTTAAAAAGTGGGGTTACATTGGCTACCCTCCACTCTATAGGAACTGATCCAGAGTTAATGGAATGTTGGAAAATGACTGTCAATGCATCCACTATTTCCAAGGCCACCTCCTTAAGTACTCTGGGATGCAGTCCATCAGGACCTGGGGATTTATCGGCCTTCAATCCCATCAATTTCCCCAACACAATTTCCCGGCTAATAAGGATTTCCCTCAGTTCCTGCTCCTTACTAGACCCCCTGACCCCTTTTATAACCGGAAGATTGTTTGTGTCCTCCTTCGTGAATACCGAACCAAAGTACTTGTTCAATTGGTCCGCCATTTCTTTGTTCCCCGTTATGACTTCCCCTGATTCTGACTGCAGGGGACCGACGTTTGTCTTTACTAACCTTTTTCTCTTTACATATCTATAGAAAGTTTTGCAATCTGTCTTAATGTTCCCTGCAAGCTTCTTCTCATACTCCATTTTCCCTGCCCTAATCAAACCCTTTGTCCTCCTCTGCTGAGTTCTAAATTTCTCCCAGTCCCCAGGTTCGCTGCTATTTCTGGCCAATTTGTATGCCTCTTCCTTGGCTTTAATACTATCCCTGATTTCCCTTGATAGCCACGGTTGAGATACCTTCCCTTTTTTATTTTTATGCCAGACAGGAATGTACAATTGTTGTAGTTCATCCATGCGGTCTCTAAATGTCTGCCATTGCCCATCCACAGTCAACCCCTTAAGTATCATTCGCCAATCCATTCCAGCCAATTCACGCCTCATACCTTCAAAGTTAGCCTTCTTTAAGTTCTGGACCATGGTCTCTGAATTAACTGTTTCATTCTCCATCCTAATGCAGAATTCCACCATATTATGGTCACTCTTCCCCAAGGGGCCTAGCACAACGAGATTGCTAATTAATCCTCTCTCATTACATAACACCTAGTCTAAGATGGCCTCCCCCCTAGTTCGTTCCTCGACATATTGGTCTAAAAAACCATCCCTTATGCACTCCAGGAAATCCTCCTCCACCGTATTGCTTCCAGTTTGTTTAGCCCAATCTATGTGCATATTAAAGTCACCCATTATACCTGCTGCACCTTTATTGCATGCACCCCTAATTTCCTGTTTGATGCCCTCCCGAACATCACGACTACTGTTTGGAGATCTGTACACAACTCCCACTAACGTTTTTTGCCCTTTGGTGTTCTGCAGCTCTACCATATAGATTCCACATCATCCAAGCTAATGTCCATCCTAACTATTGCCTTAATCTCCTCCTTAACCAGCAATGCTACCCCACCTCCTTTTCCTTTTATTCTATCCTTCCTGAATGTTGAATACCCCTGGATGTTGAGTTCCCAGCCCTGATCATACTGGAGCCACGTCTCCGTAATCCCAATCACATCATATTTGTTAACATCTGTCCTAGGAGTGTTTATTTGACAGTGTATTGGGAGCTTTACTCTGTAGCTAACCCGTGCTGTACCTGCCCTGAGAGTTTTTTGATGGGACAGTGCAGAGTGAGCTTAACTTTATATCTAACCCGTGCTGTACCTGCCCTGAGATTGTTTGTTGGGAAAATGTAGAGGGAGCTTTACTTTGGATCTGACCCGTGCTGTCCCTGCCTTGAGACTATTTGATGCAGGGTAGAGGAAGATATACTCCGTGTCTAATCTGTACTGTACCTGCCCTGGGAATATTTGATGGTACAGTCTAGAGGGAGCTTTACTTTGTATCTAAACCCATGTTGTTCCTGCCCTGGGATTGTTTGTTAGCACAGTGTAGAGGGAGCTTGACTCTGTATCTAACACGTGTTGTACCTTCCCTGGGAGTATTTGGAATATTGTAGTCTGAGATTTACTCTGCTTCAACCCTGGTAGTGTTTGGGACAGCATGGAGTGAGATTTACTCTGTATCTAACCCCTGCTTTACTGGTCGTCCTGACATCAGTAGTCGGGAAAATGCTAGAATATAATATTAAGCTCGTAGCAAGTAATAACGGCATTGGACAGAATCAACACGGATTTATGAAAGGGAAATTGTACTTGACAAATCTATTAGTGTTTTTTGAGGTTGTAACTAGCAGGATAGATAAGGGGGGACCACTGGATGTGATGGATTTAGATTTGCAGAAGGCATTCGATGAGGTGCCGCATAAGAGATTATAAAATAAAATTAGTGCTCATGGGATTGAAGGTAATATACGAGCAAGGATTAAGGATTGGTTAACGGACAGAAAACAGAGAGTAGGAATAAACGGGTGATTTTCGGGTTGACAGGCTGTAAGTGGTGGGGTGCTGCGAGGATCGGTGCTTGGGCCTCAGCTATTCACAATCTCGATCAATAATTTGGATGAGGGGACCAAATGTAAGATTTCGAAGTTTGCTGAGGCTACAAAGCTAGTTGGGAATGTAAGTGTGAGAAGGATAAAAAGAGGTTCCAAGGGGATATATAAAGGCTCAGTGAGTGATAAGAATATTACAAATGAAATGTAATGTGAAGAAATGTTAAGTTAGACACTGATAGTAAAAATAGAAAGGCAGAGTATTTATTTTAAATGGTGAGAGATTGGGAAACATTGTGTTCAGAGGGACCTGGGTGTTCTTGTACACAAATCGCTAAAATTTAATATGCAGGAGCAGGAAGCAATTAAGAAAGCAAATGGTATATTGGCCTTTATTACAAAAAGATTTGAGTATTTACGTCTTACTCCAATTATACAGGGACCTGGTGAGACCACACCAGGAGTAACGCATACTGTTTTGGTCTCCTTACCTAAGGAAAGATAAACTTGCTGTAGAGGGAGTGCAATGAAGATTCATCAGACTGATTCCTGGGTTGGGGAGATTGTCATGTGAGTGATTGAGTCGACTAGGCCTATATTCACCAGCGTTTAGAAGAATGACAGATGAGAGACGTTGTCCACATCCCATGAACAAATTTTTGAAAAGAGATGTGAGATGTTTAAATTTGATCAAGGATACCAGCCATATTAATAGAGACACGCCCTGTCCTTCAGGACCTGTGTCCAGGGGAGAAGCTGATAGGTTTATCTGATCATATTTGCGTTAAATGTTGTGCTCATCGAGCTGAGCAGCTCATGCCAGCATCAAACACTTTCCAGTCGGGCACAGCACGGGCTAGATACAGAGTGAACCCATCGGTCGCTCCCCGACACAGATACTGAGGGACAGGGAGTGTCCGGGACACTGACATTTCTCACTCAATAAGGTATAAATTGATCCTATACCTCTCCGCATTAATCCTGGGCGTCACCCGGCTCGAATAATGCTCCTGTTTCCCTTCCTGTAACAGCACTGAGCTCAACCCAGCCCATAATGAGCAGGGCTCAGGGAGGATGGTTGCTAGGTACCGCAGCAGTGCCATAAAGCAGGGCCATTCAGCCCAGCTGGTCCTCTCCTTGTCCCTTTAAAGGTGGAGAGCTGGGACATCCTGTCTCAACACACATCCTCCTGTTCATACTGAGAACCCCGGGGAAGGCCCAAGGCCCAGGGTGTGGAACACAACCAAGGGAGAAAGAGGAGGAAAGAAGGGGAGGTAAATCAAGGAGTGGGGACTGAGGGCCACCAGGCTTCAGTTTTAGAAACTGTAGACTTCAGGAGGGATCAGTGAGTTCTGTAGTTTCAGTATCTAGGGAGTGAACAAGGAGCAGATGGAGAGACTGGTGTGGATTCCAGCACAGTGAGGATGTAAGGGGAGGGAGATTTTGTCGGGCCGTGTATTGGTGTGTAAGAGGGACAAGAGAGGAAAGGTCAGAGGAGCAATTACTGCAGCAGTGTCCATCAATAGTGAGAGAGAGAAGGTGAGGTCAGAGTGGGCCTTGGACAGGCCGGTAAACTGTTTGTTTGCTGTGACCAGCTTTCCCTCTGTCACAAATAGTCTCCTGTAGCCCAGTGACACAAACAGCCCATTAAACGCCACCAATGTCCTTTGGTCTGGTGAGGTCTCCCTTTGTGAAACATCGGCTGTTGCTAAAGCTTTTCATTTTGACTTGGTCACAGTGAGACAGTATCCACTGTCCCTATTATTCCATGGGCTTTTTTATCTGGAAGGTTGTTTCTGTCCTCCTTAGTGAATACCGAATCAAAGTACTTGTCCAATTGGTCCGCCATTTCTTTGTTCCCCGTTATGACTTCCCCTGATTCTGACTACAAGGGACCTATCTTTGTCTTCACTAACGTTTTTCTGTTTACATATCTATAGAAACTTTTGCAGTCCGTCTTAATGTTCCCTGCAAGCTTCTTCTCGTACTCCATTTTCCCTGCCCTTATCAAATCCTTTGTCCTCCTCTGCTGAGTTCTAAATTTCTCCCAGTCCCCGGGTTCACTGCTATTTCTGGCCAATTTGTATGCAACTTCCTTGGCTTTAATACTATCCCTGATTTCCCTTGATAGCCACGGTTGAGCCATCTTCACTTATTTATTTTTACGCCAGACAGGAAAGTACAATTGTTGCAGTTCATCCATGCGGTCTCCAAATGTCTGCCATTGCCCATCCACAGTCAACCCCTTAAGTATCATTCGCCAATCAATCCTAGTCAATTTACGCCTCATACCTTCAAAGTTACCCTTCTTTAAGTTCTGGACCATGGTCTCTGAATTAACTGTTTCATTCTCCATCCTAATATAGAATTCCACCATATTATGGTCACTCTTCCCCAAGGGGCCTCGCACAACGAGATCGCTAATTTATCCTCTCTCATTACACAACAGCCAGTGTAAGATGGCCTCCCCCCGAGTTGGTTCCTCGACATATTGGTCTAGAAAACCATCACTTATGCACTCCAGGAACTCCTGCTCCACCGTATTGCTTCCAGTTTGGTTAGCCCAATCTATATGCATATTAAAGTCACCCTTTATAACTGCTGCACCTTTATTACATGCACCTCTAATTTCCTGTTTGATTCTCTCCCCAACATCACTGCTACTGTTTGGAAGCCGTACACAACTCCCACTAACGTTTTTTGCCCTTTGGTGTTCTGCAGCTCTACCCATATAGATTCCACATCATCCAAGCTAATGTCCTTTCTAACTGTTGCATTAATCTCCTCTTTAACCAGCAATGCTACCCCACCTCCTTTTCCTTTTATTCTATCTTTCCTGAATGTTGAATACCCCTGGATGTTGAGTTCCCAGCCGTGATCATCCTGGAGCCACGTCTCTGTAATCCCAATCACATCATATCTGTTAACATCCACTTGCATAGTTAATTCATCTTGCTTATTACGGATACTCCTTGCATTAAGACACAAATCCTTCAGGCTTGTTTTTTTACACCCTTTGTCCTTTTAGAATTTTGCGGTACACTGGCCTTTTTTGTTCTTTGTTCTCTGCCCTCCACCTTTACTCATCTCCTTTCTGTCTTTAGCTTTTGTCTCCATTTTGTTTCCCTCTGTCTCCCTGCATTGGTTCCCATCCCCCTGCCATATTAGTTTAACTCCTCCCCAACAGCACTAGCAAACACTCGCCCTAGGACATTGGTTCCGGTCCTGCCCAGGTGCAGACCGTCCGGTTTGTACTGGTCACACCTGTCCCAGAACCGGTTCCAATGCCCCAGGAATTTGAATCCTTCCCTGCTGCACCACAGCTCAAGCCACGTATTCATCTGAGCTATCCTGCGATTCCTATTCTGACTAGCACGTGGCACTGGTAGCAATCCTGAGATTACTAATTTTGAGGTCCTACTTTTTAATTTATCTCCTAGCTCCTTAAATTCATCTCGTTGGATTTCATCCCTTTTTGTACCTATGTCGTTGGTACCAATGTGCACCACGACAACTGGCTGTTCGCCCTCCCTTTTTAGAATGTCCTGCACCGCTCTGAGACATCCTTGACCCTTGCACCAGTGAGGCCACATACTATCCTGGAGTCTCGGTTGCGGCCGCAGAAATGCCTATCTATTCCCCTTACAATTGAATCCCCTATCACTATCGCTCTCCCACTCTTTTTTCTGCCCACCTGTGCAACAGAACCAGCCAAGGTGCCATGAACTTGGCTGCTGCTGCCCTCATCCCCCTCAACCGTACTCAAAGCAGTGTATCTGCTTTGCAGGGGGATGACCGCAGGGGACCCCTGCACTACCTTCCTTGCACTGCTCTTCCTGCTGGTCTTCCATTCCCTATCAGGCTGTGGACCCTTCACCTGCGGTAAGACCAACTCGCTACACGTGCTACTCACGTCATTCTCAGCATCGTCGATGCTCCAGAGTGAATCCACCCTTAGCTCCAAATCCGCAACGCAGACCGTCAGGAGCTGGAGGCGGATACACTTCCCGCACACGAGAGATATACTCCGTATCTAATCCTGTTCTGTACATGTATTGGGAGTGTTTGATGGGATAGTGTAGAGGGAGAAATTACTCATTTATCCCGTGTTGTACATGCACTGGGAGTGTTTGATGGGGTATTGCAGAGTGAGCTTTACTCTATATATTCTATGCTGCACTTGTCCTTTGATTGGATGGGATAGTGTAGAGGGAGCTTTACTCTGTATCTACCCCGTGCTGTACCTGCCCTGTGATTTGATGCAACAGTGTACAGGAAGCTTTATTCTGTATCTAACCAATACAGTATCTACCCTGGAATCGTGGGAAAGTGTAGAGGGAGATATACTCCATATCTAACCTGTGTTGTACAGGCCCTTGGAATATCTGGTGGACAGTGTTGAGGAATCTTTACTCTGTATCTAAGCAAGGCAGATATATCCTTCCTCAGGTAAGGCGACCAAAGCTGTGCACAATTGTGAGAGAACTTAGAGAGAGAATACTCTGTGTCTAAATTGTGCTGTTGCTGTCCTAGGAGTGTTTATTTGATACAGTAGTGGGAGCTTTACTCTGTATCTAACCCGTGTTGTACCTGCCCTGGGAGTGTTTGGGATATTGTAGACTGAGATTTACTCTGCATCAACCCTGGTAGTGTTTGGGACAGAATGGAGTGAGATTTACTCTGTATCTAACCCCTGCTTTACAGGTGGTCCTGACATCAGTAGTCGGGAAAATGCTAGAATCCAATATTCAGCTCGTAGCAAGTAATAACAGGATTGGACAGAATCAACACGGATTTATGAAAGGGAAATTTACTCGACAAATCTGTTAGTGTTTTTTTGAGGTTGTAACTAGCAGGATAGATAAGGGGGGACCACTGGATGTTGTGTATTTAGATTTACAGAAGGCATTCGATGAGGTGCCGCATAAGAGGTTATAAAATAAAAGTAGGACTCATGGGATTGAAGGTAATATACTAGCAAGGATTAAGGATTGGTTAACGGACAGAAAACAGAGAGTAGGAATAAACGGGTGATTTTCGGGTTGACAGGCTGTAACTGGTGGGGTGCTGCAAGGATCGGTGTTTGGGCCCCAGCTATTCACAATCTATATCAATAATTTGGATGAGGGGACCAAATGTAATATATCAAAGTTTGCTGAGGCTACAAAGCTAGTTGGGAATGTAAGTGTGAGGAGGATGAAAAGAGGTTTCAAAGGGATATATAAAGGCTCAGTGAGTGGGCAAGAACATGGCAAATGGAATATAACGTGAAGAAATGTTATGTTAGACATTGACAGTAAAAATAGAAAGGCAGAGTTTTTTTTTTAAATGGTGAGATTGGGAAACATTGTGTTCAGAGGGACCTGGCTGTTCTTGTAAACAAATCGCTAAAAGTTAATATGCAGGTGCAGCAAGCAAAAAAGAAAGCAAATGGTATATTGGCCTTTATTTCAAAAACATTTGAGTATTTACGTCTTACTGCAATTATACAGGGCCCTGGTGAGACCACACCAGGAGTATTGTGTACTGTTTTGTTCTCCTTATCTCAGGAAAGATAAACTTGCTGTAGAGGGAGTGCAATGAAGGTTCACCATACTGATTCTTGGGATGGGGGGGATTTCCAATGAGAGATTGAGTCGACTAGGCCTATATTCTCAAGCGTTTAGAAGAATGACAGGTGAGAGGCGACGCCCACATCCCATGAACAAATTTTAAAAAAGAAAGGTGAGATATTTAAATTTGATCAAGGACAGCAGCCAAATTAATAGAGACACTCGCTATCCTTCAGGACCTGTGTCCAGGGCAGAAGCTGATGGGTTTATCTGATCATCTTTGGGTTAAATGTTGTGCTCATCGAGCTGAGCAGGCCATACCAGCATCAAACACTCTCCAGTCGTGCACAGCACGGGTTAGATACAGAGTGAACACATCGGTCGCTCCCCGACACAGATACTGAGGGACAGGGACTGTCTGGGACATTGACATTTCTCACTCAATAAGGTATAAATTGATAATGTACCTCTCCACACGGGTCGAATCCGCTCCTGTTTCCCTTCCTGTAACAGCACTGAGCTCAACCCAGCTCATAATGAGCAGGGCTCAGGGAGGGTGGTTGCTGGGCACTGCAGTGATGACATAAACCAGGGCCATTCAGCCCAGCTGGTCCTCTCCTTGTCCCTTTAAAGGAGGAGAGCTGGGACATCCTGTCTCAACACACATCCCCCTGTTCATACTGAGAATCCCCGGGGAAGGTACAAGGCCCAGAGTATGGAACACAACCAAGGGGGAAAGAGGAGGAAAGAAGGGGAGGTAAATAAAGGAGTGGAGACTGAGGGAAACCAAGTTTCAGTTTTAGAGCCTGCAGACTTCAGGAGGGATTAGTGAGTTCTGTAGTTTCAGGATCCAGGGAAAGAACAAGGAGCAGATGGAGAGACTGGTGTGCATTCCAGCACAGTGAGGATGTAGGGGGAGGGAGATTGTGTCGGGCCGTGTATTAGGGATGTGGGAGGGACAAGAGAGGAAAGGTCAGAGAGCAATTACTGCAGCAGTGTCCATCAATAGTGACAGAGAGAAGGTGGGGTTCAGAGTGGGCCCTGGACAGGCCGATAAACTGTTTGTTTCCTGTGACCAGCTTTCCCTCTGTCACAAATAGCCTCCTGTAGCCCAGTGACACAAACAGCCCATTAAACACCACCAATGTCCTTTGGTCTGGTGAGGTTTCCCTTTGTGAAACATCGGCTGTTGTTAAAGCTTCTCATTCTGACTCGCTCACAGTGAGACAATGTCCACTGTCCCTTTTATTCCATGGGCTTCATCTTTGCTGGTATTGGTAACACGCCCGGGATCACTAAACACAAAACCCAGTCTGTTAATCACTTTCAGCTACTGGACTTAGTGTGTGCCCCACAGCATCTCTCTCACCTTCAAAGTATGAATAGGGCATCACACCTGCCAAGCTCGTTTAAGTTTGTATCCACGTAGCAAATTTATTTCAGAAAAGCCTGTCGGCTGATGAGACACTGTTCAGGTGCCAGTGTGCTGCTGGTTTGTCCGGCATTTTTGCCTGCAATGGAAAATAACTGAACATTTCTCCTAGTGTAACCTTGCTGTAATGAAATGTGTCTTTTAATAAGCCTCACGTCCTTGCTCATGTCTGCTGCAATTGTGTAGAAAGGGAATATGTGAAGTGATGGTGGTTGTTTGGAGATGTGAAACAAGGAAACGGTATCTGTGTGTGGCAGTGACACCGTCTTGTGGTCACAGGCAGAACCATGCACCAACATCCTTGTGGTTATGGTTTGAGCAGGGTCAGTTCATGAATGCTCAAGCTAAGAGGTCCCAGGGATCGGGAGCAGCGGCTGTAAATAAAATTTAAATGTAAATTCCGATGCAGTTTATCTTCATTTATTCCTATTTTAATAGATTTTGCTGAATGTGGCCCATGCCAAGTGACAGGATGTTGAATCAGGCCCACCATAGAAAATGAGTTTGACACCTTGAGGTAGACAATGTCAACCGGATTCTCCCATCCACCAACCGAACAACTTCTTTACAAACACAAGCTAGTTTGTAAGATGTGACCATGTTTACCGGAATCCGTGTTCAGTATCTGTAATGGCCCCTTTCCTTTCCCTTGATCGAACACAGCATCTCTCAGGATCACTTCAAGCACCTTCCCAGTGATCGAGGTCACGTTGATGGGCCTTCGGTTCCTGAGCTCTGACTTGTGCACAATTTGAAAACTGGGAACTGCGTGTGCTACCTTCCATCTCAGGGAACACCCCATGACTCTACTGAGCTGTTAGAGATCTGGGCAAGGGGCTGACAGAGCACCCATCCCAACTCTTTAAACATCCTTGGGTGGATATCATCTCCACCTTACATGTCAAGGTTAACCCGCACGGCGACTTTGCTGTCAGTGAAGAGAGATGAGAAAGACCAAAGTGCCGTTTGCCCCTCTCAGTTTGACCCTGGAGGACTATGTCCAGGCTGAAGTTCTCCCCCCATACGATCCTCCCCCAGAGTGTCCTCACTGAGCTCCAGCCAGGTGATGATAAACACTCGGGAAAGACAAAAATCTACAGCAATGTGTTGAAAGCAACACGAATTTATTTGTCTATATCCCCAATATTAAACTCCAGTCCAGTTACAGGAGTTATTAACATCAGCGGAAACAAACCCCAACTGTCAGAATGAACATGGTTCAGTCGGGATGTGATTAACAGCAGCAATAACAACAGATCCCAACCCCTGCAGTCACTTGTGAACTCGCTGGTGCCTCAACAGATAGGATGACCAAGCGAATCCCTTCCACACTCAGCAGGTGAACGGCCTCTCCCCAGTGTGAACTCGCCAATGTGTTTCCAGCTGGGACGGGTAGTTGAAACGTTTCCCACAGTCCCCACATTTACACAGTTTCTCCCCAGTGTGACTGCATTTGTGTCTCTCCAGATTGGATGATAGGCTGAAGCATTATCCACACACAGAGCACGTGTACCCTCTCTCCCCGCTGTGAACGGTGCTTTTTGCTTCCATGGTCAAAGGCTGATGATATTCTGTTCCCGATGAATCGAGTGACTCCATCAGATCTTAATGTGATGTTTGGTTTCAGCCTCCAGTCGACAAATCCTCCCCTTTTAGTAACATGTAAAACGAATTTCAGACAGGAAAAAGGGTGGGTGAGAGAGAATCCACAAAAACACAAAGGCATGTTGAGAAATTGAGCTTAATGAACTTGGTCATTTGTGGGGCCAGCACTAGAAATAGTAACCATGAAAGCAGCCAGTTGGTAGTAAAACCAACTGGTTCATTAATGTCCTTCAGGGAAGGGAACCGACCTCCATTGACAGCCCCACATGGGGAATTGTTGGTCCCACTTGGCCCAGAATTACTGGGGGTGAAACCCAGCAGCTTCTCCTCCATCTCCACTCCAGGTCAAACTGATGCAACAAACAGATCCACACAGGAGGCAAGGTATCCAAAGCATTTTTCTGACATTTGCAGCATAGTTGAGAGGCGATCTGCACAAAATTGCCCCAGATTTGGAGATTTGAGAGTCTAGATTTTGCTTTGTACCGGAATCCAGGTCAGCGATTGTAGCATCGGAATGGCCCAGGTACAGCAAGCAGCAGAGGAGTGGTGAGGTCGGGGCTGAGATTTTGGGGCCCACGAGAGGCGAGAGTTCGGGGTGGAGAGATTGTGGCCCACGGGAGGCACGAATTTGGGGCCCGGAAGAGGCAAGGGCCCAGGGACAGCATCGGCCAGACCACACTGTGATCTATGGGCAGTTGCAACATATGCACTAGGTTTGTGCAGCAGATCTTGGTCTCCAGTCGTCTTGTTTAAACCTTGCCACTGGACCAAGACCTCGCTCTGCCCAGCCCGTGTGGTGGCTGGTGTACAACGGACACACACGTTAAACGAATCCATGCACAGGCATCTCCCATCCTTCAATATGTAGTTCGGGACCTGGAATATCAGATCTCATATTGAAACATCTGTGAACTCATCATTTTTTGGTGTGGATGTGGGTCATCCTCGATTCAAGGACCTGCCTAATACAGCACTGCACAGGAGGCCAGGGAGTGACTTCCGCATCCAGCACTCTGATAAAGAGTGGCTGGGAATTGCTGGGCCTGCTCTTTAAATGCAACCAGTTGTTTTCATGGTTTGAGGGAGGCGCTGCCCCCGGGGTTTGCTGGTGCCGGGCCCGGCTCTCTGACTCGGGGCCTGAGAGCCGCACTCAGTGTTGCCCGGGGCCTGAGAGCCACACTCGGTGTTGCCCGGGGACTGAGAGCCACACTCGGTGTTGCCCGGGGCCTAAGAGCCACACTCGGTGTTGCCTGGGGCCTGAGAGCCACACTCGGTGTTGCCCGGGGCCTAAGAGCCACACTCGGTGTTGCCTGGGGCCTGAGAGCCACACTCGGTGTTGCCCGGGGCCTGAGAGCCACACTCGGTGTTGCCTGGGGCCTGAGAGCCACACTAGTTGTTGCCCGAGGCCTGAGAGCCACACTCGTTGTTGCCCGGGGCCTGAGAGCCACACTCGATGTTGCCCGGGGCCTGAGAGCCACACTCGCTGTTGCCCGGGGCCGTGCTCACTCCACCCAGTCCCCGGGAGCCTCTCCGCTCAGGGAGGTGCTCTCTGGGATCCAGCCCTTCCCACGCGTTGCCTCCCTGCTGATGGAGATGGGGCGTATTCCCCCGGTTGGAGCACTCTGGGTACAATCATTCGCCATTGTCAGGGTGTGGTATAGCACAGAAGGCCATGCGGCCCATCCTGTCTGTGCCAGCTCTTTGGTGGAGCTGTTCAATGAATCTCACTGCTCTGCTCTTTACCCATAGCTCGGTATATTTTTCCCGGCAAGTATTTATCCAATTTCCTTTTAAAAGTTACTATTGAATCTGCTTCCACCACCCTTTCAGACAGTGCATTCTGGATCGTAACAATTCGCTGGGTAACAAATGATCCCACATCTCACCTCTCATCATTGTGCCAATCATGGGAAGTCTGACCCCTCTGGTTACCTTCCCTAATGCCACTGGAAAGACTTTCCATATTTACTCTTTCTTCCAAATCATTCATAACTTTGTACATCCAGATGAAATCTCCTTTTAACCTTTCCTGCTCTCTGGAGAAAACTTCACCAGGCTCTCCACATCACGGATGTCCCACATCCCTGGCACCGTTCCTTCTGCACCTTCTCTAAAAGCTTGGCATCATTCTCAAAGTTTGGAGCCCAAACTTGAACACAATTCTCCAGCTGAGGCCTAACCAGTTTTTTTTATAAAAGTTTGGCAAACTATAAACATCAAATGCTGATATTTCTCTGATGGGGTTTAAAGGGCGAGGTCCATCTCGTCAGTTGGACGTGTCAATGAGACTGCGAACCTAAAGAAGCACATTTGGAGTGGAGAACCAGGGACATGCTGTGCAACCGGGCGCAAACAGTCCTGTACTCTCCATACATCACTTGTTTCCCATTTGGCATGAAAGTAACGTGTTAGTTGCAACAATTCATTTGATTTGATTTGAAATAGTTTAGTATAGAAATTGAATTATGTTTCTATGATTTTTTTCCCCATTTCAGATTCAAGACCTCAATTTTTCACTTCGACTGTGTACAGTCACAGGATTCCAACTCTGCGACTGCACATTGCAATTCCAACCCTGGGAGAGTATGTGGGGATTCTAACCATGGGGAATAGTACATGGGGATTCTAACCATGGAACTGTACACGGGGATTCTAACCCTGGGAGAGTATATTGTGTCCAGGCGTTCGGGCCCCCTTTGGAGACAACCAGGCTTCTACTTCCCCGCAGTACTCCAGGGGTGGTCCAGCCAGGGCTTTGTGCAGCTGCAGAGGGCTGGCAGTGCCCAGGGAATAGTATCAAGGGAGGTAGCTAAGTACTGACTTTCATTTTAAACTTTAAATCAACTTGGGAAACTTATAAATAACTTGGGAAAACTTTTTTAAAACTCCAGCAGAAACATTTAAAACTTCTGAAAAAACTTAACCAACGTGGAAGAACTTCCAAAAATTCTTTTCTTTTAAAATGTTTTTTATTGAGGAATTGAATACTGTACCCCAATCTAACTCGAAAATAGATGGTGTTTTATTAGCATCATTTTCAGTCATTTGAAACTGGGTTTACACAAGACGCCGCCTGGCAAACAGGTGTGCCTCCGACCAGGTGACATGGACATCAGCCTCCCACCTCCTGCATCCCTCCAGAGGCAGGATTTCATCCCTCCATTTATTTATTTATTTTTCTATATCCCAAATATTAAACTCCAGTCCAGTTACAGGAGTTATCATCAGCAGAAACAAACCCCAATTGTCAGAATGAACATGGTTGAGTCAGGATGTGATTAACAGCAGATTCCAACCCCTGCAGTCAGTCGTGAACTCGCTGGTGTCTCAGCAGGGTGGATAACTGAGTGAATCCCTTACTACACACAGAGCAGGTGAACAGACTCTCCCCCGTGTGAGCTCGCTCATGTCTCAGCAGGTCGGATGACCGAGAGAATCCCTTCCCACATTCAGAGCAGGTGAATGGGCTCTCCCCCGTGTGAACTCGCTTGTGCCCCAGCAGGTCGGATGATCTAAAGAATCCCTTCCCACACTCAGAGCAGGTGAATGGCCTCTCCCCAGTGTGAATTCGCTGGTGTCTCAGCAGGTCGGATGACCGAGAGAATCCCTTCCCACACTCAGAGCAGGTGAACGGACATTCCCCAGTGTGAACTCCCTGGTGTCCCAGCAGGTCAGATGACCTAAAGAATCCCTTCCCACACTCAGAGCAAGTGAATGGCCTCTCCCCGGTGTGAACTCCCTGGTGTCTCAGCAGGTCGGATGATCGAGAGAATCCCTTCCCACACTCAGAGCAGGTGAACGGACTCTCCCCCGTGTGAACTCGCTGGTGTACCAGCAGTTCGGATGACCGAAAGAATCCCTTCCCACACTCAGAGCAGGTGAATGGCCTCTCCCCAGTGTGAATTCGCTGGTGAACTACAAGGTGGGATGACTGAGTGAATCCCTTCCCACACTCAGAGCAGGTGAACGGCCTCTCCCCAGTGTGAACTCGCTGGTGTCCCAGCAGGTCGGATGACCGAAAGAATCCCTTCCCACACTCAGAGCAGGTGAATGGCCTCTCCTCAGAGTGAATTCGCTGGTGTTTCAGCAGGCGGGATGGTGCAGTGAATCCCTTCCCACACGTAGAGCAGGTGAACGGCCTCTCCCCAGTGTGACTGCGTTGATGAATTTCCAGCTCAGATGGTGATCTGTATCCCTTCCCACAGTCCCCACATTTCCACGGTTTCTCCATGGTGCGGGTATCCTTGTGACTCTCCATGGTTGGATGATCAGCTGAAGCCTCGCCCACACACAACACGTTTACAGATTCTCCGCGCTGTAAATTTTGTGATGTTTCTTCAAGCTGTGTAACTGATTAAACTCTTTCTACAGGCAGTGCACTGGAACAATCACTCGGGTGTGCGTGTCTCGGTGCTTTTCCAGTCACACTAATATTTGAAATCTTTTCCCACAGGCAGGACAGACAAGCATTTCTCCTTCCACTTTCAAAGTCCGATGATATTCAGGTCCTGATGAATCGATTGACTCCGTCAGATCTTGACACGATGTTTGGTTTGTGTTTACTGTCTGAAAATCTCCCCTTCGAAGACGCTGTAAAAGGAGACAACAAAACTCATCACTGTCAGTGCAAGACAGAAATTCAGGATAGACACATCGAGGGGCCAAGTTTCAACAGGAGTTGCTCATAGAAACATAGAAACATAGAAAATAGGTGCAGGAGCAGGACATTCGGCACTTCTAGCCTGCACCGCCATTCAATGAGTTCATGGCTGAACATGCAACTTCAATATCCCATTCCTGCTTTCTCACCATACCCCTTGATTCCCCCGAGTAGTAAGGACTTCATCTAATTCCTTTTTGAATATACTTAGTGAATTGGCCTCAACAACTTCCTGTGGTAGAGAATTCCACAGGTTCACCACTCTCTGGGTGAAGAAGTTTCACCTCATCTCAGTCATAAATGGCTTACCTCTTATCCTTAGACTGTGTCCCCTGTTTCTGGACTTCCCCAACATTGGGAACATTCTTCCTGCATCTAACCTGTCTAACCCCGTCAGAATTTTAAACGTTTCTATGAGGTCCCCTCTCATTCTTCTGAATTCCAGTGAACACAAGCCCAGTTGATCCAGTCATTATTGATAGGTCAGTCCCGCCATCCCGGGAATCAGTCTGGCGAACCTTCGCTGCACTCCCTCAATAGCAAGAATGTCCTTCCTTAGGTTAGGAGACCAAAACTGTACACAATACTCCAGGTGTGGCCACACCAAGGCCCTGTACAATTGTAGCAACACCTCCCTGCCCCTGTACTCTAATCCCCTCGCTTTGATGGCCAACATGCCATTTGCTTTCTTAACCGCCTGCTGTACCTGCATGCCAACCTTCAATGACTGATGTGCCATGACACCCAGGTCTCGTTGCACCTCCCCTTTTCCTAATCTGTCACCATTCAAATAATAGTCTGTCTCTGTTTTTACCACCAAAGTGGATAACCTCACATTGATCGACATTATACTTCATCTGCCATGCATTTGCCCACTCACCGAAACTATCCAAGCCGCTCTGCAGCCTCATAGCATCCTCCTCGCAGCTCACACTGCCACCCAACTTAGTGTCATCTGCAAATTTGGAGATACTACATTTAATGCCCTCGTCTAAATCATTAATGTACAATGTAAACAGCTGGGGCCCCAGCACAGAACCTTGCGGTACCCCACTAGTCACTGCCTGCCATTCTGAAAAGTACCCATTTACTCTTACTCTTTGCTTCCTGTCTGACAACCAGTTCTCAATCCATGTCAGCACACTACCCCCAATCCCATGTGCTCTAACTTTGCACATCAATCTCTTGTGTGGGACCTTGTCAAAAGCCTTCTGAAAGTCCAAATATACCACATCAACTGGTTCTCCCTTGTCCACTCTACTGGAAACATCCTCAAAAACTTCCAGAAGATTTGTCAAGCATGATTTCCCTTTCACAAATACATGCTGACTTGGACCTATCATGTCACCTCTTTCCAAATGCACTGCTATGACATAGAAACATAGATAGAAAATAGGTGCAGGGGTAGGCCATTCGGCCCTTCTAGCCTGCACCGCCATTCAATGAGTTCATGGCTGAACATGCAACTTCAGTACCCCATTCCTGCTTTCTCACCATACCCCTTGATTCCCCTAGTAGTAAGGACTTCATCTAACTCCTTTTTGAATATATTTAGTGAATTGGCCTCAACAACTTTCTGTGGTAGAGAATTCCACAGGTTCACCACTCTCTGGGTGAAGAAATTCCTCCTCATCTCGGTCCTAAATGGCTTCCCCCTTATCTTTAGACTGTGTCCCCTGGTTCTGGACTTCCCCAACATTGGGAACATTCTTCCTGCATCTAACCTGTCTAACCCCGTCAGAATTTTAAACGTTTCTATGAGGTCCCCTCTCATTCTTCTGAACTCCAGTGAATACAAGCCCAGTTGATCCAGTCTTTCTTGATAGGTCAGTCCCGCCATCCCGGGAATCAGTCTGGTGAACCTTCGCTGCACTCCCTCAATAGCAAGAATGTCCTTCCTCAGGTTAGGAGACCAAAACTGTACACAATACTCCAGGTGTGGCCTCACCAAGGCCCTGTACAATTGTAGCAACACCTCCCTGCCCTTGTACTCAAATCCCCTCGCTATGAAGGCCAACATGCCATTTGCTTTCTTAACCGCCTGCTGTAACTGCATGCCAACCTTCAATGACTGATGTACCATGACACCCAGGTCTCGTTGCACCTCTCCTTTTCCTAATCTGTCACCATTCAGATAATAGTCTGTCTCTCTGTTTTTACCACCAAAGTGGATAACCTCACATTTATCCACATTATACTTCATCTGCCATGCATTTGCCCACTCACCTAACCTATCCAAGTCGCTCTGCAGCCTCATAGAATCCTCCATGCAGCTCACACTGCCACCCAACTTAGTGTCATCCGCAAATTTGGAGATACTACATTTAATCCCCTCGTCTAAATCATTAATGTACAGTGTAAACAGCTGGGGCCCCAGCACAGAACCTTGCGGTACCCCACTAGTCACTGCCTGCCATTCTGAAAAGTCCCCATTTACTCCTACTCTTTGCTTCCTGTCTGACAACCAGTTCTCAATCCATGTCAGCACACTACCCCCAATCCCATGTGCTTTAACTTTGCACATTAATCTCTTGTGTGGGACCTTGTCGAAAGCCTTCTGAAAGTCCAAATATACCACATCGACTGGTTCTCCCTTGTCCACTCTACTGGAAACATCCTCAAAAAATTCCAGAAGATTTGTAAAGCATGATTTCCCTTTCACAAATCCATGCTGACTTGGACCTATGATATTACCTCTTTCCAAATGCACTGCGATGACATCCTTAATAATTGATTCAATCATCTTACCCACTACCGATGTCAGGCTGACCGGTCGAAAATTCCCTGTTTTCTCTCCCTCCTTTTTGAAAAAGTGGGGTTACATTGGCTACCTTCCACTCGATAGGAACTGATCCAGAATCAATGGAATGTTGGAAAATGTCTGTCAATCCATACGCTATTTCCAAGGCCACCTCCTTAAGTACTCTGGGATGCAGTCCATGAGGCCCTGGGGATTTATCGGCCTTCAATCCCATCAATTTCCCCAACACAATTTCCCACTAATAAGGATTTCCCTCAGTTCCTCCTCCTTACTAGACCCTCTGACCCATTTTATATCCGGAAGGTTGTTTGTGTCCTCCTTAGTGAATACCAAACCAAAGTACTTGTTCAATATTCAGCCATTTCTTTGTTCCCCGTTATGACTTCCCCTGATTCTGACTGCTGGGGACCTACCTTTGTCTTTACTAACCTTTTTCTCTTTACATATCTATAGAAACATTTGCAATCCGTCTTAATGTTCCCTGCAAGCTTCTTCTCGTACTCCATTTTCCCTGCCCTAATCAAACCCTTTGTCCTCCTCTGCTGAGTTCTAAATTTCTCCCAGTCCCCGGGTTCGCTGCTTTTTCTGGCCAATTTGTTTGCCACTTCCTTGGCTTTAATACTATCCCTGATTTCCCTTGATAGTCACGGTTGAGCCACCTTCCCTTTTTTATTTTTATGCCAGACAGGAATGTACAATTGTTGTAGTTCATCCATGCGGTCTCTAAATGTCTGCCATTGCCCATCCACAGTCAACCCCTTACGTATCATTCGCCAATCTATCCTAGCCAATTCACGCCTCAAAGTTAGCCTTCTTTAAGTTCTGGAGCATCGTCTCTAAATTAACTCTTTCATTCTCCATTCTAATGTAGAATTCCACCATATTATGGTCACTCTTTCCCAAGGGGCCTCGCACAACGAGATTGCTAATTAATCCTCTCTCATTCCACAACACCCAGTCGAAGATGGCCTCCCCCGAGTTGGTTCCTCGACATATTGGTCCAGAAAACCATCCCTTATGCACTCCAGGAAATCCTCCTCCACCGTATTGCTTCCAGTTTGGTTAGCCCAATCTATGTGCATATTAAAGTCACCCATTATAACTGCTGCACCTTTATTGCATGCACCGCTAATTTCCTGTTTGATGCCCTCCCCAACATCACTACTACTGTTTGGAAGTCTGTACACAACTCCCACGAACATTTTATGCCCTTTGGTGTTCTGCAGCTCTACCCATATAGATTCCACATCATCCAAACTAATGTCCTTCCTAACTATTGCATTAATCTCCTCCTTAACCAGCAATGCTACCCCACCTACTTTTCCTTTTATTCTATCCTTCCTGAATGTTGAATACCCCTGGATGTTGAGTTCCCAGCCCTGATCATCCTGGAGCCAAATCTCTGTAATCCCAATCACATCATATTTGTTAACATCTATTTGCACAGTTAATTCATCCATTTTATTACGGATACTCCTTGCATTAAGACACAAATCCTTCAGGCTTGTTTTTTTAACACCCTTTGTCCTTTTGGAATTTTGCGGTACAGTGGCCTTTTTTGTTTTTTGCCTTGGTTTCTCTGCCCTCCACTTTTCCTCATCTCCTTTCTGTCTTTTGCCTTGGTCTCCTTTTTGTTTCCCTCTGTCTCCCTGCATTGGTTCCCATCCCCCTGCCATATTAGTTTAACTCCTCTCCAACAGCACTAGCAAACACTCCCCCAAGGATACTGGTTCTGGTCCTGCCCAGGTGCAGACTGTCCGGTTTATAGTGGTCCCACCTCCCCCAGAACCAGTTCCAATGCACCAGGAATTTGAATCCCTCCCTGCTGCACCACTGCTCAAGCCACGTATTCATCTGAGCTATCCTGCGATTCCTACTCTGACTAGCTTGTGGCACTGGTAGCAATCCCGAGATTACTACTTTTGAGGTCCTACTTTTTAATTTAGCTCCTAGCTCCTTAAATTCGTTTCGTAGCACATCATTCCTTTTTTTTAACCTATGTCGTTGGTACCAATGTGCACCACGACAACTGGCTGTTCTCCCTCCCTTTTTAGAATGTCCTGATTGTTTTGGAGTATCCAATAAATCACAATTCTCCACGTTTAGTTTGTTCCACTTTCAGTCAGTTAGTTCAGTTTCTTTTTCCAGCCACTTACACCATTTTGGCCAGTTAAGAAAGTTTAGAAAGCGAAAAGTTACTCCAAACTAACTTAGGCCTGAGTCAGTTCCCACTTTTGTACGCTCAGAAAAACCTTGCGGACACTTTAGAAATCAGGTGCCGGTAGCCAGAGATGGCGGGCGGGGGAGGGGTTGTGGAGGGAAGGGAAGTTCGAGGATTTTCCAAAACATTAAACACTTCGCTTTTAAAAATAAAGAACCATCATCAATAATAAATGATCAATAACTCAATCAATAAATAAAAATTTGAAAAGAAATTAAAAATCAATCAATAAATAAAAAATTAAATGTTGCTACCTAGCCTACTGCAGCACCGATCCGTTTCGGAGCACTGCGAGCCCTCCAGCAGCACACACAGCCCTGCCTGCCTCTTACATTTTTAAGGTTGAAGAGGCGAGGCGAGGCCAGAGGTCAGGCAGCAGCGAGGCGAGGCAGGCAGGCCACTCGGCCCGGGCTAGGGGCAGCGAACATCGCGTCGTTCCTTCGGCCAGGGATAGGGTCGCCCGGAGCCACGACACGCTGGGAGGGCCAGGACCTACTGTGTACACACACAGACCCCACTGCACACACGGGCAGCTGCCAACACTCTTTTTAGCACATGGCTGTAGCTCCGCCCCCCGCTGCTTCTCTTGTGCTCAGTCCGAAGCAGGCCAGATCACCGGGGAGAATCCCGAGGGAAGTACAAGGCTCACTTTTCCTTCGAGAAAGTCGGCGGACCTCTCGGAGGTGCACCGTTCTATGGGTCAGTCGAAACTTGGCCTCCTAGTTTCCATGGAATATTCTTTCCTCGCTCATTCTTCCAAAGCTGTAACTCCCTGTCCCACACATTGTCCCTCCTGCTGTGCTGAAATCCAAATCAACACACAATTCTAAACTGTTTCTCCTCCACTCCCAGTTTTCACCACCAATTCTGACTGGGGTCAGAAATACACTCACTGGTACACTTCCTTCTCCAATAGGAGTGGACTCTGGCTGTGTTCACTTGTACACTCACTGGTTCCCCTCCCCTGAAGGTACTGACTCTGGCTGGGTTCAGTTCTACATTCACTGGTTCCCCTCCCCTGAAGGTACTGACTCTGGCTGGGTTCAGTTCTATATTCACTGGTTCCCCTCCCCTGAAGGTACTGAATCTGGCTGGGTTCAGTTCTATATTCACTGGTTCCCCTCCCCTGAAGGTACTGACTCTGTCTGGGTTCAGTTCTACACTCACTGGTTCCCCTCCCCTGAAGGTACTGACTCTGGCTGGGTTCAGTTCTACACTCACTGGTTCCCCTCCCCTGAAGGTGCTGACTCTGGCTGGGTTCAGTTCTACACTCACTGGTTCCCCTCCCCTGAAGGTACTGACTCTGGCTGGGTTCAGTTCTACACTCACTGGTTCCCCTCCCCTGAAGGTGCTGACTCTGGCTGGGTTCAGTTCTACACTCACTGGTTCCCCTCCCCTGAAGGTACTGACTCTGGCTGGGTTCAGTTCTACACTCACTGGTTCCCCTCCCCTGAAGGTACTGACTCTGGCTGGGTTCAGTTCTACACTCACTGGTTCCCCTCCCCTGAAGGTGCTGACTCTGGCTGGGATCAGTTCCACACTCACTGGTTCCCCTCCCCTGAAGGTACTGACTCTGGCTGGGTTCAGTTCTACACTCACTGGTTCCACTCCGCAGAAGGTGCTGACTCTGGCTGGGATCAGTTCCGCACTCACTGGCTCCCCTCTCCTCCCCTGAAGATGCTGACTCTGGCTGGTTTCAGTTCTGCACTCACTGCCTCCCCTTCTCCTCCCCTGAAGATGCTGACTCTGGCTGGTTTCAGTTCTGCACTCACTGGTTAACATAAGATATAGAAGCAGCAGTAGGCCATGCAGGCTCGAACCTGCTCCGCCATTTAATACAATCATGGCTGATCCGATCATGGACTCAGGTCCCCTTCCCTGCCCGCTCCCCATAGCCCCTTATTGTTTAAGTAAGTGTCTATTTCTGTCTTAAATTTATGCAATGTCCCAGCTTCCACAGCTCTCTGAGGCAGTGAATTCCAACATCCACAATCCTCAGAATAAATTTCTCCTCATCTCAGTTTTAAATGGGGCCCCTTATTCTAAGATTGTGCCCTCTAGTTCTAGTCTCCCCCATCAGTGAAACATCCTCTCTGCATCCACCTCGTCACGCTCCCTCATAATCTTATATTATTTGATAAGATCACTTTTCTATCTTCTGAATTCCAATGAGTCGAGGCCCAACATATTCAACCTTTCCTCATAAGTCAACCCCCTCATCTCCGGAATCAACTTTGTGAACCTTCTCTGAACCGCCTCCAAAGCAAGTATATCCGTTCGTAAATATGGAAAACAAAACTGCACGCAGTATTCCAAATGTGGCCTCACCAACACCCTGCACAACTGTAGCAAGACTTCCCAGCTTTTGTACTCCATCCCCTTTGTAATAAAGGCCAAGATTCCATTGGCCTTCCTGATCACTTGCTGTACCTGCATACTGATCTTTTGTGTTTCATACACAAGTACCCTCAGGTCCCGCTGTACAGCAGCACTTGGCAATCTTTCTCCATTTAAATAATAACTTGCTCTTTGATTTTTTTTCTGCCAAAGTGCATGACCTCACACTTTCCAACATTATACTCCATCTGCCAAACTTTTGCCAAATCATTCAGCGTGTCAATGTCGTTTTGCAGAATTTGTGTGTCCTCCTCACACATTGCATTTCCTCCCATCTTTGTATCATCAGCAAACTTGGCTACACTACACTCGGTCCCTTCTTCCAATTCGTTGATATCGATTGTAAATAGTTGGGGACCCAGCACTGATCCCAGCAGCAACCCACTAGTTACTGATTGCCAAACTAATGATGAACCATTTATCCCGACTCAATATTTCCTTAAAAGTCAACCCTCTCATCTCCAGAATCAACCTTCTCTCAACTGCCTCTCCTTTCCTTCCCTGAAGATGCTGAATGTGTCTGGTTTCAGTTCTGCACTCACTGGTTCCCCTCCCTCCCCGCCCCTTAAGGTGCTGTCTCGGGCTGGAATCAGTTCTACACTCACTCGTTCCCCTCTCATCCCTTGAAGATGCTGACTCTGGCTGGGTTCAGTTCTGCACTCACAGGTTCCCTTCCCCTGAAGGTACTGACTCTGGCTGGGTTCAGTTCTACACTCACAGGTTCCCATCCCCTGAAGGTACTGACTCTGGCTGGGTTCAGTTCTACACTCACAGGTTCCCCTCCCCTGAAGGTACTGACTCTGGCTGGGTTCAGATCTGCACTCACAGGTTCCCATCCCCTGAAGGTACTGACTCTGGCTGGGTTCAGTTCTACACTCACAGGTTCCCCTCCCCTGAAGATACTGACTCTGGCTGGGTCCAGTTCTACACTCACAGGTTCCCCTCCCCTGAAGATACTGACTCTGGCTGGGTCCAGTTCTACACTCACAGGTTCCCCTCCCCTGAAGATACTGACTCTGGCTGGGTTCAGATCTGCACTCACAGGTTCCCATCCCCTGAAGGTACTGACTCTGGCTGGGTTCAGTTCTACACTCACAGGTTCCCCTCCCCTGAAGATACTGACTCTGGCTGGGTCCAGTTCTACACTCACAGGTTCCCCTCCCCTGAAGGCGCTAACTCTGGCTGTGTTCAATTCCACGCTCACTGTTTCCCTCCCTCCCCTCTCCAGCAGGCAGAGTTCGGAGAGGGATTAAAAAGCAGGATCTCAAAGCTAGTGATCTCCAGATTCCTCCCAATGTCACGAGCTAGTGAGTACAGAAACAGGAGGATAGAGCAGATGAATACCTGGCTGGAGAGATGGTGCAGGCGGGAGGGCGTTAGTTTTCTGAGGCACTGGGACCGCTTCTGGGGGAGGTGGGACCTGTACAAACCAGACGGGTTGCACCTCAACAGAGCTGGGACCAATATCCTCACGGGGGGGTTTGATAGTTCTGTTGGGGAGAGTTTAAACTAGCTTGGCAGGGGCATAGGAACCTGGAAATAAATTCAGTAGGGAGGGGAGTAAAGCTAGAGTTAGAAAGCAAAAATAAAGAAAGTGAGTTTGAAGGAGAGAGGAAACAAGCAGGAAAAAAGGGTAAAAAAACAAACTTAAAGGCACTTTGTCTGAATGCACGTAGCATTTGGAACAAAATAGATGAGTTGACGGCACAAATAGATACAAATGAGTATGATCTGACAGGCATTACAGAGATGTGGTTGCAAGGTGACCAGGTCTGGGAATTAAATATTCAGCGGTACTGGACAATCCAGAAGGAGAGACAGAAAGGAAAAGGAGGTGGGGTAGCTCTATTGATAAAGAATGGAATCACTGCAATCGTAAGAAACGATATTGGCTCAAATGATCAGGATGTTGATACAGTTTGGGTGGAGATAAGGAACAATAAGCGGAAAAAGTCACTGGTGGGTGTAGTCTATAGGCCCCCGTAACAATAGCTACTCTGTGGTCAGCGCATAAACCAGGAAATACTGGGGGCTTGTAAAAAGGGAACAGCAATAATCATGGGTGATTTTAACCTCCATATTGATTGGATAAATCAAATTGGTCAGGGTAGCCTTGAGGAGGAGTTCATAGAGTGCATAAGGGACGGGTTCCTTCAGCAGTATGTAACGGAACCAACCAGGGGGCAGACTATCTTAAATCTGGTCCTGTGTAATGAGACAGGATTAATAAACAATCTCCTGGTAAAGGATCCCTTGGAATGAGTGATCACAGCATGATCTGAATTTGAAATTCAGATGGTGGGTGAGAAAGTTGGAGCTCTAACCAGCGTACTAATCTTAAATAAAGGAGACTATGAAGTTATGAGGGCAGAGTTGGGTAAAGTGGACTGGGAAAATAGATTAAAGTGCAGGACGGTTGATGAACAGTGGTGTACATTTCAGGAGATATTGCACAACTCTCAAGAAAAATATATTCCAGTGAGGAGGAAAGGGTGTAAAAGAAAAGATATCCATCCGTGGCTAACTAAAGAAATAAAGGACGGTATCCAATTAAAAACAAGGGCATACAAAGTGGCCAAAACTAGTGGGAGGACAGAAGACTGGGAAGCTTTTAAAAGCCTGCAAAGAAAGACTAAAAAATGATTAAGAAAGGGAAGATAGACTATGAAAGTAAACTAGCACAAAATATAGAAACAGATAGCAAGAGTTTCTATTGGTATATAAAAAGGAAAGAGTGGCTAAAATAAATGTTGGTCCCTTAGAGGACGAGACCGGGGAATTAGTAATTGGGAACATGGAGATGGCAGAAACACTGAACAAATATTTTCTATCAGTCTTTACGGTCGAGGACACTAACAATATCCCAACAGTGGACAGTCAAGAGGCTACAGGGGGGAGGAACTTAACACAATCACTAAGAAGGTGGTACTCAGTAGGATAATATGACTAAAGACGGATAAATCCCCTGGACCTGATGGCTTCCATCCTCGGGTCTTAAGAGAAATAGCGTCAGGGACAGTGGATGCATTGGTTGTAATTTACCAAAGCTCCCTGGATTCTGGGGAGGTCCTGGCGATTGGAAAACTGCAAATGTAACGCCCTTATTTAAAAAAGGAGGCAGACAAAAAAGCAGGAAACTATAGACCAGTTAGCCTAACATCTGTGGTTGGGAAAATATTGGAGTCCATTATGAAAGAAGCAGTAGCAGGACATTTGGAAAAGCAAAATTCGGTCAGGCAGAATCAGCATGGATTTATGATGGGGAAGGCATGTTTGACAAATTTTCTAGAATTCTTTGAGGATGTAACAAACAGGATGGATAAAGGGGAACCAGTGAGTGTGGTGTATTTGGACTTCCAAAAGGCAGTTGACAAGGTGCCACGTAAAAGATTACTGCACAAGATAAAATTTCACGGGATTGGGGGTAATATATCAGCATGAATAGAGGATTGGCTAACTAACAGACAAGAGAGAGTCGGGATAAATGGTGCATTCTCTGGTTGGCAACCAGTAACTAGTGTGATGCTGCAGGGATCAGTGCTGGGACCCCAACTATTTATATTCTATATTAAAGGACTTGGAAGAAGGGACTGAGTGTAATGTTGCCAAGTTTTCTGACGATACAAGGATGGGAGGAAAAGCAATATGTGAGCACACATAAAATCTGCAAAAGGACATAGACAGGCTAAGTGAATGTGAATAAATTTGGCAGATAGAGTATAATATTAGTAAGTGTGAGATCATGCACTTTGGCAGAAAAAAAATCAAAGAGCAAGTTATTATTTAAACGGAGAAAGATTGCAAAGTGCTGCAGTGCAGCGGGACCTGGGGGTACTTGTGCATGAAACACAAAAGGACAGTATGCAGGTACAGCAAGTGATCAGGAAGGCGAACGGAATCTTGACCTTCCTGATCCATGTTTATGAAAGGTTTTACTTGCTTTGGTGGCAGTTCAGAGAAGGTTTCGGGGATGAGGGGGATGACTGATGAGGAAAGGTTGAGTAGTTTGGGCCTCTACTCATTGGAATTCAGAAGAATGAGAGGTGATCTTATCAAAACTGTCGCAGGACAGAGAGTGGAGAGCACCAGTTCCCACTGTCACAGGACGGGAGAGTGGAGATCATCAGTTCAAACTGTCACAGGACAGAGAGTGGAGAGCACCAGTTCCCACTGTCACAGGACAGAGAGTGGAGAGCACCAGTTCCCACTGTCACAGGACGGGAGAGTGGAAAGCACCAGTTCCCACTGTCACAGGACGGGAGAGTGTCGAGCATCAGTTCAAACTGTCACAGGACAGAGAGTGGAGAGCACCAGTTCCCACTGTCACAGGACAGAGAGTGGAGAGCACCAGCTCCAACTGTTACAGGACAGAGAGTGGAGAGCACCAGTTCCCACTGTCACAGGACACAGAGTGGAGAGCACCAGTTCCCACTGTCATAGGACAGAGAGTGGAGAGCACCAGTTCCCACTGTCACAGGACAGAGAGTGGAGAGCACCAGCTCCAACTGTCACAGGACAGAGAGTGGAGAGCACCAGTTCCCACTGTCACAGGACAGGAGAGTGGAGAGCACCAGTTCCCACTGTCACAGGACGGGAAAGTGGAGAGCACCAGTTCCCACTGTCACAGGACGGGAGAATGGAGAGCACCAGTTCCCACTGTCACAGGATGGGAGAGTGGAGAGCAACAGTTCCCACTGTCACAGGACAGAGAGTGGAGAGCACCAGCTCCAACTGTCACAGGACAGAGAGTGGAGAGCACCAGTTCCCACTGTCACAGGACGGGAGAGTGGAGAGCACCAGTTCCCACTGTCACAGGACGGGAAAGTGGAGAGCACCAGTTCCCACTGTCACAGGACGGGAGAGTGGAGAGCACCAGTTCCCACTGTCACAGGACGGGAAAGTGGAGAGCACCAGTTCCCACTGTCACAGGACGGGAGAATGGAGAGCACCAGTTCCCACTGTCACAGGACGGGAGAGTGGAGAGCACCAGTTCCCACTGTCATAGGACAGAGAGTGGAGAGCACCAGTTCCCACTGTCACAGGACGAGAGAGTGGAGAGCACCAGTTCCCACTGTCACAGGACGGGAGAGTGGAGAGCACCAGTTCCCACTGTCATAGGACAGAGAGTGGAGAGCACCAGTTCCCACTGTCATAGGACAGAGATTGGAGAGCACCAGTTCCCACTGTCACAGGACGGGAGAGTGGAGAGCACCAGTTCCCACTGTCATAGGACAGAGAGTGGAGAGCACCAGTTCCCACTGTCACAGGATGGGAGAGTGGAGAGCACCAGTTCCCACTGTCACAGGACAGAAAGTGGAGAGCACCAGCTCCAACTGTTACAGGAGCATCCAGTCGTGCCCCGGTAACTGCCCCCAAATGAAGTGGAGTGTGGGAAATTGCACTCTGCTTCCATTGAGGGGCGGTAAGGCCAATTCTGCGGCGGGAGCAGGACTTCCACGCTGGGGGCTAAAATTCCCTGCCCCAGAAGGTTACCGCCTCCAAGCTGGGAGCCTGCGCGGGGAGGCAGAGGGAAGTTGAGGGGAGACGGGGGCGGGGGATGGAGGGGAGAGTGGTGGACGTAGGGGGCGGAGAAACCCAGGACGGGGGACAGGAGGGGCCACATTGCAGCGGAGGTCTGGGGGGGTGAAGTGTGTTGGAGGGGCAGGCCTGGGGGCTCTGTGCCTCGGTGCGGGGAGTGTTCGGAGTGGGGTGGACGGGTTGACTGCACAGATGGCGGTTGGTGGATGTGGTGTGATTGGCGTCGCGGGGGCGTGGTTCCGGGGTGGCAGGGGCTGGGGGCTCGACATCCGGGCGTGTTCGGCATTTGGGTAGGATTCTGACGGGGCGGGTTGGGTGCAGTGGGAGTGTTCCCGGTGTTGGGTGGGTACGGAGCCGGGGGGTGGCACGCTCTTGGGATGGGGGGTGAGCTGTTTGCTGCTGGAATTGGGAGAGACTTCTTCACTCAGGGAGTTGTTGGCCTGTGGGGTTCCCTACAGCGGAGAGTTGTTGATGCCAGTTCATTGGATGTGTTCGGGAGGGAGTTGGATGTGGTCCTTGCGGCTGGTGGGGGGGTCGGGGGGTGTGGAGGGGGTGTGGGGGGGGGGGGAAGTGCTGGGGTGATCTTATTGAATGGCGGTGCAGGCTCGAAGGGCCAAATGGCCTACTCCTGCACCTATTTCCTATGTTTCTATTATGAGGGGGCTTGACAAGGTGGATGCAGAGAGGATGTTTCCACTGATGGGGGAGACTCGAACTAGAGGGCATGATCTGAGAATAAGGGGCCACCCATTTAAAACTGAGATGAGGAGGAATGTCTTCTCTCAAAGCGTTGTAAATCTGTGGAATTTGCTGCCTCAGAGTGCTGTGGAAGTTGGGTCATAGAAACACAGAAAATAGTTGCAGGAGTGGGCCATTCGGTGTTTTTGTGACTGGAAGGATGTTTCCAGTGGGGTTCTACAGGGCTCAGTGCTGGGTCCCTTGTTTTTTGTGGTATATATCAATGACTTGGACTTCAATGTTGGGGGTATGATTAAGAAGTTTGCAGGTGACACTAAAATAGGCTGTGTGGTTGAGAATTAAGAAGAAAACTGCACACTGCAGGAAGCTATAAATGTACTGGTCAGGGGGGGCAGTAAAGTGGCAAATGGAATTTAATCCAGATAAGTGTGAGCTAATGTATTTGGGGAGGTCTAACAAGGCAAGGGATTACACATTGAATGCTACAACACTGAAAATTGTAGAGGAACAAAGGGACCTTGGAGTGTAGGTCCACTGATCCCTGAAGGTGGCAGGCCAGGTAGATAAGGTGGTTAAGAAGGCATATGGAATACTTGCCTTTATTAGTCGAGGCATGGAATACAAGAGCTGGGAGGTTATGCTTGAACTAGTTAGGCTGCAGTTGGAATACTGTGTGTAGTTCTGGTCACCACATTACAGGAACGATGTGATTGTACTGGAAAGGGTACAGAGGAGATTTACAACAATGTTACCTGGACTGGAGAATTTTGGCTATGAGGAAAGATTGGAGATGCTGGATCTATTTTCTTTGGAACAGAGGACACTGAGGGGAGACCTGATGGAAGTGTATTAAATTATGAGGGGCCTGGATAGAGTGGTTAGGAAGGACCCGTTTCCCTTGGCAGAGGGGTCAACAACAAGGGGGCACAGATTTAAAGTAATTGGTTTAAGAGGAGATACGAAGGGAAATTTCTTCACCCAGAGGTTTGTGGGGGTCTGGAACTCACTGCCTGAAAGGGTGGTTGAGGCTGAAACCCTCAACACATTTAAAAAATACTTGGATGTGCACTTAAAGTGACATCACCTACAGGGCTACGGATCAAGAGCTGGAGAGTGGGATTAGGCTGGATAGCTGTTTGTCGGCCGGCACGGACACGGTGGGCTGAAATGGTCTCCTGCCATGCTGTAAATTTCGATGATTTTATGATTACTGACCCAGATGAAGGGACCGAGTGTAATGTATCTAAATTTGCTGATGGTACAAAACTAGGTGGGACAGTAAGCCGTGAGAACACAAGAGTCTGCAAGATATATATAGATAGACTGTGTGGGTGGGCAGTAAGGTGGCAGATGGAGTATAATGTCGGGAAATGTGAGGTTATTCACTTTGGTCGGAAGAATAAAAAAAAAGAATATCTTTGAAATGATGAGGAACTTTTAAACGTTGGTGATCAGAGAGATTTGGGGTGTCCTCGTGCAAGACACAAAGAAAGTGAGCATGCAGGTACGCAAGCAATAAGGAAGGCAGATGGTTTGTCCTTTATTGCAAGGGGGTGGAGTATAAGAGTAAGGAGGTCTTGCTACAATTGTACAGGGCCTTGGTGAGACCACACCTGGAGTACTGGGCACAGTTTTGGACTCCTTATCGAAGGACGGATAAACTTGCCTTGGACACGATGCAACAAAGGTTCACAAGATTGATTCCTGGATGAGAGGGCTGTCTGATGATGAGATAGTGTGTAGAATGGGCCAATACACTCTCGAGTTTAGAATAATGAGAGGTGATCTCATTGAAACATACAAGTTTCTGAAGGGGGCTGACAGGTTAAATACTAAGAGGTAGATTCCCCTGGCTGGACTATCTCGAACTAGGGGGCACAGTCTCCAGATAAGGTGTAGGACATTTAAGACAGAGATGAGGAGGAATCTCTTCACTCAGAGGTTGTGAATCTTTGGCATTCTCTCCCCCAGAGGGCTGTGGATGCTCAGTCTATACAAGGTGGAGATAGACAGATTTTTGGACTCTAGGTGAATCAAGGGATATGGAGACAGGCAGGAAAGTGGAGTTGAGGGAGATGATCAGCCATGATCTCATTGAATGGCGGAGCAGTCTCGAGGGACCTTATGGCAGACTCCTGCTCTTATTTCTTATGTTGATATCCAGGGGGCTCAAGATTTATTAGTCCCACCCTATTTCTTTCATGGAACATACTTCCTCTGAAACCTCATTATCTCCTCCTTGATTGCCTCCCACTGCTCTGAGACTGATTTAACTTCAACATAAGAGCATAAGATTTCAGAGCAGAAGCATGCCATTTGGCCCCTCGAGCCTGCTCTGCCATTCAATGAGATCATGGCTGATCTTCTACCTCAACCCCACTTTCCTGCACTATTCCATATCCCTTGATTCCCTTAATGTACAAAAATCTATCGATCTCTGTATTGAATATACTAAGAGACAGAGCCTCCACAGCCCTCTGGGGTAGAGAATTACAAAAATTAATGAGTGAATAAGTTTCTGCTCATCCCAGTCCTAAATGGCCAACCCCTTATTTTGAGACTGTGACCCCCTGGTTCGAGACTCCTCAGCCAGAGGAAACATCCTACCTGCATCTATCCGGTCAAGCCTTGTAAGTATTTTCTATGTTTCAATGAGATCACCTCTCATTCTTCTAAACTCGAGAGAATACATGCCTAGTCGACTCAATCTCTCCTCATAGGACAATCCTCCCATCCCAGGAATTCAGTTTGGTGAACCTTCATTGCCATCCTCAATGGCAATTACATCCTTCCTTAGGTAAGCAGCCAAAACTGTACACAATACTCCAGGGTATAGTCTCACCAGGGCCCTATATAATTGCAGTAAGACGTCTTTACTCTTATACTCAAATCCTCTTGTAATAAAGGCCAACATACCATTTGATTTCTTCATTACTTGCTGTACCTGCATATTAACTTTCAGTGATTCATGTACAAGGACACCAAGGTCCCTCTGAACACCAACATTTCCCAATCTTTCACCATTTCAAGTAGCTGTTTCCAGTCCACTTTGGCTAAATCACATCTGAGTTTAGTAAAATTGGCTTTTCCCCAATTCAGATCTTTTATTCCGAGTCTATCTTTGTCCTTTTCCATAACTACCCGAAATCTAACTGAATTATAATCATTAGCACCAAAATGCTGTCCCACTGATATCCCTCACACCTGCCCAGCTTCAGTCCCTAATACTAAGTCCAGAACTCCCCCCTCCCTTGTTGGGCTTGCTACGTACTGGCTAAAAAGTTCCGCTGGTTGCTGACCCCTCTGTGACGGGAAATAGGTCCTTCCTCTCCACTCTATTTAGACCCCCTCATAATTGTATACACCTCATTAAGGTCTGCCCTCAGCCTCCTCTGTTCCAAAGAAAACAAACTATGAAGAGAGTTGGTGGGCTGGAGGAGGTTACAGAGATAGGGAAGGGTGAGACCCTGGAGAGATTTGAACAAGAGGATCCGTATTTTAAAGGCTGATACCACCAGCCATCTCGCCCAGCACAGAATGTCACTCACTACCAACAGGAAGGATGTTACTTTAACTGCTACAAATGCACAATGAGGGGAAATCAGTCTCTGTTCCTTTAACTAACAGCGACATGAAAAGAGGAAAATGAATGACCTTTAAACACCTGATTCACTTGGCACTGAAGTGTCTGAAACTCATAATAGGAACTCCAGGAAAACAAAATACTGACAAATGTTAAACTGTTTTGTTGACAAAAGAAATCTCGATTTAACTTTTAAAAGATGAATAGTTCAACAGGGGTTCACACAGACTCACCTGATTGGCCGACTCAGGATCCACCCATCAAGCACCGCGATTGGTTGCAGAACACGCTACTCCCTGGGCCCTCCAGCCTCTGACCTCTCTTCCTGTTGGTTCCCAGGGCAATCAATCACCACTCGCCAACATTACACTGCCACATTAAGTTGAGGGGCTCGGAGGAAGAAATAAAATGAGGCTGTGAATCTGAGTTATGAAATAAAATTAGAAAAGCATGATGAAGTGAACGAGGAGAGACAATGTAAATTAAAGGGTACAATCCTAAAGCGGGTACATGAACAGTGAGACCTGTGGGTATATGTGCACAAATCGCTGAAGGTGGCAGGACAGGTTGAGAAAGCAGTTAAACAAGCTCACAGGATCCTGGGCATCACAGAGTACTAAAGCAAGGAGGTTATGATGAACCTTTATAAAACACTGGTTCGGCCTCAACTGGAGAATTGTGTCCAATTCTGAGCACCGCACATTAGGATGTGAAGGCCTTAGAGAGGGTGCAGAAAAGATTGACAAGAATGATTCACGAGATGAGGGACTTCAGTTCCGTGGATTGACTGGAGAAGCTGGGATTGTTCTCCTTGGAGCAGAGAAGGTTGAGAGGAGAATTGATCGAGGTGTTCAAAATTATGAGGGGTCCGGACAGAGTAGATAGAGAGATACTGTTCCCATTGTTGGAAGGCTCAAGAAGCAAAGGAGACGGATTAAAGGTGATTGAAAGAAGAACCAAAAGCGACGTAAGAAAAATCTATTTTACGCAGAGTGGTTAGGATCCGGAAAGCACGGCCTGAAAGGGTGGTGGAGGCAGACTCAATCACAGCTTTCTAAAGGGAGTTGGATAAGTATCTCAAAGAAAACATTTGCAGGGCCGGGGGAAAGGGCGGGGCAGTGGGACCAGCTGGGAGCCGGCAAGGGCTCGACGGGCCGAATGGCCCTCCGTGCTCTAACCATTCTCTGATTGTGTGAGCAGAACCACTCTGTTCCCTGACTCAATCGAAAGCCTTCCTGATTGTGAGCACCTCTGTTAAACCTGTCTATCACCGCCTTAAATATTTTCACTGGCCCAGCCTCCACAGCTCTCTGGGGCAGAGAATTCCACAGATTTACAAACCTGAGAGAGAAGAAATTCCTCCTCATTGCAGTTTTAAATGAGCGGCTCCTTCTTTTCAGACGATAACCCCAGTTTTAGTTTCCTCTATAAGTGGAAATATCCTCTCTGCATCCATCTTGTTCAGCCCCCTCATTATCTTATTAGTTTCAATAAGATCAGCCCTCATTCTTCTAAACTCCAATGTGTACAGGCCCAACCTACTCAAACTATCCTCACAAATCAACCCCTTCATCTCCGGAATCAACCTGCATTCACGAGTTCCCCTCCCTCTCCTCCTCTGAAGGTACTGACTCTGGCTGGGTTCAGTTCTACACTCACTGGTTCCCCTCCCCTGAAGGTACGGACTCTGGCTGGGTTCAGTTCCACACTCACTGGTTTCCTCTCCCTCTGATGGTGCTGGCTATCTTAGGTCTGGTCCTGTGTAATGAGACAGGATTAATAACAAATATCTTAGTAAAGGATCCCCCTGGAATGAGTGATCATAGCATGGTTGAATTTCAAATTCAGATGGAGGCCGAGAACATTGGATCTCTAACCAGCGTACTGAGCTTAAATAAAGGAGACTACAAAGGTATGAGGGCAGAGTTGGCTAAAATGGACTGGGAAAATAGAATAAAGTGCAGGATGGTTGATGAACAGTGTCGTATATTTAAGGAGATATTTCACAACTCTCAAGAAAAATATATTCCAGCGAGGAGGAAAGGATGTCAAAGAAAAGATAGCCTTCTGTGTCAAGCTAAAGAAATAAAGGATGGTATCCAATTGAAAACAAGACCATATAAAGTGACCAAAACCAGTGAGAGGACAGAAGACTGGGAAGCTTTTAAAAGCCAGCAAAGAATGACTGTGGATGGTCAAGGGGCTATAGGGCGAGAAGGAACTTACCACAATCACTCAGGAGGTGGTACTCAGTAAGATAATGGGACTAAAGGGGCATAAATCCCTTGGAGCTGATGTCTTGCATCCTCGGGTCAGGAAAAATAGCGTCAGGGATAGTGGATGCATTGGTTGTAATTTACCAAAATTCCATGGATACTGGGGATGTCCCAGCAGATTGGAAAACCGCAAATGTAATGCCCCCATTTAAAAAAGGAGGCAGACAAAAAGCAGGAAACTATAGACCAGTTAGCCTAACATCTGTGGCTGGGAAAATGTTGGAGTTCATTATTGAAGAAGCAGTAGCAGGATATTTGGAAAAGCAAAATTCAATCAAGCAGAGTCAGCATGGATTTATGAAGAGGAACTCATGTTTGACAAATGTGCTGGAGTTCTTTGAGGATGTAACAAACAGGGTGGATAAAGGGGAACCAGTGGATGTGGTGTCTTTGGACTTCCAGAAGGCATTTGACAAGGTGCCACATAAAAGGTTACCGCGTAAGATAAAAGCTCACGGGGTTGGGGTAGTATATTAGCATGGATAGAGGATTGGCTGACTAACAGAAAACAGAGAGTAGGGATAAATGGCTCATTCTTGGGTTGGCAACTAGTGGGGTGCCACTGGGATCAGTGCTTGGACCCCAAATATTTACAATCTATATTGACGACTTGGATGTCGGGACCGACTGCAACATAGCTAAGTTTGATAATACAAAGATCGGAGGAAAAGCAACGTGTGAGGAGGACACAAAAAACCTGCAAAAGGACATCGACAAGCTAAGTGAGTGGGCAAAAAATTAGCAGATGGAGTATAATGTTGGAGAGTGCGCCGTTATACACTTTGGCAGAAAAAAATGAAAGAACAATTTATTATTTAAAAGGAGAAAAATTGCACAGTGCTGCAGTACAGCGGGACCTGGGGGTCCTACCACATGAAACATAAAAGGTTAGTCTGGAGGTACAGCAAGTGATCCGAAAGGCCATTGAAAACTTGGCCATTATTGCAAAGAGGATGGAGTATAAAAGCAGGGAAGTCCTGCTACAGTTATACAGGGCATTGGTGAGGCCAGACCTGGAATACTGCGTACAGTTTTGGTTTCCATATTAAAGAAAGGATATACTTGCTTTGGAGGCAGTTCAGAGAAGGTTCACATGGTTGATTCCGGAGATGAGGGGGATGACTTATGAGGAAAGGTTGAGCAGGTTGGGCATCTGGAATTCACTGGAATTCAGAAGAATGAGAAGTGATCTTAACGAATCATAAAAGATTACGAGGGGGCTTGACAAGGTGGATGCAGAGAGGATGTTTCCAATGATGGGGGAGACTAGAACTAGAGGCCATAATCTTAGAATAAGGGGCTGCCCATTTAAAACTGAGACGCGGAAGAATTTCTTCTCAGAGGATTGTAAATCTGGAATTCGCTGCCTCAAAGAGCTGTGGCAGCCAGGACATTGAATAAATTTAACAGATAGACAGTTTCTTAACCAATAAGGGAATAACGGGTTATGGGGAGAGGGCAGGGAAATGGTCCTGGGTCCATGATCAGATCAGCCATGATCGTATTAAATGGCGGAGCAGGCTTGAGGGGTATTATGGGCTACTCCTGCTTGTATTTCTTATGTTATTATACTGACTCTGGCTGGGTTCAGTTCTACACTCACTGGTCCCCCTCCCCTGAAGGTACTGATTCTGGCTGGGTTCAGTTCTACACTCACTGGTTCCCCTCCCCTGAAGGTACTGACTCTGGCTGGGTTCAGTTCTACATTTACTGGTTGCCCTCACCTGAAGGTGCTGACTTTGGCTGGGTTCAGTTCTACACTAACTGGTTCCCCTCCCCTGAAGGTGCTGACTCTGGCTGGGTTCAGTTCTACATTCACTGGTTCCTCTCCCCTGAAGGTGCTGACTCTGGCTGGGTTCAGTTCTACACTCACTGGTTCCTCTCCCCTGAAGGTGCTGACTCTGGCTGGGTTCAGTTCTACACTCGCTGGTTCCCCTCCCCTGAAGGTAATGACTCTGGCTGGGTTCAGTTCTTCACTCACTGGTTCCCCTCCCCTGAAGGTACTGACTCTGGCTGGGTTCAGTTCTACATTCACTGGTTCCCCTCCCCTGAAGGTACTGACTGTGGCTGGGTTCAGTTCTACACACACTGGTTCCCCTCCCCTGAAGGTACTGACTGTGGCTGGGTTCAGTTCTACACTCACTGGTTCCCCTCCCCTGATGGTACTGACTCTGGCTGGGTTCAGTTCTACACTCACTGGTTCCCCTCTCCTGAAGGTACTGACTCTGGCTGGGTTCAGTTCTACACTCACTGTTTCCCCTCCCCTGAAGGTGCTGACTCTGGCTGGGTTCAGTTCTACATTCACTGGTTCCCCTCCCCTGAAGGTACTGACTCTGGCTGGGTTCAGTTCTACACTCACTGGTTCCCCTCCCCTGAAGGTACTGACTCTGGCTGGGTTCAGTTCTACACTCACTGGTTCCCCTCCCCTGAAGGTACTGACTCTGGTTGGGTTCAGTTCTGCACTCACTGGTTCCCCTCCCCTGAAGGTACTGACTCTGGCTGGGTTGAGTTCTACACTCACTGGTTCCCCTCCCCTGAAGGTACTGACACTGCCTGGGTTCAGTTCTACATTCACTGGTTCCCCTCCCCTGAAGGTGCTGACTCTGGCTGGGTTCAGTTCGACATTCACTGGTTCCCCTCCCCTGAAGGTACTGACTTTTACTGGGTTCAGTTCTACACTCACTGGTTACCTTCCCCTGAATGTACTGACTCTGGCTGGGTTCAGTTCTACACTCACTGGTTCCCCACCCCTGAAGGTACTGACTCTGGCTGGGTTCAGTTCTACATTCACTGGTTCCCCTCCCGTGAAGGTACTGACTCTGGCTGGATTCAGTTCTACATGCACTGGTTCAACTTCCCTGAAGGTTCTGACTCTGGCTGGGTTCAGTTCTGCACTCACTGGTTCCTCTCCCCTGAAGGTACTGACTCTGACTGGGTTCAGTTCTACACTCACTGGTTCCCCTCCCCTGAAGGTACTGACTCTGGCTGGGTTCAGTTCTACACTCACTGGTTCCCCTCCCCTAAAGGTACTGACTCTGGCTGGGTTCAGTTCTACACTCACTGGTTCCCCTCCCCTGAAGGTACTGACTCTGGCTGGGTTCAGTTCTACACTCACTGGTTCCCCTCCCCTGAAGGTACTGACTCTGGCTGGGTTCAGTTCTACACTCACTGGTTCCCCTCCCCTGAAGGTACTGACTCTGGCTGGGTTCAGTTCTACACTCACTGGTTCCCCTCCCCTGAAGGTACTGACTCTGGCTGGGTTCAGTTCTACACTCACTGGTTCCCCTCCCCTGAAGGTACTGACTCTGGCTGGGTTCAGTTCTACACTCACTGGTTCCCCTCCCCTGAAGGTACTGACTCTGGCTGGGTTCAGTTCCAGACATTGTTCACTTTGTTCCTGCACCAAGATGGCGGCGCATGCGCTCTGCTACTCACTGAATCAAAGTGGCGGAGCGCTGATCATTCCGTCCTGTACCAAGATGGCCGCCGTTAGCCAGGGCCTGTGACCGGGAGAAAGCCCCGAAGCTACAACCGCCGATATTCCGGTTATTATTCCGTGTTTGCGGCGGGCACGGGTTGTTTAAGAAGCCTCCCCGACTCCCCGCTGGTCCCTTACCCCGCTCCGTCCCGGTTAAAACGACACTTCCGAAGAGCATTCCCAAAACATGTCTCCTCCGCCATTACACGCACCGCGCCTGCGCACTGAGCTCCTGTATTCTGGGTGCGACACTTTCTCCCCCGCGGAGCATGCTGGTTACAAAAGTCCATGAGAAATCGCAGCAGGAGTGGGGCACCCGGACCCCCGAGCCTGCTCCCCATTCATTAACATTTGATGGGACAGTCTCGGGGGAACTTTACTCTGTATCTAAGCCCTGCTGTACCTGCCCTGGGAGTGTTTCATGGGGCAGTGTAGACCGAGCTTTACTTTGTATCTGAATCGGGATAAATGGATAATTTTCCATTTGGCAAACAGTGACTAGAGGGAAGCCGTAAGGATCGGTGCTGTGTCCTCAACTATTTACAATCTAAATGACTTGGATGAAGGGACAGAGTGTAATGCAGCCAATTTGCTGATGACACAAAGATGGTCAGGAAAGCAAATTGTGGAGAGGACACAACAAATCAGCAAAGGGACCTAGGCAGGCTAAGTGACTGGGCAAAAATTTGGCAGATGCTGTATAATGTGGGAAAATGTGAGGTTATCAACTTTGGCAGAAAAAAAATAGAACAGCAAATTATAATTTAAATGGAGATAAATTGCAAAGTGCTGGAGTACATTGGGACCTGGGGGTCCTTGTGCATGAAACACACAAAGTTAGTATGCAGGTACAACAATAATCACGGAGGCAAATGGAATGTTGGCCTTTATTGCCAGGGAGATAGAGTATAAAAGCAGAGAATTTCTGTTACAACTGTACAGGGTATTGGTGAAGCCACACCTGGAGTACTGCATACAGTTTTGGTCCCTGTATTTAAGGAAGGATATACTTGCATTGGAGGCTGTTCAGAGAATGTTCACTAGATTGATTCGGGAGCTGAGAGGGTTGACTTATGAAGATAGGATGAGTTTGTTGGGTCTATACACATTGGAGTTCAAAAGAATGAGAGGTGATCTTATTGAAACATATAAGGTAATGAGGGGGCTCGACAAGTTGAATGCAGAGAGGATATTTGCACTTCGAGGAAACTAAAACTAGGGGACATAGTCTCAGAATAAGAGGATGCACATTTAAAACTGAGATGAGGAGGAATTTCTTCTCTCAAGGGTTGTAAATCTGTGGAATTTCTACCCCAGAGAGCTGTGGAGGCTGGGTCATTGAATATATTAAAGGCGGAAATAGACAGATTTTTGAGCGATAAGGGAATAAATTGTATGGGGAGCGGGCAGGGAAGTGGAACTGAGCCGAGGTCAATCAGCCATGATCTTATTAAATGGCAAAGGAGTCTCGAGGGGCAAGTGGCCTACTCCTGCTCCTATTTCTTATATTATAATCTACCCTGTGCTGTACCTGCCCTGGGAGTGTTTGATGGCACAATGCAGAGAGAGCTTTATTCTGTATCTAACCCATGCTGTCGTTGTCCTGGGACTGTGTAATAGGAGAGTGTAGAGGGAGCTTTACTCTGTATTGAATCCGTGCCGTACCTGCCCTGGGAGTGTTTGATAGGACAGTGTAGAGGTAACTTTACTCTGTATCTAACCAATGCAGTGTCTACTTTGGAATGCTTGGTAGAGGGAGATATACTCCGTATCTAACCTGTGTTGTACAGGCCCTTGGAATGTCTGGTGGGACATTGTTGAGGAAGCTTTACTCTGTATCTAAGAAAGGCAAGTATATCATTCCTTGGATTAGGTGAGCAAAACTGTGCACAGTAATCCAGGTCTGGTCTCATCAAAGCCCTGTAGAGAGATTATAGATAGAATTACACTGTATCTAAATTGTGCTGTGCTTGCCCTTGGAGTTTTTATTTGCACAGTGTTGGGGGAGTTTCATTTAGTATCTTACCAATGCAGAACCTGCCCTGGGAATGTCCAGTGGAACAGTATAGAGGGAGATTTAGCCTGTATTTAACCTATGCTGTCCCTGCCCTGGAATGGTTGGGACAGGGTAGATGGAGCTGTACTCGGTGTCTAATCTGTGCTGTACCTGCCCTGGGAGTGTTTGTTGGGACAGTGTAAAGGGAGCTTTACTCTGTATCTAATCCGTGCTGTACCTGTCCTAGGAGTGTTTGTTGGGACAGTGTAGAGGGACCTTTACTCTGTATCTAACCCGTGCTGTACCTGTCCTGGGGGAGTTTGTTGGGACAGTGTAGATGGAACTTTATTCTGTATCTACCCCTGCTGTACCTGCCCTGGGAGTGTTTGATGGGACAGTGCAGAGTGAGTTTTACTCTGTATCTACCCCATGCTGTACCTGCCCTGTGATTTGATGCAGCAGTGTATAGGAAGCTTTATTCTGTATCTAACCAATGCAGTATCTACCCTGGAATATTGGGACAGGATAGAGGGAGATATACTCCGTATCTAACCTGTATTGTACAGGCCCTTGGAATGTCTGGTGGGACAGTGTTGAGGGAGATTTACTCTGTATCTAAGCAAGGCAGATATGTCCTTCCTTAGATAAGGCGACCAAAACTGTGCACAATTGAGATGGAGATTAGAGTGAGAATAACACTGTGTCTAAATTGTGCTGTAGCTGTCCCATGCGTGTTTATTTGACAGTGCAGTGGGAGCTTTCCTTAGTCTCTAACCAATGCAGTACCTGCCCTGGGAGTGTTTGACGAAACAGTGTAGAGGAGATTTACTCTGTATCTAACCCGTGCTGTACCTGCCATGAGAGTATTTGATGGGATAATGGAGAGGGAACTTTACTCTGTATCTAACCCCGTGCTTCACCTGCCCTGAGAATGTTTCTTGGGATAATGCACAGCGAACTTTACTCTGTATCTAACCCGTGCTGTACCTGCCCTGGGAGTGTTGGATGGGACAGTGCAGAGTGAGCTTTACTCTGCATCTAACCCCGTGTTGTACCTGCCCTGAAATTGTTTGATGGGATAGTGCAGAGCGAGCTTTACTCTGTTTCTGACCCGTGCTGTACCTGCCCTCGGAGTGTTTGAGGCATGGTAGAGGAAGATATACTCCGTGTCTAACGTGTACTGTACCTGCCCTGCGAATTTTAATGGCACAATGTGGAGGGAGCTTTACCCGATCTAACGCATGTTGTACCTGCCCTGGGAGTGTTTGGGATATTATAGACTGAGATTTACTCTGCCTCAACCTTGGTAGTATTTGGTACAGTATAGAGTGAGATTTACTCTGTATCTAACCCCTGCTTTAATGGTAGTCCTGACATCAGTAGTCGGGAAAATGCTAGAATCTAATATTAAGCTCGTAGCAAGTAATAACAGGAAAGGACAGAATCAACACAGATTAATGAAAGGGAAATTGTACTTGACAAATCTGTTAGTGTTTTTTGAAGTTGTAACTAGCAGGATAGATAAGGGGGGACCACTGGATGTGGTGTATTTAGATTTACAGAAGGCATTCGATGAGGTGCCGCATAAGAGGTTATAAAATAAAATTAGGGCTCATGGGATTGAAGGTAATATACTTGCATGGATTAGGGATTGGTTAACGGGCAGAAAACAGAGAGAGTAGAAATAAACGGGTGATTTTCGGGTTGGCAGGCTGTAACTGGTGGGTTGCTGCAAGGATCGGTGCTTGGGCCCCAGCTATTCACAATCTATATCAATAATTTGGATGAGGGGACCAAACGTAATATATCGAAGTTTTCTGAGGATACAAAGCTAGTTGGGAATGTAAGTGTGAGAAGGATAAAAAGTGGTTTCAAGGGGATATATACAGGCTCAGTGAGTTGGCAAGAACATGGTAAATGGAATATAATGTGAAGAAATGTTAAGTTAGACACTGACAGTAAAAATAGAAAGGCAGAGTATTTATTTTAAATGGTTAGAGATTGGGAAACATTGTGTTCAGAGGGACGTGGTTGTTATTGTACACAAATCGCTAAAAGTTAATATGCAGGTACAGCAAGCAATTAAGAAAGCAAATTATATATTGGCCTTTATTACAAAAATATTTGAGTATTTACATTTAATGCATTATGCAGGGCCCTGGTGAGACCACAGCTGGAGTATTGTGTACAGTTTTAGTCTCCTTACCTAAGGAAAGATAAACTTGCTATAGAGGGAGTGCAGTGAAGATTCACCAGACTGATTCTTGCGATGGGGGATTATCATATTAGAGATTGAGTAGACTAGGCCTACATTCTCTCGAGTTTAGAAGAATGAGAGGTGAGAGGCGACAGGCGACACACACATCCCATGAACAAATTTTTAAAAAGAGATGTGAGATGTTTAAATTTGATCAAGGCAACCAGCCAAATAAATAGAGACACTCCCTGCCCTGCAGGACCTGTGTCCAGGGGAGAAGTTGATGGTTAATCTGATCAAATTTGGGTTAAATCTTGTGCTCATCGAGCTGAGCACCTCGTGCCAGCATCAAACACTCTCCAGTCGGGCACAGCACGGGTTAGATACAGAGTGAATCCATCGGTTGCTGCCCGACACAGATACTGAGGGACAGGGAGTGTCCGGGACATTGACATTTCTCACTCAACAAGGCATAAATTGATAATGTACCTCTCCCCATTAATCCTGGGCTCCACACGGCTCGAATCCTACTCCTGTTTCCCTTCCTGTAACAGCACTGAGCTCAACTCAGCCCATAATGAGCAGGGCTAAGGGATTTTGGTTGCTAGGCACTGCAGTGATGTCATAAAGCAGGGCCATTCAGCCCAGCTGGTCCGCTCCTTGTCCCTTTAAAGGAGGAGAGTGGGGACATCCTGCCTCAACGCACATCCCCCTGTTCATACTGAGAATCCCCGGGGAAGGCCCAAGGGCCAGAGTGTGGAACACAACCAAGGGGGAAAAGAGGAGGAGAGAAGGGGAGGTAACTGAAGGTGTGGGGACTCAGGGCGACCAAGCTTCAGTTTTAGAGCCTGGAGACTTCAGGAGAGATCAGCGAGTTCGGTAGTTTCAGGATCCAGGGAAAGAACAAGGAGCAGATGGGGAGACTGGTGTGGATTCAGCACAGTGAGGATGTAGGGGGAGGGAGAGTGTGTCGGGCCAGGTATTAGGGATGTAGGAGGGACAAGAGAGGAAAGGTCAGAGGAGCAATTACTGCAGCAGTGTCCATCAATAGTGAGAGAGAGAAGGTGGGGGTCAGAGTGGGCCCTGGACAGGCCGATAAACTGTTTGTTTGCTGTGACCAGCTTTCCTTCTGTCACAAATAGTCTCCTGTAGCCCAGTGACACAAACAGCCCATTAAACACCACCAATGTCCTTCGGTCTGGTGAGGTCTCCCTTTGTGAAACATCGGCTGTTGTTAAAGCTGCTCATTCTGACTCGCTCACAGTGAGACAGTATCCACTGTCCCTTTTATTCCATGGGCTTCATCTTTGCTGGTATTGGTAACACGCCCGGGATCACTAAACACAAAACCCAGTCTGTTAATCACTTTCAGCTACTGGACTTAGTGTGTGCCCCACAGCATCTCTCTCACCTTCAATGTGTGAATAGAGCATCACGCCTGCAAAGCTGGTTTAAGTTTATAACCAGGCATCACATCTATTTAAGAAAAGCCTGTAGGCCGATGAGACACTGTTCAGGTGCCAGTGTGCTGCTGGTTTGTCCGGCATTTTGCCTGTAATGGAAAATAACTGAACATTTCTCCCAGTGTAACATTCTCTGTAATAAAATGTGTCTTTTAATAAGCCTCACGTCCTTGTCATGTCTGCTGCAATTGTGTAGAAAGAGGATGTGTGAAGTGATGGTGTTTGTATGGAGATGTGAAACAAGGAAACGGTATCTGTGTGTGACAGTGACACAGCCCTTTGGTCACAGGCAGAACCATGCACAGATATGCTTGTGCTTATGTTTTGAGCAGGATCAAGAGTTTGAGCAGGTTTGAGAGTTTGACCATCTCATGCAAAATATTTGAGAAGTCAACTCCTGAACCACCAATGCACGTAGTAAAACGCCTACTTTTTGCCAGCAGTTAAATTTTATTTTGCCTCGTTTAAATACAAATGGGGATACTGCAGTAAAATAAAATGCAATGTGAGTCTGAGTCTGTATAAGCCATTGTTCATTAAATGGTGGAATGAATCCGCAGGTCAATGAGCATCTGTTGATGAAAAAAAAGCAGTAACTTCTCAAGTCAATGAACTCACGGCAGAATTAACATTTTGCGTCATTGCTTCCAAGTCTTGCATGGAGCGATAGCATTGTAGTTACATTGCAGAACAAATAAACGACAGATCTGGATTGATCCAATATTTGATTTCAAATCCCACACAACAGCTGCGGAATAATAAATCAGTTTACGAAATAAAAATATATTATCAGTAATTGTCTGAAGAATCCAGCTGGTTATCTTTCGTCCTTCAGAAAATACATTTTCAGCAATTCTAATTATTCACAAGTTTTACTGTCCAGTCCTCGCTGTTGTTGGTTTCTCATGTATGTCTTAATGTACAGATTTTAATTCTGTAAACATACAGACATGTCCTACCAAAAGCAATGGATGGAGCCCTGCAGAACCCCACTAGAAACAGACTTCATTTCACAAAAACACCCATCAGCCCTTCATGCCTCTGAGCCACTACTGAATACAACCTGCCACTTTGTTGGTGATTCCATTGATTTTTACGTTCGTGACCTTATGGAAACCCATGCTAAAATCCATATACACTACAACAAATACACTACCCTCATCGACAGTCCTTGTTGCCTCCTAACATATTCAATCAAATTAGGCATATACGACGTTGCCTTAAAAATTCATTCTGGACGTCCCTGATTTATTTTTGTCTTTCTAAGTGAAGGTTTATACTGTAGCTCCGAATTTTTCTGCAATAATTTTCCCACTACCGAGTTTAGGCTGCCAGGCCTGTAATTTTTCCGAGTATTACTTTCACCCTTTTTAAACAAAGGTACCACGTTCACAGTACTGAAGTGCTCTGGCACCACAGCTGCAGGCAGAGAGGATTAGAAAATGATGGTTCATGATAGTTCCTCTGATATTTCCTCTTTACTTATCTTACAAGCCTGGGATAGATTTCCTCGGGACTGGTGATGTATCCACTTCCAAAGCTGGCAAGCGCCTTAATACTTCTTCTCAAGCTGGTTTTATTTCATCAAATATTTCACACTCCTCCTCCCTAATTGCAATTTAGCATCGCCACTCCATTTTGTGAAAACTGATGCAAAGTTTTCATTAAGAATCATACGCACATCTTCTGCCTCCATGCACTGATTTCCGGCATGGTCTCCAATAGCCCCTACAATTATTCAGTTATCCTCTTTCTCCTAAAGTATTTAGTAAATATCGTTGTGTTTTCCTTGATTTTACTTGGGAAAATTATTTCTTGCTCGCTTTTTTCTTTCCCAATTTCCTTTTTAATTTCACTTCCGCACTTTCTATAATCCGTCGGATTTCTGCAGTATTGAGCGCTCCGTATCCCTGTATACCCTATATGTTCCTTGGCATCTAGGGGGCTCTAGATTTGTTAATCCCACACTTTTTTTTCAGTGCACATATTTGCTTGGAACCCTCACGATCTCCTCGTTGAATGCCTTACACTGCTCCGATACAGATTTACATTAAAGTAGCGGTTTCCAGTCTACTATAGATAAATGACCTCTCCGCAGGGCAAAATTGGCTTTTTGCACAATTGAGAACATTTATATGTTGGTGTATCATTGTTCTTTTTCATAAATACCCCAATTCTAATTGAATTATGCCCACGAGCACTAAAATGATCGCAATGTGATACCCCTTCCACCTGGCCAGCTTGATTCTCTAACACTATTCCAAAACCGTTAACTCCCTTGTTTGACTTGCTACTTCGTGACTAATAAAGAACTGCTAAATGTATTTTAGAAATTCTGCCTGCTCGATACCTTCCACATTACTTTTATACCAGTTAATATTACTGTTATTATAATTATTACTGCCCTATACTTTTTGCATGGGGGCAGGCCGAGCCCGGAGCATCTGGAGAGAGATATAAACATTATAGTTTCCCTGAAAATGGAGGGAGCGCGAACCTGGAACAGCTGGAGGGAGATTTAAACATCAGCGTCTCCCTGACAACGGAGGCAGCTCGAGCCTGGGGCAGGTGGTGAGAGATTTAAACATCAGTGTCTATTTAACAACGGAGGCAGCGGAAGCCTGGAGCAGCTGGAGGGAGATTTAATCATTTGCGTCTCCCTGACACTGGATGCAGTGCGAACCTGGAGCAGCTGGAGGGAGTATTAAACATCTTCCTCTCCCTAACAACGGAGGCAGCTCGAGCCTGGAGCAGCTGGTGTGAGAGTTAAACATCAAGGTCTCCCTGACAATGGAGGCAATGCAAGCCTCGCACAGCTGGAGGGAGATTTAACCATAATGTCTCCCTGGCAACGGAGGCAGCTCGAGCCTGGAGCAGCTGGAGGGAGATTTAATAATCGGCGTCTCCCTGACAAAGGATGCAGTGCGAGCCTGGTGCAGCTCGTGAGAAAATTAAACATCTGCGTCTCCCTGACAATGGACGTAGCTCGAGTCTTGTGAAGCTTGAGGGAGATTTAAACATCTGCTTCTCCCTGACAAAGAAGGCTGCTCGATCTGGAGCTATTACAGGTCCTATCAAGAGGACAAAATTAGAAATGAAAAGTAATAAAATTGTAACATCACACTGATGATGGGCAGTGATTGGTCCGTCCATGTGAATTGAATCATTGAACAGGGATTTCATCTTAAACACAGCTGATCAACTAATTTGCTACAAATAGTGATTTTCTCATGCTAACTTAATTTATAATGGAGTTATATATTATTTAATTTATTTAATAATAATTAATCTTTATTATACTAATTTTACTATTGCATACTCCTTATTGTATTATTAACAATGTAATTTGATTTAAAAAAAATCTTCCTGTGTCTATCTGTGTACGCATTTTGACTGTGGTTTCGGAGCCAAACCTCAATTTCTTTTTACACTTCCTTCTCATGCTTTTTCTCTCTTTCCCTCAATGATCAATGTCTAACATGTTGTAAAGTTTTTGTGAAGTGCCTTGGGATTTTTAACGACTTTAAAGGTGCAATATAATCTCAAATCAATTATTATTATTATCATTTTTGCATTGTTCATACATTTGCTTATATATTTGCTATTCTATCACCTTCTGACTGTTTAGACGTCTATAGTGCTCAACCAGCAGTGCTATCGCCTCTTTTTTCTCAATTGGTCCCTTAGTACGTCAGTTGGCGATCCTTCCAACATATCATCAGAAATCACAGGTGTAATTGTCTCATAATTCAATACTGCTACCCCTGCTTCCCCGCACTCCTTCTTTGCTACCCCACTCTGTATCCCGTCTGAAAAACCTAAAACTGGGAATGTTGAGCTGCCATGGCTGCCCTTCTTTCTGCCACATCCCTATAATAGATATAATATAATATGCCCAAGTGTCTACCTGTTCTCAGCTGAACTTCTCTATTCTCTACACTCATTGCATTGAAGCATAGACATCTAGCACTGACAAACTTGCTTATTGTATATTTTCTAGCCCTTGTTTCCTTGTCCTCCAAATTCACTTCCTACATTTCTGCTTTCCAAATCCAGCTTTTCTTCTCTTGCTAGTGAATCTATTCTCAGGTTCCCAAGCTCATGCCAAGCTAACTTAAACGCTAACCAACCGCACTAGCAATCCCCGCCCACCACAAGTGTATTGGCCCTGGCACTGAGGAGATGCAAACCATCCGACTTGTACAGGTGCCCCCTCCCCAGAACCGTTCCCAATACATCAGCAACCTGCTCCATCGTTCCTGCCACGCAAACATCTGTGCAATAATCCTATTTTTGTAATCTCTAACACATGACAGCTGGAGTATTCCGTAATTTATTAACTTTGAGGTCGTGCTTGTTAATCTCTCTCCTAGCTACCTACATCTGACTGTAGGACTTCATCCCTCTTTTCAACTATGTCATTTGTACGGATATGGACAACTACCTCTGGCTGTTCACCCTCGCCCACCAGAATGCCCTGTAGCCGCTAAGTGACATCCACGACGCAGGCATCAGGGAGTCAACATAATATTGTGCGTCCAAAGTAACGTCTATCTGCTCCCCAACTTTCAAACCTCTATCAATGTTGTTCTTCCACTTGTCTTCCTCCCACTCTCCCGTGCAACTGAGCCGTGGTTCCGTGCACTTCGATTTCGCACTCAGAGGATCCATTGTATCAAAGTACGCAATACAGAATACTGGTTGAATAGCGAGATACTATCAAGGGACTCCTGCTCCAGCTGCTAAGTCCTCCTCTTCCGCCTGGCGCTCGTTCACTTCCTTTCTTCCTGCACACGTTTAAACTGCAGAATAGCCACCTCTAAAAACGTGCAATGCACCAAGTTCTCACCATCGCGGATGCAGTGCTTTGACTCCAGCCGCTGCTCAAGCTACAAAAACTGGAACATAGAAAATAGGTGCAGGTGTAGACCATTCAGCCCTCCGAGCTTACACCACCATTCAATAATATCATGGCTGATCATTCACCTCAGTACCCATTCACTACATTCTCTCCATAGCCGTAGTTCCCTTTAGCCATAAGGACCATTTCCAACTCCCTCTTGAAAATATCTAACGAACTGGCATCAACAACTCTCTAATGTAGAGAATTCCACAAGTTACCAACTCTCTGAGTGAAGAGGTTTCTCCTCATCTCAGTCGTAAATGGCTTACTCCTTATCCTGAGACTCTGACACCTGGTTCTGGACTTCTCCAACATCGGGAACATTTTTCCTGCATCTAACTTGTCCAGTCCCGTCAGAATTTTATATGGTCCTATGAGATCCCCTCTCATTCTTCTAAACTTCAGTGAATACAGGCCCATTTGGTCCAATCTCTCCTCATATATCAGTACTGCCATCCTGGGAATCAGAATGTCGAACTTTTACTGCACTTCCTCAATAGCATCAACTGCCTTTCTCAGATTTGGACACCAAAACTGAGCACATTATTCCAGGTGAGGCCTCACCAAGCATCTGTACTACTGCAGTAGGACCTTTCTGCTCCTATACTCAAACCAATAGCTATGAAGATCAACATGCCATTTGCCTTCTTCTGCGCCTGCTGCACCTGCATGCCAACCTTCAAAGACTGATGTACCATGACACCCAGGTCTCATTGCCCCTCCCCTTTTTCAAACCTGCCGCCGTTCAGATAATATGCCGCATTCATGTTTCTGCCACCAAAGTGGACAACCTCACTATTATCCACATTATACTGCGTCTGCTATTCATTTGCCCTCTCACCTAACCTGTCCAATTCACCCTGCAGCCTCTTAGCATCCTCCTCAAAGTTAAAACCGCCACCCAGCTAAGTGTCATCTGCAAACATAGAGATGTTACACTCAATTCCTTCATCTAACTCATTGATGTATATTGTAAATAGCTAGGTTCCCAGCACTGAGCTCTGCGGCACCTCACTAGTCACTGCCTGCCATTCTGAAAAGGATCCGTTTCTGCCGACTCTCTGCTTCCTGTGTGCCAACAAGTTCTCTATCCACTTCACTACATTACCCACGATATCATGTGCTGTGATTTTTCACACCAATCTCTTATTTGAGACCTTGTTAGAATACATTTAAAAGTCCAAATAGACCACATCCACTGGTTTGCCCTTGTCTACTGTCGGAGTTACATCTCTCAAAAACTCTAGAAGATTTGGCATGATGATTTCCCTTTCATAATTCCATGCTGACTTGTACCAATCCTGTCACTAATTTCCAAATGCGCTGTTCTTTCATCTTTAATAATAACGATTCCAACATTTTCCCCACTACTGGTGTCAGTCCACAATTGCCCGTTTTCTCTCTCGCTCTTTTTTAAAAAAGTGGTTTTGCATGAGCGACCCTCCAGTCCATAGGAACTGATCCAGAGTCGATAGACTGCTGAAAGATGATCACCAATGCAGCCACTATTTCTCGGGACACGACCTTAAGTACTCTGGGATGCAGACTATCAGGCACTGGGGATTTATTTGCATTCAATCCCATCCATTTCCCCAACACAATTTCCTGCCTAATAACGATTTCCTTCAGTTCCTCCTTCTCGCTAGACCCTCGGTCCCCTAGAATTTCCGGAAGGGTATTTGTGTCTTCCTTCGTGAAAACAGAACCAAAGTATGTGTTCAATTGGTCTGCCATTTCTCTGTTCCCCATTATAAATTCACCCGAGTCTGACTGCAAGGGACCTAGGTTTGTCTTCACTAATCTTTTTCTCTTCACATATCTATAGAAGATTTGCAGTCAGTTTTTATGTTCCCAGCAACCTTCCTCTCATACTCTATTTTCGCCCTACTATTTAAACCCTTTGTCCTCCTCTGCTGAATTCTAACCTTCTCCGAGTCCTAAGGTTTGCTGCATTTTCTGGCCAATTTATCTGCATTTTACATGCATTTAACACTATATCTAATTTCCCTTGTTAGCCACTGTTGAGCCACCTTCCCCGTTTTATTTTTACTCCAGACAGGGATGAACAGTTTTTGAAATACATCCATGTGATCTTAAAATGTATGCCATTGCCTATCCACCGTCAACCTTTTAAGTATCATTCGCCAGTAAATTCCAGCTAATTCACGTCTGATACCATCGAAATTACCTTTCGTTAAGTTCAGAACCTTCGTCTCTGAATTAACTGTGTCACTCTCCATCCTAATAAAGAATTCCACATATTATGGTCACTCTTTCCCAAGGGGCCTCGCACAACATGATTGCTAATTAGTCCTTTCTCATTACACATCGCCCAGTCGAGGATGGCCAACAATCGAGTTGGTTCCTCGACATATTGGTCTAGAAAACCATCATGCACATGTGATGATCCAGGCTACATGAAGCGTCCAGGAGTTCGCACATGCAACAGTATGTGCACTCGATGGGATTGAGCTTCCACAGCATGCCTCTATTTATTTGGCTATGAGCTAAACTAGGAGCTTCAACTATTTGACTATGAAATAAACATAAAACTAGCAGACAAAAACACTCCCGCGCTACTCAACAATCAGCTGTTTTCCTTGAGCCGACGTCATTATGACAACATGCTTTAGAGTTTTGTATCCGATCTAATGTGCATGGTTCATGTTGGCTAGTTTTCTGCATAAGAGATGGTGAGTTTGCACACTTTGGCTGTTTAATGTAGAAAGTGCGATGCTTCAAACCTAAAAGGCCTTGTTTTATCTTCAGTTCGTGAATAAATTTTCCAAAAAACGGTTGTGACGAAATTAAGTTCCTGACATACAAATATGCCAACTATACAATTCTTTATAAAGGTTTCGGCAAAACATTTCGGTGTTTTGTCATAGAATCATCGAATCATGGAAGTTATGACCTCGGACAGAGACCATTTCGGCCCATCATGTCCATGCCGGCCACCAAGAGTCTATCCAGCCTCATCCCATTTTCCAGCTCTAGATCCATATCCCTGCATGTTATGGGATTTCAAATGCACATCCACGTAGTTTTATATCTTGAGGAGTTCTGCCTTTAGCATCCTTTCAGCCAGTGTGCTGCAGACACCCACAACCCTCTGCGTAAAAGAATTTCCCCTCAAATCCCCTGTGAACCTTCTACCAATTATATTAAATTTATCCCTTGGTAGTTGACGGCTCTGCTGAGGGAAATATGACGTTTCTGTCCATTATATCGAGGCCCATCATAATTTTATACATCTCAATGATATCTCCCCTAATCTCCTCTGTTCCAATGAACATAAATCCAGCCTATCCCATCTGTCCTCATTGCTTAAATTCTACAATTCAGCCAATATCATCGTAAAGCTCCGCTGTACCCTCTCAGAGCACTTATGTATTTCTTGTAATGTAGTTACCTCAATTGCACACAGTAATCCAGGTGTGGCCAAACCAGTGTTTTATACCATTCAAGCATAATCCCCCTGCTCTTGTATTCTGTGCCTCGGCCAACATCGGCAAGCATTCCGTATGCCTTCGTAAGCACCGTATCTAACTGGTGTGCTGCTTTCAGGGATCTGTGGACAAGCCCTCCAGTTCCATTTCCTCCTCTGCATTTCCCAGTATCCTACCATTTCATGTGTTTTCCATTTCTTATTAGCCCTCGCGAAATGCAATGCCTCACACATCTCAGGAAAAATTCCATTTGTCACTGTACTGCAACACATGCTCTCAACTGAATAATGCACTTAGAGAGGCACCGCTAAGTTTGTGGTCGTGGCCCTCGAAATCGTGGTCGAGGATCCACGTTGCCGATGCGAGCCCATTTCTGTGAAAAATTTCTTGGTTGTCATGTATGTTTATTCAAAATGGATTGAAAGTATGATATTTTTTGTAAGCTTGTCCACCGCCACCATCGAAAGCCTATGAGCCTTGTTTGCCACACACGGCCTGCCTGATTTATTAGACAGCGACAATGGGCCATGTTTCACCAGTGCTGAATTCAAAGACTTCATGAGGCGCAATGGGATCAAGCACATCTGATCTGCCCCATTCAAAGCCCGCGTCCAAAGACCAGAGAGAATAGGCAGTTCAGACCATAAAGCAAAGCTTGAAACGTGTGTCGCAAGGCTCCCTGATGACCGGTCCATCCAGAGTACTGCTCAGCTACCGCACCAGGACTCTGTCGCTCACCTGGGTTCCCCCAGTCGAGCTGCTCCCGAAAAGGGCGCTCAAAACTAGGTTCTCTCTTGTGAACCCTGAGCCCCATGATCAAGTAGAGGGCGGGTGGTACCAAAATAAGTATGTACCATGATCGCGCAAATTTGTCACGCGATATTGGAGTCAATGATCCTGTGTTTGTCGTCAATTATGGAAATGGTCCCAAATGGCTCGCTGTCACTGTCATAGCCAAAGAAGGGAGTAGGGTTTTTCAGATCAAATTGGCCATTAAACGAACGTGCAGAAAGCATTTGGACCAAGTCGAATTTCTGCTCGCTAACAGCTACGAGCAACCCAAAGAGGACACCACATACTTTGACCCGCCAAACTAAATGCAAAAGCTTCTATAGATATGTGAAGAGAGAAAGATTAGTGGAGCCAAATGTAGGTCCATTGCCGTCAGAATCAGATGAATTTAAAGGGGGGAACAAAGAAATGGCAGACCAATTGAACAAATAATTTGGTTCTGTCTTCAGGAAGGAAGACACAAATAACCTTCCGGAAATATTGGGGACAAAGTGTCTTGTGAGAAGGAGGAACTGAATGAAATCCATATTAGTCAGTCAATTGTATTGGGGAAATTGACGGGATTGAAGGCCAATAAAGCCCTATGGCCTGATAGTTTGTGTCCCAGAGTATTTAAGGAAGCGGCCCGAGAAATAGAGGATGCATTGGTTATCATTTTCCAACAGTCTATCGACTCTGGATCACATCCTATGCACTGGAGGGTAACTAATGTAATACCACTTTTTTTTTTTAAAAGTAGAGAGAAAACGGGGAATTACAGAACGGTTAGCCTGACATCAGTAGTGGGGAAAATGTTGCCATCAGTAACTAAAGTTGAAATAGCAGCGTTTTTGAACAACAGTGACAGGATCAGTCCAAGTCAGCATGGATTTATGAAAGGGAAATCATGCATGACAAATCCTTTGGAATTTTTTGAGGAAGTAACTATTTGAGCGGACAAGGGATAACCAATGGATGTGGTGTGTTTGGACTTTCAAAAGGCTTTTGAAATGTTACCACACAAGAGATTTGTGTGCAAAATTCAAGCACATTATATTGGGATTATTGCTGTGGATAGATAACTGGTTAGTAGACAGGAAGCAAAGAGTTGGGATAAACGGGTCATTTTTAGAATGGCAGGCAGTGACTAGTGGGGTGCAGCAGGGCTCAGTGCTGGGACCCGAGCAATTGCAATAAACATCAATGATGTCGATGAATAATTGAGTAATATCTCCAACTTTGCAGATGACACTAAGCTGAGTGGCGGTGTGAGCTGTAAGGAGGATGTGAAGATGCTGCTTGGTGATTTGGACAGGTAAGCTGAGTGGGCAAATGCATGGCAGCTGCAGAGTAATGTGGAAAAATATGAGGTTATCTGCTTTGGTGGCAAAAGCATAAATGCAGAATATTATCTGAATAGCGGCAGATTAGGCAAATAGAAGGTGCAACGATACCTGGTTACCATACTACATCAGTCATTGAAGGATGGCATGCAGGTACAGCAGGCAGTGAAGCAGGCAAATGGCATGTTTGCCGTTCACAGCCAGGGGATTTGACTAAAGGAGCAGGGATGTCTTACTGCAGTTGTACAGGGCCTCGGTAAGGCCCCACTTGGAATATTGTGTTCAGTTTTGGTCTCCTATCTGAGGAAGGAAGTACTTGCTATTTAGGGAGTGCAGATGATTCCCGGGATGGCAGGACTGACATATTAGGAGAGACTGGTGCGACTGGTCCTGTATTCACTTCAATTTAGAAAAATGAGAGAGGATCTCATGGAAACATACAAAATTCTTACGGGATTGGAGAGATTAGATGCAGGAACAATGTTCCCGCTCTTGTGGGAGTCCAGAACCTGGGATCACAGTCTGAGGATAATTTATAAGCCATTTAGGACTGAGATGAGGAGAAACTTCTTCATTCAGAGAATTGTTAACCTGTGGACTTCACCACCGCAGAGATTTATTGAGGGCAGTCCGTTAGATATATTCAAGGAGGAGTTAGATGTGGCCCTTCTGGTAAAAAGGATCAAGTGGTATGGAGAGAAATCAGGAAAAGGGGTAATAAGGTGAAAATGTAGCCATGATCTTATTGAATGGTGGTGCAGGCACGAAGGGCCGATTAGCCCACTCCTGCACCGATTTTCTATGTTTGTATCCATATATAAATCCAAGTCTTACTTTTCTAAAATCTATGCAGCACTAGCCCCAAGGCAAATATATCCTTCCAAAGACAGGGAAAGGCGAAATCTGATTCAAGGGATGGTTCTTACTATTTAAGATGATGATTTCCAACATGCGTTTGATGAGGTTCCACACAAGGGAATGTTGGAAAAAAAACAAATCTGAGGCAATGTGTGAATATGGGCAGTGACTTGAGAGGAGAGTTACTGGCGATGTTCTCCAATTGGCAGAATGTGAATAGTCGTGTCCAGCAGTGATCTGTATGAGGGCCTCAGCTTTTCATTACAGGTTTAATGATTTAGATGAAGGAATAGTGAATCATATTACCATGTTTACACTAAGTTGGTGGCAAACAAAGTAATGAGAAAGAAAGATGATTTCAACGGGACAATGATTTAGTGGACAAAACTAAAGGCATCTGATTCACAAGATTGGGAGCGGATGCGGAAAATCGGGAGTTTAATGACACTTTGAAAATGTGTTCAATTAAATGTATGTTTTGAGCATTTTCGGTCAGAGAAATATATGTGAAAGAAATGTTTTGCAGCAAGTGGGATGGAGCATTTCAGCTTGCCGCTGAACACTTCTCTGTGGGCGCTGACGTAAGCAAAGGTTTCTGTAATGTCACGGTTGTCACTTTAGCATCACACGCAAAAGATGCCCGGTTCAAGCAAAGGCAGGAATATTAATTTAAAGAATACATTTGCTGTGAATTAAAAGTTAACATAAGTAACTCCTGCTTCCTTGTCGAATGAGCAATGACCATTAATAACACTCTCCTCAAATACAGAGTGTGTATCAGATAGGGGATAAAAATCAACAATGTAATTTTCCCAAATTATTAAAGTCTAGTTATTGAAGTATCCACTGTCCCTCAGTAACTATGTTAGCATCTATTTCATTCTGCTAAACAAAGCAATTGGCAAATCAATACTAATTATATTCACCCCCCGCCCCCACCCCACCCATACCCCAAACACTCACAGTATAATTTATTACATGTCATTATTTTAAAAGATTGTAAATTTAGTGTGTTGCTTTAAGAATCCTGGCTCCCTCTGTGAACGCCGAACAAAATAATGACCAGGAAATACATTAAAGAGTTTATCAGAATTGATTACATTTCTTACCTTTTTTCTTGTAGTTTTTCAGCTCTTTGTTCTTTTTAGCTCATAATTCCGCAGATTCCCGTGATGAAACGTCAACAAAATACAATGTCTCCCTGCCCCGCCTCGGCAAATACCGACAGATCGAAGCATCTCTTCCCCAGTTCCAGAGCTCAGAGGGTTAAAGTCCATCTCTGGGATGTACGTTACCCGGATCCGGGACCTACATACCCATACACCGTGCTCAGACTCCGGAAAATCCTGCGGGGAGAAAATCCCGCTCACGGGGCCGTCCATCAGCATGGAATGACCGCCCGTACTAAGAGGTTCTACATGTGCAAGTGATAAGTTGCAATTATCGTCCTTTTCAGTCAGGATGGCCGAACGGTCGAAGGCGCTGCGTTCTAATCACAGTCTTCTCTGGAGGCTTGGGGATGAATCCCACTTCTGACATTCATTAGTTTTAATTGAATGCAGTCGTTTCTCTGATTGGCTCTCCATTATGAGATTACCACTTGCTGATTGCTCCCCTTGGAGAAAGTGCGACACCTTGAAGTTTCTCGTGAATTTGAAAATGTCAATGCTCAGCTAAACTTTGTGCATTGTGAGATGGTCAATTGGCCTTCTGAAGTTAGAATGAACGCATAGCTGAGACAGCCGAATGTCCCTCCATACCCAGCGCAAGTGCGTCCCTCCCGCAGTCGTCGAAGTCCCTTATCCCAGTGCAAATTCATCCCTCCCCAGTCTAAGTCTATTAGCCAAGCGTAAGTGCATGATCTTAACCAGCCCACCCCCACGCCCCCAACACCCCCGCACGCCAATAAATGTGTGCAGGTAATTAACGGTTTCATTGGTATCAAGTGTTGTGACCTCTGGATTTCATCCACTCCAACTATGTTGGCTTGGGTGTAAAGGGGATTGGAAGAACATGGTTTGTCTTCCCCGAGTTGCCAGTCTCCCCACTCCCAAACCATGCTCTCTGGCCACAAAATAATCTCGCTCTCTCTCTCCCCCCAAAATCTCTCTCACTCTCTCTCCCCCCGTTCCGCCAACAACCAGGCTCAATCGATCCCCCCTGCACGAAGCTCGCTCTTCAACCGACCCCAAACAACCAGGCTCTCTCTCCACCCCCCGACCCCCCAACAACCATCAGCTTCATCATAGGCAGTCTCTCTAAAGTGAGCAAGACTTGCTTGCACTCAAAAGTGAGTTCGTAGGTGACTGGGCAGTCTAATACGAGAATAACAGTCTCTGTCTCAGGTGCGACAGGATGGGTGTGGAATCTGGTTTGCATAGCCTTCTTTCCACTGCTTGTATTTGTTTACTGCATGCTCTCGATGACATGACTCGATATACACAGCGCCCTCCTGAATGTTCTTCCTCCATTTCGGGGGGTCTTTAGCCAGGAATTCGCATATGTCTGTGGCGATGTTGCATTTTATTAAGGAGGCTTTGAGGGTGTCATTGAACGTTTCATCTGCCCACCAGGGGCTCAATTGCCTTGTAGGAGACCCGAGTGGAGCGCATGCTTTGTATCAGATCTGCGAACAACGTTGCCCACCCAATTGAGCTGGTCGTGAGTGGTCAGTTTTCGATGTTGATGATGTTGGCCTGAACGAGGACACTAATGTTGGTACGTCTGTCCTTCCAGGTGATTTGCACAAGCTTGCGGAGACAACGTTGGTCTTATTTCTGCAGTCATTTGAGGTGTCTACGATATATGGTCCACGTCGCTGAGCCATACAGAAGGCGGGTAACACTAAAGACCTGTAGACCATATGCTTGATGCCAAAGTTGAGGACCTGATCTTCGAACAGTCGATTACTCAGGCGGCCGAAGACTGCGTTGACGCACTGGAGTCGGTGTTGACCCTCATCGTCGATGTCTGCCCTTGATGATAATAGGCTCCCGAGGCATGGAAAGTGGTTCACTTTGTCCAGTGTCATGCCGTGATATTTAATGACTGTGCGGCAGTGCTGTGTGGCGGGGTGATTTTGGTGGAGGAAATTTGTCGTACGGTTTATGTCGTGCAAGGCCCAAGCTTTCATATGCCTCCTTGAAAATGTTGACTGTAACATGGAGTTCAGCCTGTTAATGTGTGAAGACACAAGGTTGGTGCACTTACTGCAGTTCGCCAACAGAGAATGGGATAGTCTTAAATCTGGTCTGAAAGCGACGAATGTTGAACAGGTTCCCACTGGTGCTACTTCCACTCCAGAAGGGAGCTTGTTGAGTGTGAGGTGGAGCATTGCAGCGATTAAGATCAAGAAGAGGGTTGGCGCGATGACGCAGCCCTGCTTGACCCCCGTCCGGATATGGATTGGGACTGTGGTGGATCCGTTGGTCAGGATCACGGCAAGCATGTCGTCGTGGAGCACGCAGAGGATGGTGAGAAACTTTTTGGGGCAGCCGAAACGGAAGAGGACGATCCATAGTCCGTTGTGAGTAACAGTGTCAAATGCCTTTTTAAGGTCAAAACAAGCCATGTACAAGGGTTGGTGCTGATAACTGCATTTCTCGTGCAGTTGTCATGCCGTAAAGATCATGTTTGTTGTACCCAGCAGTGGACGGAATCCGCATTGTGAATCCGGGAGGAGCGCCACAGCCAGAGGGAGAAAGCGGTTGAGGAAGATTTTAGCGAAGATCTTGCCAGTGGTGGATAACAGGGAGATTTCTCTGTCTTTGCCGCTGCCCACTTGTCCCCCCTTTTCTCTCCCCACCCCACAACCAGGCTCGCTCTCTCCCTCACTACCCCCCAACAACCAGGCTCGTTCTACCTCTTCCTCCCAACAAAGAGGCTCTCCCCCATCAGCAACCAGTCTCTCACCACACATTCAGCAACGATGCTCTCTCTCTCATCCACCAGAAAAGAGTTTCGCTCTCTCATCCCCCCAACAGGGCTCCATCTCCTTCAACTGCCCCAGCCCCCCCAACAAAAAGGCTCTGTCACACAAGAACATCAAGGCTCTTTCTGCTCCGCCGCCCCCCCGCCAACATACATGCTCTCTCTCACACCCCCAACAACCAGGTCCTCTCTCCATCCCGCTCAACAACCAGGCTCTCTCTCCACACCTGCTCTCCCGCAAGAACCAGGCTCTCTCCTCCTCCTGTCCGAACAACCATGCTCTTCCCCCGCAACATCCAGGTTCTCACGTAATTTCCCCCCGCCACTTGCATCCAGGCTCTCTCGCACGCACCCAACAACCAGGCTTTCTTTCCAACCATCCCTCCCAAGCAACTAGGGTCTATCTCCGCCCCACCCCCTCCGCAACAACAACCAGGCTCTCACCCACTAACAAGGTTCAACCCTTAAACAACAACCAGGCTCTCTTCCACGCCCCCGCTACAACCAAGCTATGTCTCCACCGAACTCCAACAACCAGGCGCTATCTTCCCACCCCGCCTCCAACAATCAGGCTCGCTCCACACACGCCCCCGCAAAAACCAACCAGGCTCTCCCCGCGATGCCCCAAAAACCAGACTTCTTTGTCTCCATCCTCCAACCAACCCTGCAGTTCTGTTCACCATATCGCAGGAAGGATGTGGTTGCACTAGTGAACGTGCAGAGGAGATTTACTAGAATGCTGACTGGAATGGAGAAATTTAGTTATGAGGAGAGATTGGATAGGCTGGCTTTGTTCTCATTGGAACAGAGAAGCTTGACGGGATACCTCATTGATGTTTCCAAAATACAGAGGGACGTGACATAGTGGGTAATAAGGCATATTTCCATTGGTGGAGAGGTCTATTACGAAGGGGAATAGTTTTAATGTGGTTGGTGGAAGGTTTAGAGGGGATTTGAGTGGTGCTTCTTTACGCAGAGGCTTGTGGATATCTGGAACTCACTGCCTCTAAGAGTGGTGGTGCAGAAACCCTCACCACTTTTAAGAGATGGTTCGATGCTCACTGTACGTGCCATAACATGCAGGGATATGGACCGAGAGTTGGTAATTGCGATAAAACATAAGAATACAAGAATTAGGAAAAAGAGTATGCCATCTAGCCCCTCGAGCTTGCTCTGCCATTCAAAAAGATCATAGCTGATCTGGCCGTGCACTCAGTTCCACTTACCCACCCGCTTCCCCGTAACCCTTAATTCCATAATTGGTTAAAAATCTATCAATCTGTGATTTGAATACATTCAATGAGCTAGCCTCAACTGTTTCCTTGAGCAGAGAATTCCACAGATTCACAACTATCTGGGAGAAGAAATTCCTTCTCAACTTGGTTTTAAATTGGCTCCCACGTATTTTGAGGCTGTGCCCCCTAGTTCTAGTCTCCCCGACCAGTGGAAACAACCTCTCTGCCTCTATCCTGTCTATTCCTTTCATTATTTTAAATGTTTCTGTAAGATCACCTCTCATCCTTCTGAACTCCAACGATTAAAGACCCAATCTACTCAATCGATCATCATAAGGTAACCCCCTCATCTCTGGAATCAGCATAATGAATCGACTCTGTACCCTCTCCAAAGCAACTATATCCTTCCTTAAGTAAGATGAACAAAACTGCACGCAGTACTCCAGGTGCGGCCTCACCAATACCCTGTGCAGTTGCAGCAGGACCTCCCTGCTTTTGTATTCCATCCCTCTCGCAATGAAGGCCAACATTCCATTCGCCTTCCAGATTGCCTGCTTCACCTGCAAACTATCCTTCTGTCATTCAGGAACAAGGGACCAATCGTAGAGCAGTAGAGGCGTGTCCTGCTCAGTTGGAGCTGTGAGCAGTGAGGGAAGCAGCTAGCAACTTGAGCTCCTGCCTGGAGAGCCCTGAGACCAGCCCAGGAACAGAAGGAAGGAAGGGGCTTCACCACAACTTTAACCCAGAGGGAGAGGAGGAGAACAGAAAACTTTGTCATCAACTTTACCATTCTGCAAGGAGTTGGAGAGAGGGGGAAAAACCACAACAACCATCCAGTGTGGAAGGAGGGAGACTCAACTACTCTACAGGTGGGTGTGGGTGCATTTCCCCAAACAGACTTTGTTGTATCGGTGGGGGGAGGAAAGAAGACCACTGAGGGCCGGAACATCGCGGGGGGTGTGTGTGTGTGTGTGGTAGTGTGCGTGGGGGCTGTGCTTACAACTGGGCCCCCCCCACAATTGGAACCGCCCCCACCCCCCCCACATTTGCCTAGCCTGGGATAGCTGGAGCTACCAGGCTGAAGATTCTTTAATCACCCAATTGAAGATCGTTAGGAGTGCCTGGTGGCTCCAGCTACCCCAGGTGAAGACATCTTCTCCCCCCACCTGAAGACCACCTCAAAGACTTTTGTGTTTTGCCATCTGGGGAGTGCACCCACCCACAGCTGCGAGGAGAGACCTGCCCTCGCAGCCCCCCCCCCTTCCCACCCCCCTCTCTCTTTCTCCGTTACCCTCTGTTTCTCCCCTCTCTCTCTGAGAACCCTTTCCTTCCAAATTAATAAAAAAAAACCCAATTAAGACAACTGAGCAGAGGGAGCAAGGCCTCTCCCCAATTGTCAACGAGGGGAGAGGTGCCTCGTTAAGGGCTCCTCTGCTCAGTTAACATAAGAGGCCATTAAAGACCATTAAGGCCTGTGACTTTGGGGTGGGTGTAGCCCTTAAAGGGACCCCGTGATGGCGACCCCATCCACGCCGGTGGCAGGGCCAGCAAGGTCGTATGCGCAGGCGGTGTCCACATCCACGGCACCTCCTGCGCCAGCCGCTGCCCTGCCACCTTTCAGACTAATAACAAAAAAACACGGGGTCAAGAGCTACACTCACCCCACAATGAGCATCGAGGAGTGCGTGCGGGCGATGGCTGGGGTAGTCGGCCCCTCGGCCATTGTCGCAGCCTCCAAGATGTCTGGGAAGGCCGTGTTCTTCCTGGGGTCGGAGCGGGCGGTGTCCCTGGCCCTTGAAAAGGGGCTCACGGTGGGCGGGACGTTCCTGCCGGTGGACCCTCTCGAGGCCACCGCGCAGAGGGTCATCGTGTCAAACGTCCCGCCCTTTGTTTCCGCTGAGCTCCTCCTCCCTCACCTACACCAACTGGGGGAGGTAAGGTCGGGGATCAACCCCATACCGCTCGGCCTCAGGGAGAACAGCCTGCGCCACGTGTTCTCCTTCCGCCGCCAGCTCTTTGTCCGGCTGGCGCGGGAGGACATGACAGAAGGGCACTTTAATGTGGTGCACGAGGGGACTGCCTACCGCGTCTTCTGGACGTCGGACGGCGTGCGGTGCCATGCCTGCAGGGAGGTGGGGCACGTTCGTAAGAACTGCCCCGCCTCCAAGGCCGCCAAACCACCGAAGGCGGCCATAGCTGGCGCCGCCGCCACCCCTCCCCCTAGTTGCGTCCGCGTGCCGGGAGCCATGGGTGCGCGGGCATCGTCGGAGGCCTTTGTTTTCAGGGCCTCCGGCGGGGGGGAGGGAGAGCGTCCGAGCGGAAAGAAGGCGCGGAAGAAGGAGAAACATCTAGAGGCGGGTCCCCTCGGTGCGCCGGAAAGTTTGACCACCGCGCTCAGCCCAACCCAGTCACCGGCGAGCGCGGGGTGCCCCGAGCCCGTGCCCGGGCCCTTGAATAATACCACAGAGGGGCCCAGGCGCGGGCAAGAAAAGGAAAAGGGGGGGGCGGAGCGGGAGGCCTCGGCAGACATGGAGGTCTCCCTGACTCCGCGCGCCCCCAGGAACAAAAAGAGGCACCGCCCCAATGAGGCGGAGGGGGAACAACATCCCTCCGCGGAGGAGGCGGTGCCCGCCGCGTGTCCCGCGTCCCCCACCAGCGCTCCCAAATTGCGCTGCAGGCGCGAGGAGTCTTTCCCCGGGGAGGGTGAGACAGTTGAGGCTGCCCAGCCTCTGCCTCCCGGGGATGGAGTGGAAGATCTGCCTGTCGTGGGGGGCGTGGGGACCGCGGAGGAATGCGTAGCCGCCGGGCCGGGCGTCCCGGGGACTGAGGCGGGCGAGGCCGAAAAGGCCGAACCTGAGCCCGCCCAGCTATTACCCAACTTCCCCCGGGATTTGCTCGACCCGGCAGAGAATGAAACAATTGATTTTAATGATACTGTAGATGCTGGGCCGGGGGGTGGCAGCGGGGAGGGGGAGGAACACCCACCCTCGCCCCTTACTTTGGAGCTGGAGCACTTGGAGGGCCTGGGGATTTCCTATGGCCGGGTCTCTCCTTGTTCTCCGGTTCCTGGGGCGGAGGGGGAACCCCTTCCGCTGTCATTTCCCGACCCAGCACCATTTTTAAAAGAGCCCAGTGGGGACTCCTCTGCCGACGATCCTGGGGGTGGGATCGGGGCAGTGCCAGGGCCGGTTGGAGCGGCCGGTTCATTTGCCGTACCTTGTGCGGTCGATGGGCCGGCTGCTGGCGGCCACCTCCCGGAGGAGGACGGGGACTCGGTGGGGGACGCGGGTGAAGACCTAGAGACCACCGCCAGGGAGGCGGTGGATCTGCTCGCGGCCGCCGCTGAGGCCCTCCTCGTTCCTGCAAAGGAACTCCGGGACTTTTTGGCCCAGAGCCGGGGTCGCCGCGACCAAGCCCGACTGGCCCTGGAAAAATGGTCCGAGCCGGAGCTGATCAAGGGGTCCGTCCGCGCCGCCGTTAAAACCTTGGCCGCGGGCGGGCCCTTGACAAAGGAGCAGCACCTTGAGCTGCGCGAGCTCGAGGGACTCCTCGCTGGGCTGCGGAGGGAGCGGAGTTCAACAAAAGACTCCGCTCCCTCCCCCACAATAGGTTAAGGTAGAGGTTGCACTATGCTTTTGTCATGAAGATAACCATAGCCAGCCTCAACATCAACGGCGGCAGAGGGGCACGCCGTAGATTTGACAATTTTTCGCTCCTGCGGGAGGGGAAATATGCGGTGTGCTTCCTGCAAGAAACCCACACCGTTCCGGGAGACGAAGCCACGTGGCTCCTGGAATGGCAAGGAGAGGTCCGCATGAGCCACCTCACCGCCATTTCTAGTGGGGTGGCCATCTTGCTGGGCCCGCATTTTCAGCCGGAGATCTTGGGGGTCGAGGAGCCCGTGCCAGGCCGCTTGCTGCACGTAACGGTTCGCCTGGGGGACGTGCCGCTCCATCTCGTGAACGTGTACGCCCCTCATCCCGGCCCGCAGCAAACGCGCTTCTTTGAAGAGGTGTCCGCTCTTCTTGGCTCCGTCGACGTCGGCGACTGCATTGTCCTCGGGGGGGATTTTAACTGCACCCTCGAGGCGAGGGACCGCTCCGGTGCCCCGCAGTGCATGACGGCGATGGAGAAGTTGAGGGACCTGGTCGGGTCCTTCGACTTGGTGGACGTCTGGCGAAATCTCCACCCCGACTCCAGCGCCTTTACTTGGGTGAGGCCTGGAGTTGGATGGTCTAGAGTCGACCGCCTTTACGTGTCTCGGGCGTACGTTTCCTGCGTCCCGGCGGCCTCCATGCGGCCGGTGCCGTGTTCGGACCACCACCTGGTGTGGGCGGAGCTCGCTTCGCTCCGCGCGAGGACGGGGTCCGCGTACTGGCACTTTAACAACCGGCTGCTGGAGGACGTGCGGTTCCAGGACTCGTTCCGTCGATTCTGGTCCGACTGGAGAAGGAAGCAGGGGGGCTTCCCCTCCTTGAGGCTATGGTGGGACGTGGGCAAGGCTCACGTCCGCGTCTTCTGTCAAGAGTACGCGAGGGGGTCGACCAAGAGGCGGGCGGCCAGAGTCGGGCGCCTAGAAAAAGAGGTGCTCGACCTGGAAGCCCGTCTCGGTCAAGTCGTCCAGGACCCGGCCCTGCGGACGGTGTACGAAGCGAAGAAGGCCGCGCTGAAGGACCTGCAGCTCGTCGGGTCCCGAGGCGCGTTCGTGAGGTCGCGGATCCGGTTCCTGCGGGATCTGGACCGCGGCTCCCCCTTCTTCTACTCGCTGGAAAAAAGGCAGAGTGTCCGTAAGCAGCTCTTGACGCTGCTGGCCGACGACGGCTCTCTCGTCTCGGATCCGGAGGGCGTCAACAACAGGGTCCGTGAATATTACGGGGCTCTGTTCTCTCCGGATCCGTCCAGCGAGGAAGCGCGTAGAGTTTTGTGGGAGGACCTGCCGAAGGTCAGCCCGGAGGGCGCTGAAAATCTAGAAGCTCCGCTAAGCCTGGCGGAGCTGACCGGTGCCCTCGCCCGGCTCTCGAGGGGAAAATCCCCAGGGCTGGACGGGCTGACCGTGGAGTTCCACAGGGCGTTCTGGGACGTCCTGGGGGGCGACTACGCGCGGGTCCTGGGGGAAAGTCTGGCGACCGGGGAGATGCCCCTCTCTTGGCGCAGGGCAGTCATCGTCCTGCTGCCTAAGAAGGGCGATCTCCGCCTCCTTAAGAACTGGCGCCCGGTCTCCCTCCTCAGCACGGACTACAAAATCTTCGCCAGGGCGATGTCTGCTCGCCTTGGTGCCGTGCTGGACCACATGATCCACCCCGACCAGTCATACACGGTCCCGGGCCGGACGATCCACGACAACATCCATCTGGTCCGGGACCTCATCCATTGCTCCCAGGAGGCTGGTCTGTCGGTCGCCTTCCTATCCCTCGACCAAGAGAAGGCGTTCGACAGGGTGGATCACGACTATCTGCTCGGAACTCTGCGCGCTTTCGGGTTCGGGACGCATTTCGTCGCCCGGATCCGACTTTTGTACGCCGCCGCGGAGTGTCTGATTAAGGTTAACGGGTCCTTGACGGCGCCCCTTCGCTTTAGGAGAGGGGTGCGCCAGGGATGCCCCATGTCCGGCCAGTTATACGCCGTTTGCGTGGAGCCTTTCCTGCGCCTCTTGCGGACGAGGTTGACGGGACTGGCTCTGCAAGGGCCGGGCGTGGAGGTCGTCCTCTCGGCTTACGCCGATGACGTGCTCCTCGCGGTAGAGGATCCCGCTGACCTGCGGAGGATGCGTGAGTGCCAGGAGATTTACTCGGCCGCGTCCTCCGCCAGGATCAACTGGGAGAAATGTTCCGGACTCCTGGTGGGTCAGTGGCGGGTGGACTCCCTGCCGGAGGAGCTCAGGCCTTTTGCCTGGAGCACGACCCATCTCCTCTATCTGGGAGTCTACCTTAGCCCCGACGAGGAAGCCTGGCCGGCGAACTGGCAGGAGCTGGAGGCCAAGGTCGCCGCTCGCCTAGGGCGCTGGACAGGACTGCTCCGAGTGCTGTCCTACAGGGGTCGAGCGCTAGTCATAAACCAGCTGGTGGCCGCAATGCTGTGGTACCGGCTGGTCACTTTGACCCCTCCCCCTGCGTTTGTCGCCAAGATACAGAAGAAGCTGGTGGACTTCTTCTGGAACAACAGGAAGCACTGGGTCTCTGTCGCGGTCTTGAGTCTCCCGCTTGAGGAGGGCGGTCAGTCGTTGGTGTGCGTCAGCGCCCAGCTCGCGACTTTCCGTCTTCAGACCCTGCAGAGATACCTTTACGTCGAGCCCCCTCCTAGGTGGTGTGCTCTGGCGAGGTATTTCTTCCGCCAGCAGCTCGACCTCAATTATGACACGCAGCTCCTGTTTGTGAACTTGGGGGGTGCCAGGACCGCCCTCCGGGAGCTGCCTGTCTTTTACAGGGAACTCATCAGGGTCTGGAACAAAGTCTCCACCAAGCGCAGCTCTCCGCCGGCTGGAGTGGCGGCCGTCCTGCAGGAACCGCTGCTCGGGAATCCGTACCTCCACGGCCGAGGCTTCATGTGGCGGTCGGAAGAGAGGGCTGTGGCTGGTGAGGTGACCAGGGTCAGGGACCTGCTCGATGGCGGAGGAGCGGGCTGGATGGCGCCAGTCACGCTGGCGCGGCGCCTAAATTCTGCCAACGTCCGCCGCGCGGCCGATGCCATCGAGTCGCTAAAAACAGCTCTGGGCCCTGACTCCGTTAGGTGTATCGAGGAGGCTCAAGCACGTGGGGAGATCCCGTCCGAACTGACCCCCGTCCGGACGGAATTCCTCATCGGCGCCAAACCCCGGAACCTCCCTCGGGGGCCGGCGCCTCACAACTTGAGCCGCCTCGGGGAAATCCCCTCCGTGCCTTTCAGTTCCGCGCGGAGGGGTTTCCTGTACGGGCTGCTCCTGCACACCCTCAACTTTGCCATCCTCGCCGGCCGTCCGGACACGCCATGGCGTACCATCTTGCCGTCCGGAGGAGGCGGGGGTCCCCGATGGAGGGCACTCTACGCAGGGGTCCTCCCACTATTCATCGGGGACTTGGCCTGGAGGGTGGTGCACGGAGCAGTGCCGTGCAACAAATTTTTAAGCCGGTTCACGGACTCCCAGGCCGCCTGCAATTTCTGCGGTCTGGAGGAGTCCGTGTTCCATGTTTTTATTGAGTGCACGAGGTTGCAGCCCCTGTTCCATTATTTGAAGGGGCTGCTCCTGAAATTCTGGCTGCACTTCAGTCCCACCCTCCTGATCTTTGGGCACCCTGTGCGGAGGGGAGCGGGTAGGTCCGAAGGCCTCCTCGTAGGACTGCTCCTGGGCACGGCCAAGGGTGCCATCAGCCGGTCCAGGCAGCGGGCGGTCGAGGGGGTCGTTCAACCTGACTGCCTGCCTCTCTTCCGCTCTTACATCCGGTCCAGGGTGTCCTTGGAGATGGAGCACGCGGTGTCCACCGGTACGCTCGCGGCCTTCCGCGAGAGGTGGGCACCGGAGGGACTGGAGTGCATCATCACGCCCGGCAACCAAATTTTAATTTGATTTTACGTTTTAAAGTTAATTTGTTTTAATTGCCGGTGCTTTTAGTGTCCCCTTCCCTTTTATAGGGGGCACTGGGGAAAAATTGTGATTTTAGTGCCCAAAAAAAAAACCAAAAAAAGAAAAACACAAAAAAAAAAAAAAAGGGGGGGAAAAAAAGGGCCTTGTAAATGTCTGGAGTGTCACCCAGGTTGGGTGGCACCGTTATTGTTTTATGTTTTCACAGGTAGACTCTAAAAGAGTTTCAGGAACAAGGGACCAATCGTAGAGCAGTAGAGGCGTGTCCTGCTCAGTTGGAGCTGTGAGCAGTGAGGGAAGCAGCTAGCAACTTGAGCTCCTGCCTGGAGAGCCCTGAGACCAGCCCAGGAACAGAAGGAAGGAAGGGGCTTCACCTTCAACTTTACCCAGAGGGAGAGGAGGAAAAAGCAGAAAACTTTTCAACATCTTTATCATTTCTGCAAGGAGTTGGAGAGAGGGGGAAAAACCAACAACAAACCAGTGTGGAAGGAGGGAGACTCAACTACTCTACAGGTGGGTGTGGGTGCATTTCCCCAAACAGACTTTGTTGTATCGGTGGGGGGAGGAAAGGAGACCACTGAGGGCCGGAACATCGCGGGGGGTGTGTGTGTGTGTGTGGTAGTGTGCGTGGGGGCCTTGCTTACAACTAGGCCCCCCCCCCACAATTGGAACCCCCCCCACCCCCCCCACATTTGCCTAGCCTGGGATAGCTGGAGCTACCAGGCTGAAGATTGTTATTGTTATTAATTACCCAATTAAAGATCGTTAGGAGTGCCTGGTGGCTCCAGCTACCCCAGGTGAAGACATCTTCTCCCCCCACCTGAAGACCACCCCAAGGACTTTTGTGTTTTTGCCATCTGGGGAGTGCACCCACCCACAGCTGCGAGGGGAGACCTGCCCTCGCAGTCCCCCCCCCCCCTTCCCACCCCCCTCTCTCTTTCTCTGCTACTCTGTTTCTCCCCTCTCTCTCTGAGGCCTCTTCCTTCCAAATTTGCAAAAAAAAACCAATTAAGACAACTGAGCAGAGGGAGCAAGGCCTCTCCCCAATTGTCAACGAGGGGAGAGGTGCCTCGTTAAGGGCTCCTCTGCTCAGTTAACATACGAGGCCATTAAAGACCATTAAGGCCTGTGACTTTGGGGTGGGTGTAGCCCTTAAAGGGACCCCGTGATGGCGACCCCATCCACGCCGGTGGCAGGGCCAGCAAGGACGTATGCGCAGGTGGCAACCGCTTCCACAGCACCTCCTGCGCCACCCGCTGCCCTGCCACCGTTCAGACTTATAACCAAAAAACACGGGGTCAAGAGCTACACTCACCCCACAATGAGCATTGAGGAGTGCGTGCGGGCGATGGCTGGGGTAGTCGGCCCCTCGGCCATTGTCGCAGCCTCCAAGATGTCTGGGAAGGCCGTGTTCTTCCTGGGGTCGGAGCGGGCGGTGTCCCTGGCCCTTGAAAAGGGGCTCACGGTGGGCGGGACGTTCCTGCCGGTGGACCCTCTCGAGGCCACCGCGCAGAGGGTCATCATTTCAAACGTCCCGCCCTTTGTTCCCGCTGAGCTCCTCCTCCCTCACCTACACCAACTGGGGGAGGTAAGGTCGGGGATCAACCCCATACCGCTCGGCCTCAGGGAGAACAGCCTGCGCCACGTGTTCTCCTTCCGCCGCCAGCTCTTTGTCCGGCTGGCGCGGGAGGAGACGACGGAGGGGAACTTTAATGTGGTGCACGAGGGGACTGCCTACCGCGTCTTCTGGACGTCGGACGGCGTGCGGTGCCATGCCTGCAGGGAGGTGGGGCACGTTCGCAAGAACTGCCCCGCCTCCAAGGCCGCCAAACCACCGAAGGCGGCCAAGGCTGGCGCCGCCGCCACCCCTCCCCCTAGTTGCGTCCGCGTGCCGGGAGCCATGGGTGCGCGGGCATCGTCGGAGGCCTTTGTTTTCAGGGCCTCCGGCGGGGGGGAGGGAGAGCGTCCGACCGGAAAGAAGGCGCGGAAGAAGACAAAACATCAAGAGGCGGGTCCCCTCAGTGCGCCGGATAATTTGACCACCGCGCTCAGCCCAACCCCGTCACCGGCGAGCGCGGGGTGCCCTGAGCCCGTGCCCGAGCCCTTGAACAACACCACAGAGGGGCCCGGGCGCGGGCAAGAAAAGGAAAAGGGGGAGGGCGGAGCGGGAGGCCTCGGCAGACATGGAGGTCTCCCTGACTCCGCGCGCCCCCAGGAACAAAAAGAGGCACCGCCCCAATGACGCGGAGAGGGAACAACATCCCTCCGCGGAGGAGTCGGTGCCCGCCGCGTGTCCCGCGTCCCCCACCAGCGCCCCCAAATTGCGCTGCAGGCGCGAGGAGTCTTTCCCCGGGGAGGGTGAGACAGTTGAGGCTGCCCAGCCTCTGCCTCCCGGGGATGGAGTGGAAGATCTGCCTGTCGTGGGGGGCGTGGGGACCGCGGAGGAATGCGTAGCCGCCGGGCCGGGCGTCCCGGGGACTGAGGCGGGCGAGGCCGAAAAGGCCGAACCTGAGCCCGCCCAGCTATTACCCAATTTCCCCCGGGAGTTGCTCGACCCGGCAGAGAATGAAACAAATAATTATGACACTGTAGATGCTGGGCCGGGGGGTGGCAGCGGGGAGGGGGAGGAACACCCACCCTCGCCCCTTACTTTGGAGCTGGAGCACTTGGAGGGCCTGGGGATTTCCTATGGCCGGGTCTCTCCTTGTTCTCCGGTTCCTGGGGCGGAGGGGGAACCCCTTCCGCTGTCATTTCCCGACCCGGCACCATTTTTAAAAGAGCCCAGTGGGGACTCCTCTGCCGACGATCCTGGGGGTGGGATCGGGGCAGTGCCAGGGCCGGTTGGAGCGGCCGGTTCATTTGCCGTACCTTGTGCGGTCGATGGGCCGGCTGCTGGCGGCCACCTCCCGGAGGAGGACGGGGACTCGGTGGGGGACGCGGGTGAAGACCTAGAGACCACCGCCAGGGAGGCGGTGGATCTGCTCGCGGCCGCCGCTGAGGCCCTCCTCGTTCCTGCAAAGGAACTCCGGGACTTTTTGGCCCAGAGCCGGGGTCGCCGCGACCAAGCCCGACTGGCCCTGGAAAAATGGTCCGAGCCGGAGCTGATCAAGGGGTCCGTCCGCGCCGCCGTTAAAACCTTGGCCGCGGGCGGGCCCTTGACAAAGGAGCAGCACCTTGAGCTGCGCGAGCTCGAGGGACTCCTCGCTGGGCTGCGGAGGGAGCGGAGTTCAACAAAAGACTTCGCTCCCTCCCCCACAATAGGTTAAGGTAGAGGTTGCACTATGCTTTTGCCATGAAGATAACCATAGCCAGCCTCAACATCAACGGCGGCAGAGGGGCACGCCGTAGATTTGACAATTTTTCGCTCCTGCGGGAGGGGAAATATGCGGTGTGCTTCCTGCAAGAAACCCACACCGTTCCGGGAGACGAAGCCACGTGGCTCCTGGAATGGCAAGGAGAGGTCCGCATGAGCCACCTCACCGCCATTTCAAGTGGGGTGGCCATCTTGCTGGGCCCGCATTTTCAGCCGGAGATCTTGGGGGTCGAGGAGCCCGTGCCAGGCCGCTTGCTGCACGTAACGGTTCGCCTGGGGGACGTGCCGCTCCATCTCGTGAACGTGTACGCCCCTCATCCCGGCCCGCAGCAGACGCGCTTCTTTGAAGAGGTGTCCGCTCTTCTTGGCTCCGTCGACGTCGGCGACTGCATTGTCCTCGGGGGGGATTTTAACTGCACCCTCGAGGCGAGGGACCGCTCCGGTGCCCCGCAGTGCATGACGGCGATGGAGAAGTTGAGGGACCTGGTCGGGTCCTTCGACTTGGTGGACGTCTGGCGAAATCTCCACCCCGACTCCAGCGCCTTTACTTGGGTGAGGCCTGGAGTTGGATGGTCTAGAGTCGACCGCCTTTACGTGTCTCGGGCGTACGTTTCCTGCGTCCCGGCGGCCTCCATGCGGCCGGTGCCGTGCTCGGACCACCACCTGGTGTGGGCGGAGCTCGCTTCGCTCCGCGCGAGGACGGGGTCCGCGTACTGGCACTTTAACAACCGGCTGCTGGAGGACGTGCGGTTCCAGGACTCGTTCCGTCGATTCTGGTCCGACTGGAGAAGGAAGCAGGGGGGCTTCCCCTCCTTGAGGCTATGGTGGGACGTGGGCAAGGCTCACGTCCGCGTCTTCTGTCAAGAGTACGCGAGGGGGTCGACCAAGAGGCGGGCGGCCAGAGTCGGGCGCCTAGAAAAAGAGGTGCTCGACCTGGAAGCCCGTCTCGGTCAAGTCGTCCAGGACCCGGCCCTGCGGACGGTGTACGAAGCGAAGAAGGCCGCGCTGAAGGACCTGCAGCTCGTCGGGTCCCGAGGCGCGTTCGTGAGGTCGCGGATCCGGTTCCTGCGGGATCTGGACCGCGGCTCCCCCTTCTTCTACTCGCTGGAAAAAAGGCAGAGTGTCCGTAAGCAGCTCTTGACGCTGCTGGCCGACGACGGCTCTCTCGTCTCGGATCCGGAGGGCGTCAACAACAGGGTCCGTGAATATTACGGGGCTCTGTTCTCTCCGGATCCGTCCAGCGAGGAAGCGCGTAGAGTTTTGTGGGAGGACCTGCCGAAGGTCGGCCCGGAGGGCGCCGAAAATCTGGAAGCTCCGCTAAGCCTGGCGGAGCTGACCGGTGCCCTCGCCCGGCTCTCGAGGGGAAAATCCCCGGGGCTGGACGGGCTGACCGTGGAGTTCCACAGGGCGTTCTGGGACGTCCTGGGGGGCGACTACGCGCGGGTCCTGGGGGAAAGTCTGGCGACCGGGGAGATGCCCCTCTCTTGGCGCAGGGCAGTCATCGTCCTGCTGCCTAAGAAGGGCGATCTCCGCCTCCTTAAGAACTGGCGCCCGGTCTCCCTCCTCAGCACGGACTACAAAATCTTCGCCAGGGCGATGTCTGCTCGCCTTGGTGCCGTGCTGGACCACATGATCCACCCCGACCAGTCATACACGGTCCCGGGCCGGACAATCCACGATAACATCCATCTGGTCCGGGACCTCATCCATTGTTCCCAGGAGGCTGGTCTGTCGGTCGCCTTCCTATCCCTCGACCAAGAGAAGGCGTTCGACAGGGTGGATCACGACTATCTGCTCGGAACTCTGCGCGCTTTCGGGTTCGGGACGCATTTCGTCGCCCGGATCCGACTTTTGTACGCCGCCGCGGAGTGTCTGATTAAGGTTAACGGGTCCTTGACGGCGCCCCTTCGCTTTAGGAGAGGGGTGCGCCAGGGATGCCCCATGTCCGGCCAGTTATACGCCGTTTGCGTGGAGCCTTTCCTGCGCCTCTTGCGGACGAGGTTGACGGGACTGGCTCTGCAAGGGCCGGGCGTGGAGGTCGTCCTCTCGGCTTACGCCGATGACGTGCTCCTCGCGGTAGAGGATCCCGCTGACCTGCGGAGGATGCGTGAGTGCCAGGAGATTTACTCGGCCGCGTCCTCCGCCAGGATCAACTGGGAGAAATGTTCCGGACTCCTGGTGGGTCAGTGGCGGGTGGACTCCCTGCCGGAGGAGCTCAGGCCTTTTGCCTGGAGCACGACCCATCTCCTCTATCTGGGAGTCTACCTTAGCCCCGACGAGGAAGCCTGGCCGGCGAACTGGCAGGAGCTGGAGGCCAAGGTCGCCGCTCGCCTAGGGCGCTGGACAGGACTGCTCCGAGTGCTGTCCTACAGGGGTCGAGCGCTAGTCATAAACCAGCTGGTGGCCGCAATGCTGTGGTACCGGCTGGTCACTTTGACCCCTCCCCCTGCGTTTGTCGCCAAGATACAGAAGAAGCTGGTGGACTTCTTCTGGAACAACAGGAAGCACTGGGTCTCTGTCGCGGTCTTGAGTCTCCCGCTTGAGGAGGGCGGTCAGTCGTTGGTGTGCGTCAGCGCCCAGCTCGCGACTTTCCGTCTTCAGACCCTGCAGAGATACCTTTACGTCGAGCCCCCTCCTAGGTGGTGTGCTCTGGCGAGGTATTTCTTCCGCCAGCAGCTCGACCTCAATTATGACACGCAGCTCCTGTTTGTGAACTTGGGGGGTGCCAGGACCGCCCTCCGGGAGCTGCCTGTCTTTTACAGGGAACTCATCAGGGTCTGGAACAAAGTCTCCACCAAGCGCAGCTCTCCGCCGGCTGGAGTGGCGGCCGTCCTGCAGGAGCCGCTGCTCGGGAATCCGTACCTCCACGGCCGAGGCTTCATGTGGCGGTCGGAAGAGAGGGCTGTGGCTGGTGAGGTGACCAGGGTCAGGGACCTGCTCGATGGCGGAGGAGCGGGCTGGATGGCGCCAGTCACGCTGGCGCGGCGCCTAAATTCTGCCAACGTCCGCCGCGCGGCCGATGCCATCGAGTCGCTAAAAACAGCTCTGGGCCCTGACTCCGTTAGGTGTATCGAGGAGGCTCAAGCACGTGGGGAGATCCCGTCCGAACTGACCCCCGTCCGGACGGAATTCCTCATCGGCGCCAAACCCCGGAACCTCCCTCGGGGGCCGGCGCCTCACAACTTGAGCCGCCTCGGGGAAATCCCCTCCGTGCCTTTCAGTTCCGCGCGGAGGGGTTTCCTGTACGGGCTGCTCCTGCACACCCTCAACTTTGCCATCCTCGCCGGCCGTCCGGACACGCCATGGCGCACCATCTTGCCGTCCGGAGGAGGCGGGGGTCCCCGATGGAGGGCACTCTACGCAGGGGTCCTCCCACTATTCATCGGGGACTTGGCCTGGAGGGTGGTGCACGGAGCAGTGCCGTGCAACAAATTTTTAAGCCGGTTCACGGACTCCCAGGCCGCCTGCAATTTCTGCGGTCTGGAGGAGTCCGTGTTCCATGTTTTTATTGAGTGCACGAGGTTGCAGCCCCTGTTCCATTATTTGAAGGGGCTGCTCCTGAAATTCTGGCTGCACTTCAGTCCCACTCTCCTGATCTTTGGGCACCCTGTGCGGAGGGGAGCGGGTAGGTCCGAAGGCCTCCTCGTAGGACTGCTCCTGGGCACGGCCAAGGGTGCCATCAGCCGGTCCAGGCAGCGGGCGGTCGAGGGGGTCGTTCAACCTGACTGCCTGCCTCTCTTCCGCTCTTACATCCGGTCCAGGGTGTCCTTGGAGATGGAGCACGCGGTGTCCACCGGTACGCTCGCGGCCTTCCGCGAGAGGTGGGCACCGGAGGGACTGGAGTGCATCATCACGCCCGGCAACCAAATTTTAATTTGATTTTACGTTTTAAAGTTAATTTGTTTTAATTGCCGGTGCTTTTAGTGTCCCCTTCCCTTTTATAGGGGGCACTGGGGAAAAATTGTGATTTTAGTGCCCAAAAAAAAACAAAAAAAAAAAGAAAAACACAAAAAAAAAAACAAAAAAAAAAGGGGGGGGGAAAAAAAAAAAAAGGGCCTTGTAAATGTCTGGAGTGTCACCCAGGTCGGGTGGCACCGTTTAATGTCTTTATGTTTTGCAGGTAAACTCTAAAAGAGTTTCAGGAACAAGGGACCAATCGTAGAGCAGTAGAGGCGTGTCCTGCTCAGTTGGAGCTGTGAGCAGTGAGGGAAGCAGCCATCAACTTGAGCTCCTGCCTGGAGAGCCCTGAGACCAGCCCAGGAACAGAAGGAAGGAAGGGGTTTCACCACCAACTTTACCCAGAGGGAGAGGAAGAGAACAGAAAACTTTGCAACAACTTCATCATTCTGCAAGGAGTTGGAGAGAGGGGGAAAAACCACAACAACATCCAGTGTGGAAGGAGGGAGACTCTACATTCTACAGGTGGGTGTGGGTGCATTTCCCAAAAAGACTTTGTTGTATCGGTGGGGGGAGGAAAGAAGACCACTGAGGGCCGGAACATCGCGGGGGGTGTGTGTGTGTGTGTGGTAGTGTGCGTGGGGGCTGTGCTTACAACTAGGCCCCCCCCACAATTGAAACCCCCCCCACCCCCAATTGCCTAGCCTGGGATAGCTGGAGCTACCAGGCTGAAGATTTTCATTAATCACCCAATTAAAGATCGTTAGGAGTGCCTGGTGGCTCCAGCTACCCCAGGTGAAGACATCTTCTCCCCCCACCTGAAGACCACCCCAAAGACTTTTGTGTTTTGCCATCTGGGGAGTGCACCCACCCACAGCTGCGAGGGGAGACCTGCCCTCGCAGCCCCCCCCCCCTTCCCACCCCCTCTCTCTTTCTCCGTTACCCTCTGTTTCTCCCCTCTCTCTCTGAGGCCCCTTTTCTTCCTAATTTTAAAAAACAAAAAACAAAACCCAATCAAGACAACTGAGCAGAGGGAGCAAGGCCTCTCCCCAATTGTCAACGAGGGGAGAGGTACCTCGTTAAGAGCTCCTCTGCTCAGTTAATTTACGAGGCCAATTAAGACCTTTAAGGCCTGTGACTTTGGGGTGGGTGTAGCCCTTAAAGGGACCCCGTGATGGCGACCCCATCCACGCCGGTGGCAGGGCCAGCAAGGACGTATGCGCAGGTGGCAACCGCTTCCACGGCCCCTCCTGCGCCACCCGCTGCCCTGCCACCATTTAGATTAATTACTAGAAAACACGGGGTCAAGAGCTACACTCACCCCACAATGACCATCGAGGAGTGCGTGCGGGCGATGGCTGGGGTAGTCGGCCCCTCGGCCATTGTCGCAGCCTCCAAGATGTCTGGGAAGGCCGTGTTCTTCCTGGGGTCGGAGCGGGCGGTGTCCCTGGCCCTCGAAAGGGGGCTCACGGTGGGCGGGACGTTCCTGCCGGTGGATCCTCTCGAGGCCACCGCGCAGAGGGTCATCGTGTCGAACGTCCCGCCCTTTGTTCCCGCTGAGCTCCTCCTCCCTCACCTACAACAACTGGGGGAGGTAAGGTCGGGGATCAACCCCATACCGCTCGGCCTCAGGGAGAACAGCCTGCGCCACGTGTTCTCCTTCCGCCGCCAGCTCTTTGTCCGGCTGGCGCGGGAGGACACGACGGAGGGAGATTTTAATGTGGTGCACGAGGGGACTGCCTACCGCGTCTTCTGGACGTCGGACGGCGTGCGGTGCCATGCCTGCAGGGAGGTGGGGCACGTTCGCAAGAACTGCCCCGCCTCCAAGGCCGCCAAACCATCGAAGGCGGCCAAGGCTGGCGCCGCCGCCACCCCTCCCCCTAGTTGCGTCCGCGTGCCGGGAGCCGTAGGTGCGCGGGCATCGTCGGAGGCCTTTGTTTTCAGGGCCTCCGGCGGGGGGGAGGGAGAGCGTCCGAGCGGAAAGAAGGCGCGGAACAAGAAGAAACATCTAGAGGCGGGTCCCCTCAGTGCGCCAGAAGGATTGACCACCGCGCTCGGCCCAACCCAGCCACCGGCGAGCGCGGGGTGCCCCGAGCCCGTGCCCGAGCCCTTGACCAATACCGCAGAGGGGCCCGGGCGCGGGCAAGAAAAGGAAAAGGGGGGGGCGGAGCGGGAGGCCTCGGCAGACATGGAGGTCTCCCTGACTCCGCGCGCCCCCAGGAACAAAAAGAGGCACCGCCCCAATGACGCGGAGGGGGAACAACATCCCTCCGCGGAGGAGTCGGTGCCCGCCGCGTGTCCCGCGTCCCCCACCAGCGCCCCCAAATTGCGCTGCAGGCGCGAGGAGTCTTTCCCCGGGGAGGGTGAGACAGTTGAGGCTGCCCAGCCTCTGCCTCCCGGGGATGGAGTGGAAGATCTGCCTGTCGTGGGGGGCGTGGGGACCGCGGAGCAATGCGTAGCCGCCGGGCCGGGCGTCCCGGGGACTGAGGCGGGCGAGGCCGAAAAGGCCGAACCTGAGCCCGCCCAGCCAATACCCAACTTCCCCCGGGAGACGCTCGACCCGGCAGAAACACAATTTACTGTTTTTAATGAAACTGTAGATGCTGGGCCGGGGGGTGGCAGCGGGGAGGGGGAGGAACACCCACCCTCGCCCCTTACTTTGGAGCTGGAGCACTTGGAGGGCCTGGGGATTTCCTATGGCCGGGTCTCTCCTTGTTCTCCGGTTCCTGGGGCGGAGGGGGAACCCCTTCCGCTGTCATTTCCCGACCCGGCACCATTTTTAAAAGAGCCCAGTGGGGACTCCTCTGCCGACGATCCTGGGGGTGGGATCGGGGCAGTGCCAGGGCCGGTTGGAGCGGCCGGTTCATTTGCCGTACCTTGTGCGGTCGATGGGCCGGCTGCTGGCGGCCACCTCCCGGAGGAGGACGGGGACTCGGTGGGGGACGCGGGTGAAGACCTAGAGACCACCGCCAGGGAGGCGGTGGATCTGCTCGCGGCCGCCGCTGAGGCCCTCCTCGTTCCTGCAAAGGAACTCCGGGACTTTTTGGCCCAGAGCCGGGGTCGCCGCGACCAAGCCCGACTGGCCCTGGAAAAATGGTCCGAGCCGGAGCTGATCAAGGGGTCCGTCCGCGCCGCCGTTAAAACCTTGGCCGCGGGCGGGCCCTTGACAAAGGAGCAGCACCTTGAGCTGCGCGAGCTCGAGGGACTCCTCGCTGGGCTGCGGAGGGAGCGGAGTTCAACAAAAGACTTCGCTCCCTCCCCCACAATAGGTTAAGGTAGAGGTTGCACTATGCTTTTGCCATGAAGATAACCATAGCCAGCCTCAACATCAACGGCGGCAGAGGGGCACGCCGTAGATTTGACAATTTTTCGCTCCTGCGGGAGGGGAAATATGCGGTGTGCTTCCTGCAAGAAACCCACACCGTTCCGGGAGACGAAGCCACGTGGCTCCTGGAATGGCAAGGAGAGGTCCGCATGAGCCACCTCACCGCCATTTCAAGTGGGGTGGCCATCTTGCTGGGCCCGCATTTTCAGCCGGAGATCTTGGGGGTCGAGGAGCCCGTGCCAGGCCGCTTGCTGCACGTAACGGTTCGCCTGGGGGACGTGCCGCTCCATCTCGTGAACGTGTACGCCCCTCATCCCGGCCCGCAGCAGACGCGCTTCTTTGAAGAGGTGTCCGCTCTTCTTGGCTCCGTCGACGTCGGCGACTGCATTGTCCTCGGGGGGGATTTTAACTGCACCCTCGAGGCGAGGGACCGCTCCGGTGCCCCGCAGTGCATGACGGCGATGGAGAAGTTGAGGGACCTGGTCGGGTCCTTCGACTTGGTGGACGTCTGGCGAAATCTCCACCCCGACTCCAGCGCCTTTACTTGGGTGAGGCCTGGAGTTGGATGGTCTAGAGTCGACCGCCTTTACGTGTCTCGGGCGTACGTTTCCTGCGTCCCGGCGGCCTCCATGCGGCCGGTGCCGTGCTCGGACCACCACCTGGTGTGGGCGGAGCTCGCTTCGCTCCGCGCGAGGACGGGGTCCGCGTACTGGCACTTTAACAACCGGCTGCTGGAGGACGTGCGGTTCCAGGACTCGTTCCGTCGATTCTGGTCCGACTGGAGAAGGAAGCAGGGGGGCTTCCCCTCCTTGAGGCTATGGTGGGACGTGGGCAAGGCTCACGTCCGCGTCTTCTGTCAAGAGTACGCGAGGGGGTCGACCAAGAGGCGGGCGGCCAGAGTCGGGCGCCTAGAAAAAGAGGTGCTCGACCTGGAAGCCCGTCTCGGTCAAGTCGTCCAGGACCCGGCCCTGCGGACGGTGTACGAAGCGAAGAAGGCCGCGCTGAAGGACCTGCAGCTCGTCGGGTCCCGAGGCGCGTTCGTGAGGTCGCGGATCCGGTTCCTGCGGGATCTGGACCGCGGCTCCCCCTTCTTCTACTCGCTGGAAAAAAGGCAGAGTGTCCGTAAGCAGCTCTTGACGCTGCTGGCCGACGACGGCTCTCTCGTCTCGGATCCGGAGGGCGTCAACAACAGGGTCCGTGAATATTACGGGGCTCTGTTCTCTCCGGATCCGTCCAGCGAGGAAGCGCGTAGAGTTTTGTGGGAGGACCTGCCGAAGGTCGGCCCGGAGGGCGCCGAAAATCTGGAAGCTCCGCTAAGCCTGGCGGAGCTGACCGGTGCCCTCGCCCGGCTCTCGAGGGGAAAATCCCCGGGGCTGGACGGGCTGACCGTGGAGTTCCACAGGGCGTTCTGGGACGTCCTGGGGGGCGACTACGCGCGGGTCCTGGGGGAAAGTCTGGCGACCGGGGAGATGCCCCTCTCTTGGCGCAGGGCAGTCATCGTCCTGCTGCCTAAGAAGGGCGATCTCCGCCTCCTTAAGAACTGGCGCCCGGTCTCCCTCCTCAGCACGGACTACAAAATCTTCGCCAGGGCGATGTCTGCTCGCCTTGGTGCCGTGCTGGACCACATGATCCACCCCGACCAGTCATACACGGTCCCGGGCCGGACAATCCACGACAACATCCATCTGGTCCGGGACCTCATCCATTGCTCCCAGGAGGCTGGTCTGTCGGTCGCCTTCCTATCCCTCGACCAAGAGAAGGCGTTCGACAGGGTGGATCACGACTATCTGCTCGGAACTCTGCGCGCTTTCGGGTTCGGGACGCATTTCGTCGCCCGGATCCGACTTTTGTACGCCGCCGCGGAGTGTCTGATTAAGGTTAACGGGTCCTTGACGGCGCCCCTTCGCTTTAGGAGAGGGGTGCGCCAGGGATGCCCCATGTCCGGCCAGTTATACGCCGTTTGCGTGGAGCCTTTCCTGCGCCTCTTGCGGACGAGGTTGACGGGACTGGCTCTGCAAGGGCCGGGCGTGGAGGTCGTCCTCTCGGCTTACGCCGATGACGTGCTCCTCGCGGTAGAGGATCCCGCTGACCTGCGGAGGATGCGTGAGTGCCAGGAGATTTACTCGGCCGCGTCCTCCGCCAGGATCAACTGGGAGAAATGTTCCGGACTCCTGGTGGGTCAGTGGCGGGTGGACTCCCTGCCGGAGGAGCTCAGGCCTTTTGCCTGGAGCACGACCCATCTCCTCTATCTGGGAGTCTACCTTAGCCCCGACGAGGAAGCCTGGCCGGCGAACTGGCAGGAGCTGGAGGCCAAGGTCGCCGCTCGCCTAGGGCGCTGGACAGGACTGCTCCGAGTGCTGTCCTACAGGGGTCGAGCGCTAGTCATAAACCAGCTGGTGGCCGCAATGCTGTGGTACCGGCTGGTCACTTTGACCCCTCCCCCTGCGTTTGTCGCCAAGATACAGAAGAAGCTGGTGGACTTCTTCTGGAACAACAGGAAGCACTGGGTCTCTGTCGCGGTCTTGAGTCTCCCGCTTGAGGAGGGCGGTCAGTCGTTGGTGTGCGTCAGCGCCCAGCTCGCGACTTTCCGTCTTCAGACCCTGCAGAGATACCTTTACGTCGAGCCCCCTCCTAGGTGGTGTGCTCTGGCGAGGTATTTCTTCCGCCAGCAGCTCGACCTCAATTATGACACGCAGCTCCTGTTTGTGAACTTGGGGGGTGCCAGGACCGCCCTCCGGGAGCTGCCTGTCTTTTACAGGGAACTCATCAGGGTCTGGAACAAAGTCTCCACCAAGCGCAGCTCTCCGCCGGCTGGAGTGGCGGCCGTCCTGCAGGAACCGCTGCTCGGGAATCCGTACCTCCACGGCCGAGGCTTCATGTGGCGGTCGGAAGAGAGGGCTGTGGCTGGTGAGGTGACCAGGGTCAGGGACCTGCTCGATGGCGGAGGAGCGGGCTGGATGGCGCCAGTCACGCTGGCGCGGCGCCTAAATTCTGCCAACGTCCGCCGCGCGGCCGATGCCATCGAGTCGCTAAAAACAGCTCTGGGCCCTGACTCCGTTAGGTGTATCGAGGAGGCTCAAGCACGTGGGGAGATCCCGTCCGAACTGACCCCCGTCCGGACGGAATTCCTCATCGGCGCCAAACCCCGGAACCTCCCTCGGGGGCCGGCGCCTCACAACTTGAGCCGCCTCGGGGAAATCCCCTCCGTGCCTTTCAGTTCCGCGCGGAGGGGTTTCCTGTACGGGCTGCTCCTGCACACCCTCAACTTTGCCATCCTCGCCGGCCGTCCGGACACGCCATGGCGTACCATCTTGCCGTCCGGAGGAGGCGGGGGTCCCCGATGGAGGGCACTCTACGCAGGGGTCCTCCCACTATTCATCGGGGACTTGGCCTGGAGGGTGGTGCACGGAGCAGTGCCGTGCAACAAATTCTTAAGCCGGTTCACGGACTCCCAGGCCGCCTGCAATTTCTGCGGTCTGGAGGAGTCCGTGTTCCATGTTTTTATGGAATGCACGAGGTTGCAGCCCCTGTTTTATTATTTGAAGGGGCTGCTCCTGAAATTCTGGCTGCACTTCAGTCCCACTCTCCTGATCTTTGGGCACCCTGTGCGGAGGGGAGCGGGTAGGTCCGAAGGCCTCCTCGTAGGACTGCTCCTGGGCACGGCCAAGGGTGCCATCAGCCGGTCCAGGCAGCGGGCGGTCGAGGGGGTCGTTCAACCTGACTGCCTGCCTCTCTTCCGCTCTTACATCCGGTCCAGGGTGTCCTTGGAGATGGAGCACGCGGTGTCCACCGGTACGCTCGCGGCCTTCCGCGAGAGGTGGGCACCGGAGGGACTGGAGTGCATCATCACGCCCGGCAACCAAATTTTAATTTGATTTTACGTTTTAAAGTTAATTTGTTTTAATTGCCGGTGCTTTTAGTGTCCCCTTCCCTTTTATAGGGGGCACTGGGGAAAAATTGTGATTTTAGTGCCCAAAAAAAAAAACCAAAAAAAGAAAAACACAAAAAAAAACAAAAAAAAACAAAAAAAAAACAAAAAAAAGGGGGGGAAAAAAAGGGCCTTGTAAATGTCTGGAGTGTCACCCAGGTCGGGTGGCACCGTTTAATGTTTTATGTTTTCGCAGATAAACTCAAAAGAGTTTCATGCACAAGGGACCAATCGTGAAGCAGTAGAGGCGTGTCCTGCTCAGTTGGAGCTGTGAGCAGTGAGTGGAGCAGCTTGCAACTTGAGCTCCTGCCTGGAGAGCCCTGAGACCAGCCCAGGAAGAGAAGGAAGGAAGGGGCTTCACCTTCAACTTTTATCCAGAGGGAGAGGAGGAAGCAGAAAACATTTCAACATCTTTTTTACCATTCTGCAAGGAGTTGGAGAGAGGGGGAAAAGACCAACAACATCCAGTGTGGAAGGAGGGAGACTCTACCATTCTACAGGTGGGTGTGGGTGCATTTCCCAAAAAGACTTTGTTGTTTCGGTGGGGGGAGGAAAGAAGACCACTGAGGGCCGGAACATCGCGGGGGGTGTGTGTGTGTGTGTGGTAGTGTGCGTGGGGGCTGTGCTTACAACTAGGCCCCCCCCACAATTGGAACCCCCCCCACCCCCCACATTTGCCTAGCCTGGGATAGCTGGAGCTACCAGGCTGAAGATTGTTATTAATCACCCAATTAAAGATCGTTAGGAGTGCCTGGTGGCTCCAGCTACCCCAGGTGAAGACATCTTCTCCCCCCACCTGAAGACCACCCCAAGGACTTTTGTGTTTTTGCCATCTGGGGAGTGCACCCACCCACAGCTGCGAGGGGAGACCTGCCCTCGCAGTCCCCCCCTTCCCACCCCCCCCCTCTCTCTTTCTCTGTTACTCTGTTTCTCCCCTCTCTCTCTGAGAGCCTCTTTCTTCCAAATTTAATTTTAAAAAACATTTAAGACAACTGAGCAGAGGGAGCAAGGCCCCTCCCCAATTGCCAACTAGGGGAGAGGTACCTCATTAAGGGCTCCTCTGCTCAGTCAATCTACAAGAGGCCTAATAAAGACCATTAAGGCCTGTGACTTTGGGGTGGGTGTAGCCCTTAAAGGGACCCCGTGATGGCGACCCCATCCACGCCGGTGGCAGGGCCAGCAAGGTCGTATGCGCAGGCGGTGTCCACATCCACGGCACCTCCTGCGCCAGCCGCTGCCCTGCCACCTTTCAGACTTATAACTAAAAAACACGGGGTCAAGAGCTACACTCACCCCACAATGAGCATCGAGGAGTGCGTGCGGGCGATGGCTGGGGTAGTCGGCCCCTCGGCCATTGTCGCAGCCTCCAAGATGTCTGGGAAGGCCGTGTTCTTCCTGGGGTCGGAGCGGGCGGTGTCCCTGGCCCTTGAAAAGGGGCTCACGGTGGGCGGGACGTTCCTGCCGGTGGACCCTCTCGAGGCCACCGCGCAGAGGGTCATCATTTCAAACGTCCCGCCCTTTGTTCCCGCTGAGCTCCTCCTCCCTCACCTACACCAACTGGGGGAGGTAAGGTCGGGGATCAACCCCATACCGCTCGGCCTCAGGGAGAGCAGCCTGCGCCACGTGTTCTCCTTCCGCCGCCAGCTCTTTGTCCGGCTGGCGCGGGAGGAGACGACGGAGGGGAACTTTAATGTGGTGCACGAGGGGACTGCCTACCGCGTCTTCTGGACGTCGGACGGCGTGCGGTGCCATGCCTGCAGGGAGGTGGGGCATGTTCGTAAGAACTGCCCCGCCTCCAAGGCCGCCAAACCACCGAAGGCGGCCAAGGCTGGCACCGCCGCCACCCCTCCCCCTAGTTGCGTCCGCGTGCCGGGAGCCATGGGTGCGCGGGCATCGTCGGAGGCCTTTGTTTTCAGGCCTCCGGCGGGGGGGAGGGAGAGCGTTCGACCGGAAAGAAGGCGCGGAAGAAGGCGAAACATCTCGAGGCGGGTCCCCTCAGTGCGCCGGAAAATTTGACCACCGCGCTCAGCCCAACCCCGTCACCGGCGAGCGCGGGGTGCCCTGAGCCCGTGCCCGAGCCCTTGACCAATACCGCGGAGGGGCCCGGGCGCGGGCAAGAAAAGGAACAGGGGGGGGCGGAGCGGGAGGCCTCGGCAGACACAGAGGTCTCCCTGCCTTCGCGCACCCCCAGGAACAAAAAGAGGCACCGCCCCAATGAGGCGGAGGGGGAACAACATCCCTCCGCGGAGGAGGCGGTGCCCGCCGCGTGTCCCGCGTCCCCCACCAGCGCCCCCAAATTGCGCTGCAGGCGCGAGGAGTCTGTCCCCGGGGAGGATGAGGCAGTCGAGGCTGCCCAGCCGCTGCCTCCTGGGGAGGGCGTGGCAGATCTGCCTGTCGTGGGGGGCGTGGGGCCAGTGGAAGAATGCGTAGCCGCCGGGTCGAGCGTCCCGGGGACCGAGGCGGGCGGGGCCGAAAAGGCCGAACCTGAGCCCGCCCAGCCAATACCCAACTTCCCCCGGGATTTGCTCGACCCGGTAGAAACTGAGAATATGAACAATTTTAATGAATCCGTACACGCTGGGCTGGGGGGAGGCGGCGGGGAGGGGGAAGAACAACAACCCTTGCCCCCTACTTTGGAGCTGGGGGACTTGGTGGACCTGGAGAACTTCCTAAACCGGGTCTCTCCGTGTTCCCCGGTTCCTGGGGCGGAGGAGGAACCCCTTCCGCTGTCGCTTCCCGACCCAGCACCAATTTTAAAAGAGCCCAGTGGGGACTCCTCTGCCGACGATCCTGGGGGTGGGATCGGGGCAGAGCCAGGGCCAGATGGAGCGGCCGGGCCGTTTGCCGTACCTCGTGCGGTCGACGGGCCGGCTGCTAGCGGCGACCTCCCGGAGGGGGACGGGGACTCGGTGGAGGACGTGGGTGAAGATCTCGAGTCCATCGCCAGTGAGGCGGTGGATCTGCTCGCGGCCGCCACTGAGACCCTCCTCATTCCCGCAGAGGAACTCCGGGACTTTTTGGTCCAGTGCCGGGGTCGCCGCGACCAAGCCCGTCTGGCCCTGGAAAGATGGTCCGAGCCGGGGCTGCTCGTCGCATCCGTCCGCGCCGCCACTAAAACCATGGCCGCGGGCGGGCCCTTATCAAAGGCTCAGGGCCTTGAGCTGCGCCGGCTCAAAAAGTTCCTCGCTGGGCTGCTGAAGGAGCGGAGTTCAACAAAAGACTCCGCTCCCTCCCCCACAATAGGTTAAGGTAGAGGTTGTACTATGCTTTTGCCATGAAGATAACCATAGCCAGCCTCAACATCAACGGCGGCAGAGGGGCACGCCGTAGATTTGACAATTTTTCGCTCCTGCGGGAGGGGAAATATGCGGTGTGCTTCCTGCAAGAAACCCACACCGTTCCGGGAGACGAAGCCACGTGGCTCCTGGAATGGCAAGGAGAGGTCCGCATGAGCCACCTCACCGCCATTTCTAGTGGGGTGGCCATCTTGCTGGGCCCGCATTTTCAGCCGGAGATCTTGGGGGTCGAGGAGCCCGTGCCAGGCCGCTTGCTGCACGTAACGGTTCGCCTGGGGGACGTGCCGCTCCATCTCGTGAACGTGTACGCCCCTCATCCCGGCCCGCAGCAGACGCGCTTCTTTGAAGAGGTGTCCGCTCTTCTTGGCTCCGTCGACGTCGGCGACTGCATTGTCCTCGGGGGGGATTTTAACTGCACCCTCGAGGCGAGGGACCGCTCCGGTGCCCCGCAGTGCATGACGGCGATGGAGAAGTTGAGGGACCTGGTCGGGTCCTTCGACTTGGTGGACGTCTGGCGAAATCTCCACCCCGACTCCAGCGCCTTTACTTGGGTGAGGCCTGGAGTTGGATGGTCTAGAGTCGACCGCCTTTACGTGTCTCGGGCGTACGTTTCCTGCGTCCCGGCGGCCTCCATGCGGCCGGTGCCGTGTTCGGACCACCACCTGGTGTGGGCGGAGCTCGCTTCGCTCCGCGCGAGGACGGGGTCCGCGTACTGGCACTTTAACAACCGGCTGCTGGAGGACGTGCGATTCCAGGACTCGTTCCGTCGATTCTGGTCCGACTGGAGAAGGAAGCAGGGGGGCTTCCCCTCCTTGAGGCTATGGTGGGACGTGGGCAAGGCTCACGTCCGCGTCTTCTGTCAAGAGTACGCGAGGGGGTCGACCAAGAGGCGGGCGGCCAGAGTCGGGCGCCTAGAAAAAGAGGTGCTCGACCTGGAAGCCCGTCTCGGTCAAGTCGTCCAGGACCCGGCCCTGCGGACGGTGTACGAAGCGAAGAAGGCCGCGCTGAAGGACCTGCAGCTCGTCGGGTCCCGAGGCGCGTTCGTGAGGTCGCGGATCCGGTTCCTGCGGGATCTGGACCGCGGCTCCCCCTTCTTCTACTCGCTGGAAAAAAGGCAGAGTGTCCGTAAGCAGCTCTTGACGCTGCTGGCCGACGACGGCTCTCTCGTCTCGGATCCGGAGGGCGTCAACAACAGGGTCCGTGAATATTACGGGGCTCTGTTCTCTCCGGATCCGTCCAGCGAGGAAGCGCGTAGAGTTTTGTGGGAGGACCTGCCGAAGGTCAGCCCGGAGGGCGCCGAAAATCTGGAAGCTCCGCTAAGCCTGGCGGAGCTGACCGGTGCCCTCGCCCGGCTCTCGAGGGGAAAATCCCCGGGGCTGGACGGGCTGACCGTGGAGTTCCACAGGGCGTTCTGGGACGTCCTGGGGGGCGACTACGCGCGGGTCCTGGGGGAAAGTCTGGCGACCGGGGAGATGCCCCTCTCTTGGCGCAGGGCAGTCATCGTCCTGCTGCCTAAGAAGGGCGATCTCCGCCTCCTTAAGAACTGGCGCCCGGTCTCCCTCCTCAGCACGGACTACAAAATCTTCGCCAGGGCGATGTCTGCTCGCCTTGGTGCCGTGCTGGACCACATGATCCACCCCGACCAGTCATACACGGTCCCGGGCCGGACAATCCACGACAACATCCATCTGGTCCGGGACCTCATCCATTGCTCCCAGGAGGCTGGTCTGTCGGTCGCCTTCCTATCCCTCGACCAAGAGAAGGCGTTCGACAGGGTGGATCACGACTATCTGCTCGGAACTCTGCGCGCTTTCGGGTTCGGGACGCATTTCGTCGCCCGGATCCGACTTTTGTACGCCGCCGCGGAGTGTCTGATTAAGGTTAACGGGTCCTTGACGGCGCCCCTTCGCTTTAGGAGAGGGGTGCGCCAGGGATGCCCCATGTCCGGCCAGTTATACGCCGTTTGCGTGGAGCCTTTCCTGCGCCTCTTGCGGACGAGGTTGACGGGACTGGCTCTGCAAGGGCCGGGCGTGGAGGTCGTCCTCTCGGCTTACGCCGATGACGTGCTCCTCGCGGTAGAGGATCCCGCTGACCTGCGGAGGATGCGTGAGTGCCAGGAGATTTACTCGGCCGCGTCCTCCGCCAGGATCAACTGGGAGAAATGTTCCGGACTCCTGGTGGGTCAGTGGCGGGTGGACTCCCTGCCGGAGGAGCTCAGGCCTTTTGCCTGGAGCACGACCCATCTCCTCTATCTGGGAGTCTACCTTAGCCCCGACGAGGAAGCCTGGCCGGCGAACTGGCAGGAGCTGGAGGCCAAGGTCGCCGCTCGCCTAGGGCGCTGGACAGGACTGCTCCGAGTGCTGTCCTACAGGGGTCGAGCGCTAGTCATAAACCAGCTGGTGGCCGCAATGCTGTGGTACCGGCTGGTCACTTTGACCCCTCCCCCTGCGTTTGTCGCCAAGATACAGAAGAAGCTGGTGGACTTCTTCTGGAACAACAGGAAGCACTGGGTCTCTGTCGCGGTCTTGAGTCTCCCGCTTGAGGAGGGCGGTCAGTCGTTGGTGTGCGTCAGCGCCCAGCTCGCGACTTTCCGTCTTCAGACCCTGCAGAGATACCTTTACGTCGAGCCCCCTCCTAGGTGGTGTGCTCTGGCGAGGTATTTCTTCCGCCAGCAGCTCGACCTCAATTATGACACGCAGCTCCTGTTTGTGAACTTGGGGGGTGCCAGGACCGCCCTCCGGGAGCTGCCTGTCTTTTACAGGGAACTCATCAGGGTCTGGAACAAAGTCTCCACCAAGCGCAGCTCTCCGCCGGCTGGAGTGGCGGCCGTCCTGCAGGAACCGCTGCTCGGGAATCCGTACCTCCACGGCCGAGGCTTCATGTGGCGGTCGGAAGAGAGGGCTGTGGCTGGTGAGGTGACCAGGGTCAGGGACCTGCTCGATGGCGGAGGAGCGGGCTGGATGGCGCCAGTCACGCTGGCGCGGCGCCTAAATTCTGTCAACGTCCGCCGCGCGGCCGATGCCATCGAGTCGCTAAAAACAGCTCTGGGCCCTGACTCCGTTAGGTGTATCGAGGAGGCTCAAGCACGTGGGGAGATCCCGTCCGAACTGACCCCCGTCCGGACGGAATTCCTCATCGGCGCCAAACCCCGGAACCTCCCTCGGGGGCCGGCGCCTCACAACTTGAGCCGCCTTGGGGAAATCCCCTCCGTGCCTTTCAGTTCCGCGCGGAGGGGTTTCCTGTACGGGCTGCTCCTGCACACCCTCAACTTTGCCATCCTCGCCGGCCGTCCGGACACGCCATGGCGTACCATCTTGCCGTCCGGAGGAGGCGGGGGTCCCCGATGGAGGGCCCTCTACGTAGGGGTCCTCCCACTATTCATCGGGGACTTGGCCTGGAGGGTGGTGCACGGAGCAGTGCCGTGCAACAAATTTTTAAGCCGGTTCACGGACTCCCAGGCCGCCTGCAATTTCTGCGGTCTGGAGGAGTCCGTGTTCCATGTTTTTATGGAATGCACGAGGTTGCAGCCCCTGTTTTATTATTTGAAGGGGCTGCTCCTGAAATTCTGCCTGCACTTCAGTCCCACTCTCCTGATCTTTGGGCACCCTGTGCGGAGGGGAGCGGGTAGGTCCGAAGGCCTCCTCGTAGGACTGCTCCTGGGCACGGCCAAGGGTGCCATCAGCCGGTCCAGGCAGCGGGCGGTCGAGGGGGTCGTTCAACCTGACTGCCTGCCTCTCTTCCGCTCTTACATCCGGTCCAGGGTGTCCTTGGAGATGGAGCACGCGGTGTCCACCGGTACGCTCGCGGCCTTCCGCGAGAGGTGGGCACCGGAGGGACTGGAGTGCATCATCACGCCCGGCAACCAAATTTTAATTTGATTTTACGTTTTAAAGTTTAACTTGTTTTAATTGCCGGTGTTTTTAGTGTCCCCCTCTCCTTTTATAGGGGGCACTGGAAAAATTTGATTTTAGCGCCCCCCCAAAAAAAAAAAAAAAAAAAAAAAAAAAAAACAAAAACCCAAAAAAAAAAGGGGGCCTTGAAAATGTCTGCTGTGTCACCCAGGTCGGGTGGCACAGTTTAATGTTGTTTATGTTTTGCAGGTAGACTCCTAAAAGAGTTTCATGCACAAGGAACCAATCGTAGAGCAGTGGAGGTGTGTCCTGCTCAGTTGGAGCTGTGAGCAGTGAGGGAAGCAGCTAGCAACTTGTGCTCCTGCCTGGAGAGCCCTGAGACCAGCCAGGAAGAGAGGGAAGGAAGGGGCTTCAACTTCAACTTCTATCCAGAGGGAGAGGAGGAGAACAGAAAACTTTAAACATCTTTATCATTTCTGCAAGGAGTTGGAGAGAGGGGGAAAAACCACAACAACCATCCAGTGTGGAAGGAGGGAGACTCTACATTTCTACAGGTGGGTGTGGGTGCATTTCCCCAAACAGACTTTGTTGTATCGGTGGGGGGAGGAAAGAAGACCACTGAGGGCCGGAACATCGCGGGGGGTGTGTGTGTGTGTGTGTGGTAGTGTGTGTGGGGGCCTTGCTTACAACTAGGCCCCCCCCACAATTGGAACCCCCCCCACCCCCCCACATTTGCCTAGCCTGGGATAGCTGGAGCTACCAGGCTGAAGATTGTCATTAATCATCCTATTAAAGATCGTTTAGGATTGTGTGCCTGGTGGCTCCAGCTACCCCAGGTGAAGACGTCTTCTCCCCCCACCTGAAGACCAACCCAAAGACTGTGTTTTTTTTGTGTGTTTTGCCATCTGGGGAGTGCACCCACCCACAGCTGCGAGGGGAGACCTGCCCTCGCAGCCCCCCCCCCTTCCCACCCCCCTCTCTCTTTCTCCGTTACCCTCTGTTTCTCCCCTCTCTCTCTGAGGCCCCTTTTCTTCCTAATTTAAAAAAAAACCCAATTAAGACAACTGAGCAGAGGGAGCAAGGCCTCTCCCCAATTGTCAACGAGGGGAGAGGTGCCTCGTTAAGGGCTCCTCTGCTCAGTTAAATATACGAGGCCATTAAAGACCATTAAGGCCTGTGACTTTGGGGTGGGTGTAGCCCTTAAAGGGACCCCGTGATGGCGACCCCATCCACGCCGGTGGCAGGGCCAGCAAGGACGTATGCGCAGGTGGCAACCGCTTCCACGGCCCCTCCTGCGCCACCCGCTGCCCTGCCACCTTTCAGACTCATTACTAAAAAACACGGGGTCAAGAGCTACACTCACCCCACAATGACCATCGAGGAGTGCGTGCGGGCGATGGCTGGGGTAGTCGGCCCCTCGGCCATTGTCGCAGCCTCCAAGATGTCTGGGAAGGCCGTGTTCTTCCTGGGGTCGGAGCGGGCGGTGTCCCTGGCCCTTGAAAAGGGGCTCACGGTGGGCGGGACGTTCCTGCCGGTGGACCCTCTCGAGGCCACCGCGCAGAGGGTCATCATTTCAAACATCCCGCCCTTTGTTCCCGCTGAGCTCCTCCTCCCTCACCTACACCAACTGGGGGAGGTAAGGTCGGGGATCAACCCCATACCGCTCGGCCTCAGGGAGAACAGCCTGCGCCACGTGTTCTCCTTCCGCCGCCAGCTCTTTGTCCGGCTGGCGCGGGAGGACACGACGGAGGGGAATTTTAATGTGGTGCACGAGGGGACTGCCTACCGCGTCTTCTGGACGTCGGACGGCGTGCGGTGCCATGCCTGCAGGGAGGTGGGGCATGTTCGTAAGAACTGCCCCGCCTCCAAGGCCGCCAAACCACCGAAGGCGGCCAAGGCTGGCGCCGCCGCCACCCCTCCCCCTAGTTGCGTCCGCGTGCCGGGAGCCATGGGTGCGCGGGCATCGTCGGAGGCCTTTGTTTTCAGGGCCTCCGGCGGGGGGGAGGGAGAGCGTCCGACCGGAAAGAAGGCGCGGAAGAAGGCAAAACATCTAGAGGCGGGTCCCCTCGGTGCGCCAGATAATTTGACCACCGCGCTCAGCCCAACCCAGTCACCGGCGAGCGCGTGGTGCCCCGAGCCCGTGCCCGAGCCCTTGAATAACACCACAGAGGGGCCCAGGCGCGGGAAAGGAAAGGAAAAGGGGGGGGCGGAGCGGGAGGCCTCGGCAGACATGGGGGTCTCCCTGCCTCCGCGCACCCCCAGGAACAAAAGGAGGCGCGGCTCCGATGAGGCGGAGGGGGAACAACATCCCTCCGCGGAGGAGTCGGTGCCCGCCGCGTGTCCCGCGTCCACCAGCGCCCCCAAATTGCGCTGCAGGCGCGAGGAGTCTTTCCCCGGGGAGGGTGAGGCAGTCGAGGCTGCCCAGCCGCTGCCTCCTGGGGAGGGCATGGAAGATCTGCCTGTCGTGGGGGGCGTGGGGCCAGTGGAAGAATGCGTAGCCGCCGGGTCGAGCGTCCCGGGGACCGAGGCGGGCGGGACCGAAAAGGCCGAACCTGAGCCCGCCCAGCTATTACCCAACTTCCCCCAGGAGTCGCTCGACCCGGCAGAAAAACAATTTATTGGTTTTAATGACACTGTAGATGCTGGGCCGGGGGGTGGCAGCGGGGAGGGGAAGGAACACCCACCCTCGCCTCTTACTTTGGAGCTGGAGCACTTGGGGATCTCCTATGGCCGGGTCTCTCCTTGTTCTCCGGTTCCTGGGGCGGAGGGGGAACCCCTTCCGCTGTCATTTCCCGACCCAGCACCATTTTTAAAAGAGCCCAGTGGGGACTCCTCTGCCGACGATCCTGGGGGTGGGATCGGGGCAGTGCCAGGGCCGGTTGGAGCGGCCGGTTCATTTGCCGTACCTTGTGCGGTCGATGGGCCGGCTGCTGGCGGCCACCTCCCGGAGGAGGACGGGGACTCGGTGGGGGACGCGGGTGAAGACCTAGAGACCACCGCCAGTGAGGCGGTGGATCTGCTCGCGGCCGCCGCTGAGGCCCTCCTCGTTCCTGCAAAGGAACTCCGGGACTTTTTGGCCCAGAGCCGGGGTCGCCGCAACCAAGCCCGACTGGCCCTGGAAAAATGGTCCGAGCCGGAGCTGATCAAGGGGTCCGTCCGCGCCGCCGTTAAAACCTTGGCCGCGGGCGGGCCCTTGACAAAGGAGCAGCACCTTGAGCTGCGCGAGCTCGAGGGACTCCTCGCTGGGCTGCGGAGGGAGCGGAGTTCAACAAAAGACTCCGCTCCCTCCCCCACAATAGGTTAAGGTAGAGGTTGCACTATGCTTTTGCCATGAAGATAACCATAGCCAGCCTCAACATCAACGGCGGCAGAGGGGCACGCCGTAGATTTGACAATTTTTCGCTCCTGCGGGAGGGGAAATATGCGGTGTGCTTCCTGCAAGAAACCCACACCGTTCCGGGAGACGAAGCCACGTGGCTCCTGGAATGGCAAGGAGAGGTCCGCATGAGCCACCTCACCGCCATTTCTAGTGGGGTGGCCATCTTGCTGGGCCCGCATTTTCAGCCGGAGATCTTGGGGGTCGAGGAGCCCGTGCCAGGCCGCTTGCTGCACGTAACGGTTCGCCTGGGGGACGTGCCGCTCCATCTCGTGAACGTGTACGCCCCTCATCCCGGCCCGCAGCAGACGCGCTTCTTTGAAGAGGTGTCCGCTCTTCTTGGCTCCGTCGACGTCGGCGACTGCATTGTCCTCGGGGGGGATTTTAACTGCACCCTCGAGGCGAGGGACCGCTCCAGTGCCCCGCAGTGCATGACGGCGATGGAGAAGTTGAGGGACCTGGTCGGGTCCTTCGACTTGGTGGACGTCTGGCGAAATCTCCACCCCGACTCCAGCGCCTTTACTGGGTGAGGCCTGGAGTTGGATGGTCTAGAGTCGACCGCCTTTACGTGTCTCGGGCGTACGTTTCCTGCGTCCCGGCGGCCTCCATGCGGCCGGTGCCGTGTTCGGACCACCACCTGGTGTGGGCGGAGCTCGCTTCGCTCCGCGCGAGGACGGGGTCCGCGTACTGGCACTTTAACAACCGGCTGCTGGAGGACGTGCGGTTCCAGGACTCGTTCCGTCGATTCTGGTCCGACTGGAGAAGGAAGCAGGGGGGCTTCCCCTCCTTGAGGCTATGGTGGGACGTGGGCAAGGCTCACGTCCGCGTCTTCTGTCAAGAGTACGCGAGGGGGTCGACCAAGAGGCGGGCGGCCAGAGTCGGGCGCCTAGAAAAAGAGGTGCTCGACCTGGAAGCCCGTCTCGGTCAAGTCGTCCAGGACCCGGCCCTGCGGACGGTGTACGAAGCGAAGAAGGCCGCGCTGAAGGACCTGCAGCTCGTCGGGTCCCGAGGCGCGTTCGTGAGGTCGCGGATCCGGTTCCTGCGGGATCTGGACCGCGGCTCCCCCTTCTTCTACTCGCTGGAAAAAAGGCAGAGTGTCCGTAAGCAGCTCTTGACGCTGCTGGCCGACGACGGCTCTCTCGTCTCGGATCCGGAGGGCGTCAACAACAGGGTCCGTGAATATTACGGGGCTCTGTTCTCTCCGGATCCGTCCAGCGAGGAAGCGCGTAGAGTTTTGTGGGAGGACCTGCCGAAGGTCGGCCCGGAGGGCGCCGAAAATCTGGAAGCTCCGCTAAGCCTGGCGGAGCTGACCGGTGCCCTCGCCCGGCTCTCGAGGGGAAAATCCCCGGGGCTGGACGGGCTGACCGTGGAGTTCCACAGGGCGTTCTGGGACGTCCTGGGGAGCGACTACGCGCGGGTCCTGGGGGAAAGTCTGGCGACCGGGGAGATGCCCCTCTCTTGGCGCAGGGCAGTCATCGTCCTGCTGCCTAAGAAGGGCGATCTCCGCCTCCTTAAGAACTGGCGCCCGGTCTCCCTCCTCAGCACGGACTACAAAATCTTCGCCAGGGCGATGTCTGCTCGCCTTGGTGCCGTGCTGGACCACATGATCCACCCCGACCAGTCCTACACGGTCCCGGGCCGGACAATCCACGATAACATCCATCTGGTCCGGGACCTCATCCATTGTTCCCAGGAGGCTGGTCTGTCGGTCGCCTTCCTATCCCTCGACCAAGAGAAGGCGTTCGACAGGGTGGATCACGACTATCTGCTCGGAACTCTGCGCGCTTTCGGGTTCGGGACGCATTTCGTCGCCCGGATCCGACTTTTGTACGCCGCCGCGGAGTGTCTGATTAAGGTTAACGGGTCCTTGATGGCGCCCCTTCGCTTTAGGAGAGGGGTGCGCCAGGGATGCCCCATGTCCGGCCAGTTATACGCCGTTTGCGTGGAGCCTTTCCTGCGCCTCTTGCGGACGAGGTTGACGGGACTGGCTCTGCAAGGGCCGGGCGTGGAGGTCGTCCTCTCGGCTTACGCCGATGACGTGCTCCTCGCGGTAGAGGATCCCGCTGACCTGCGGAGGATGCGTGAGTGCCAGGAGATTTACTCGGCCGCGTCCTCCGCCAGGATCAACTGGGAGAAATGTTCCGGACTCCTGGTGGGTCAGTGGCGGGTGGACTCCCTGCCGGAGGAGCTCAGGCCTTTTGCCTGGAGCACGACCCATCTCCTCTATCTGGGAGTCTACCTTCGCCCCGACGAGGAAGCCTGGCCGGCGAACTGGCAGGAGCTGGAGGCCAAGGTCGCCGCTCGCCTAGGGCGCTGGACAGGACTGCTCCGAGTGCTGTCCTACAGGGGTCGAGCGCTAGTCATAAACCAGCTGGTGGCCGCAATGCTGTGGTACCGGCTGGTCACTTTGACCCCTCCCCCTGCGTTTGTCGCCAAGATACAGAAGAAGCTGGTGGACTTCTTCTGGAACAACAGGAAGCACTGGGTCTCTGTCGCGGTCTTGAGTCTCCCGCTTGAGGAGGGCGGTCAGTCGTTGGTGTGCGTCAGCGCCCAGCTCGCGACTTTCCGTCTTCAGACCCTGCAGAGATACCTTTACGTCGAGCCCCCTCCTAGGTGGTGTGCTCTGGCGAGGTATTTCTTCCGCCAGCAGCTCGACCTCAATTATGACACGCAGCTCCTGTTTGTGAACTTGGGGGGTGCCAGGACCGCCCTCCGGGAGCTGCCTGTCTTTTACAGGGAACTCATCAGGGTCTGGAACAAAGTCTCCACCAAGCGCAGCTCTCCGCCGGCTGGAGTGGCGGCCGTCCTGCAGGAACCGCTGCTCGGGAATCCGTACCTCCACGGCCGAGGCTTCATGTGGCGGTCGGAAGAGAGGGCTGTGGCTGGTGAGGTGACCAGGGTCAGGGACCTGCTCGATGGCGGAGGAGCGGGCTGGATGGCGCCAGTCACGCTGGCGCGGCGCCTAAATTCTGCCAACGTCCGCCGCGCGGCCGATGCCATCGAGTCGCTAAAAACAGCTCTGGGCCCTGACTCCGTTAGATGTATCGAGGAGGCTCAAGCACGTGGGGAGATCCCGTCCGAACTGACCCCCGTCCGGACGGAATTCCTCATCGGCGCCAAACCCCGGAACCTCCCTCGGGGACCGGCGCCTCACAACTTGAGCCGCCTCGGGGAAATCCCCTCCGTGCCTTTCAGTTCCGCGCGGAGGGGTTTCCTGTACGGGCTGCTCCTGCACACCCTCAACTTTGCCATCCTCGCCGGCCGTCCGGACACGCCATGGCGTACCATCTTGCCGTCCGGAGGAGGCGGGGGTCCCCGATGGAGGGCACTCTACGCAGGGGTCCTCCCACTATTCATCGGGGACTTGGCCTGGAGGGTGGTGCACGGAGCAGTGCCGTGCAACAAATTTTTAAGCCGGTTCACGGACTCCCAAGCCGCCTGCAATTTCTGCGGTCTGGAGGAGTCCGTGTTCCATGTTTTTATTGAATGCACAAGGTTGCAGCCCCTGTTCCACTATTTGAAGGGGCTGCTCCTGAAATTCTGGCTGCACTTCAGTCCCACTCTCCTGATCTTTGGGCACCCTGTGCGGAGGGGAGCGGGTAGGTCCGAGGGCCTCCTCGTAGGACTGCTCCTGGGCACGGCCAAGGGTGCCATCAGCCGGTCCAGGCAGCGGGCGGTCGAGGGGGTCGTTCAACCTGACTGCCTGCCTCTCTTCCGCTCTTACATCCGATCCAGGGTGTCCTTGGAGATGGAGCACGCGGTGTCCACCGGTACGCTCGCGGCCTTCCGCGAGAGGTGGGCACCGGAGGGACTGGAGTGCATCATCACGCCCGGCAACCAAATTTTAATTTGATTTTACGTTTTAAAGTTTAATTTGTTTTAATTGCCGGTGTTTTTAGTGTCCCCCTCTCCTTTTATAGGGGGCACTGGAAAAATTTGATTTTAGCGCCCCAAAAAAAAAAAACCAAAAACCAAAAAAAAAAAAAGGGGCTTGAAAATGTCTGCTGTGTCACCCAGGTCGGGTGGCACAGTTTAATGTTGTTTATGTTTTGCAGGTAGACTCCTAAAAGAGTTTCATGCACAAGGACCCCCAGGTCCCTCTGCACCGCAACATGTTGTAATTACTCCCCATTCAAATAATATTCCCTTTTACTGTTTTTTTTCCCAAGGTGGATGAACTCACATTTTCCGACATTGTATTCCATCTGCCAAACCTTAGCCCATTCGCATAACCTATCCAAATCTCTTTGCAGCCTCTCTGTGTCTTTTACACAACCCGCTTTCCCACTAATCTTTGTATTATCTGCAAATTTGGTTACACTATATTCTGTCCATTCTTTCAGGTCATCTATGTATATTGTAAACAGTTGTGGTCCCAGCACCGATCCCTGAGGCACACCACTAACCACCGATTTACAACCCGAAAAGGACCGATTTATCCCGTCTCTCTGTTTCTGTTAGCCAGCCAATTCTCCATTCATGCTAATACATTTCCTCTGACTACGCGTACCTTTATCTTCTGCAGTAAACTTTTGTGTGGCATCTGTTTGAATGCCTTTTGGAAATCTAAATATACCACATCCATCGATATGCCTCTATCAACCATGCTGGTTATATCCTCAAAGAATTCCATAATTTAGTTAAACATCATTTCCCCTTCATGAATTCATGTTGCGTCTGCTTGATTGCACTATTGCTAACTAGATGTCCCGCTATTTCTTCCTTAATGATAGCTTCAAGCATTTTCCCCACTTCAGATATTAAACTAACCGGCCTATAGTTACCTGCCTTTTGTCTGCTCCCTTTTTTAAACAGAGGCATTAAATTAGCTGCTTTCCAATCCGCTGGTACCACCCCAGAGTCCAGAGAATTTTGGTAGATTATAACGAATGCATCTGCTATAACTTCTGCCATCTCTTTTAATGCATTTCATCTGGACCAGGGGTCTTGTCCACCTTGGGTCCCATTAGCCTGTCCAGCACTACCCACCTGGTGACAATGATTATCTCAAGGTCCTCCCTTCCCACAGTCCCATGAGCAGAAATTTTTGGCATGGTTTTTGTGTCTTCCACTGTGAAGACCGAAGCAAAATAATTGTTTAAGGTTTCAGCCATTTCCACATTTCGCATTATTAAATCCTCCATCTCATCTTCGAAGGGACCAATATTTACTTTATTCATTCTTTTCCGTTTTATATATCGGTAAAAGCTTTTACTATCTGTTTTTATGTTTTGCGCAAGTTTACTTTCGTAATCTACCTTTCCTTTCTTGATTGCTTTTTTAGTTATTCTTTGCTGTTGTTTAAAATTTTCCCAATCTTCTAGTGTCCCAGGAACCTTGGCCACCTTATACGCATAGGTTTTTAATTTGATACTCTCCTTTATTTCCTTGGTTATCCACGGCTGGTTATCCCTTTTCTTACCACCCTGCTTTTTCACTGGAATACATTTTTGTTGAGCACAGTGAAATAGCTCCTTAAAAGTCCTCCACTGTTTCTCAATTGTGCCACCGTTTAGTCTGTGTTTCCAGTCTACTTTAGCAAACTCTGCCCTCATCCCACTGTAATCCCCTTGCTTAAGCATAGTACGCTCGTTTGAGACACTACTTCCTCACCCTCAATCTGTATTACAAATTCAACCATACTGTGATCACTCATTCCGAGAGGATCTTTTACTCGGAGATCGGTTATTATTCCTGTCTCATTACACAGGACCAGATCTAACATAGCTTGCTTCCTTGTAGGTTCTATAACATACTGTTCTAAGAAACAATCCCGCATGCATTCTATGAATTCCTCCTCAAGGCTACCCCGTGCAATTTGATTTGACCAATCGATATGTAGGTAAAATCCCTTATGATTACTGCCGTTCCTTTTTCCCATGCCTCCATTCTTCCCTTGATTATTGCCCGCCCCACCATGAAATTATTATTTGGGGGCCTATAAACTACGCCCACCAGTGACGTTTTTCCCTTACTATCTCTAATCTCCACCCACAATGATTCATCATTTTGATCATTGGGGCCAATATCGCCTCTCACAACTGCCCTGATATCATCCTTTATTAACAGAGCTACCCCACCTCCTTTCCCTTCTTGTCTATCTTTCCGAATTGTCAGATACCCCTGTATGTTTAATTCCCAGGCTTGGCCACCCTCAACCACGTTTCTGTAATGGCCACCAAACCATACCCATTTGTAATGATTTGTGCCGTCAAGTCATTTACTTTATTTTGAATGCTGCGTCTGTTTAGGTAGAGTGTTTTAATACTAGTTTTTAAACCATGATTTTTAGTTTTGACCCCTTCTGCAGCCCCTTTATATTCATACATATTGTCCCTTCCTATCACCTTGTGGTTTACATTTACCCCAGTGCTTGTCTGCTCTGTTGCCTCCTGCCTTTTGCATTCTTTCTTGGGGTCCTTTTCATCTGAGCTCTCACCCACTCTAACTAGCTCAGAGCCGTCTCCTGGGTTCCGAATACTCCTTGCATTGAGGCACCGAGCTTTCATGCTTGCCTTTTTATTACACTTTGACCATTTAAAATGTTGATGTACAGTGGCCCTTTTTGATTTTTGCCTTGGGTTTCTCTGCCCTCCACTTTTACTCATCCCTTTTCTGTCTTTTGCTTTAGTCTCCATTTTGTTTCCCTATGTCTCCCTGCACTGGTTCCCATCCCCCTGCCATTTTAGTTTAACTCCTCCCCAATAGCACTAGCAAACCCTCCCCCTTGGACATTGGTTCCGGTCCTGCCCACGTGCAGACTGTCCGGTTTGTACTCGTCCCACATCCCCCAGAACCGGAATGCCCCAGGAATTTGAATCACTCCCTGCTGCACCTCTGCTCAATTCAATTATTCATCTGAGCTATCCTGCGATTCCTCCTCTGACTAGCACGTGGCACTGGTAGCATTCCCGAGATTACTACTTTTGAGGTGCTACATTTTAATTCAGCTCCTAGCTCCTTAAATTCGTCTTGTAAGACCTCATCCCTTTTTTTACCGATATCTTTGGTACCAATGTGCACCACGACAACTGGCTGCTCACCCTCCCTGTTCAGACTTCCCGGCACCCGCTCTGAGACATCCTTGACCCTTGCACCAGGGAACCAACATACTATCCTGGAGTCTCGGTTGCGGCCGCAAAAATGCCTGTCTATTCCCCTTTCAATTGAATCCCCTATCACTATCGCCCTCCCACTCTTTTTCCTGCCCTCGTGTGCAGCAGAGCCAGCCACGGTGCCATGAATTTGGTTGCTGCTGCATCCCCTGATAAGTCATCCCCCTCAACAGCACTCAAAGCGGTGTATCTGTTTTCCGGGGGATGACCGCAGGGGACCCCTGCACTACCTTCCTTGCAGTGCTCTTCCTGCTGGTCTTCCATTCCCTATCTGGCTGTGGACCCTTCACTTGCGGTAAGTTCAACTCGCTACATGTGCTACTCACGTCATTGTCAGCATCATGGATGCTCCAGAGTAAATACACCCTCAGCTCCAATTCCGCAACGCGGAAGGTCATGAGCTAGAGGCGGATACACTTTCCGCACACGTAGTCGTCAGCGTCACCGGAATTGTCCCTGAGTTCACACATGGTACAGGAGGAGCATATCACGTGAGCGAGCTCTCCTGCCATGACCTAATCATTAGATACACTTCAGTTGGCAACAACAATGCTAAAGTTTACTCACTGTTATAGAAGAGAAAAAAGAAAAACTGCTCACCAATCACCGGCCAATCACTTACCCCCTTGGCTGTGACGTCACCATTCTATTACTTTCTACTTCTTTTTTGCCTTCTCCCTGCAGCTGCACAAGCCCCGCCTCCTCCTCGACGCTGCGTTAACTCCTGAACTCGCGGCCTTTTTAAAGGCCTCCGACCCCGGACTGTCGCCTCCTCCTCGATGCTGCCCGAACTCCTGAATTCGCTGCCTGGATAACCGCTTGTAACCCAGCAGCTATAATGTTAAGCACTGCAGGGATCGAATATGACCAGGGTGATCTCCTGGATTGATTAGATCACCTGGAAGTGTTGGAGAGTAATTTTCCCGGAATTGGCCTGATTTCTAACTGGTATTTGCATCCTCCGGGGATCCCATTGCTCCGGTTGGGTCGGAGTGTAGAATGTTGCATTGTAAGGGGTTTTGCAGTTGTGTGTGGTGGACTGGATGGAATGGTGCTCCTTACATTTCCGCCATTATTCATTAGTTTATGGAGAACTTTCAGGGCTGCTGACCGAGGGCCATATAGCTTTTATTTGGCCAGCATGGAGACGCTGGGGCAATATGACCTCCTTCTGCGCTTTAACTTTCTATGTTTCTATGTTTCTACAGCCAGGCTCGCTCTCTGCCCCCATACCCAACTACCAGGCAGTCTCCCCCCGCAGGAACCATGCTCCCATTTCTGGCACCCCCGACAGAAGCAGGATCTGTCCACCCGCCCTCCCCCAACAACCAGACTCTCTCTCCCCGCCTCCCAACAACCAGCCTCTCTCTCCCCAACCCCCAACAACCTGGCTCTCTTTCCCCCCTGTCCAACTTCAACGTTCTCGCTCCACGCCACCCCCGCTCTAAACAATCAGTCTCTCTCTCGCTCCTCCCCCCCTCCACCAACAACCACGTTCTAGCTGTTGAATAAGTATGGAGGGGTTTGAAGTCTTCAGCGAGAACGGCACAGCGCCATATTCTCAAGGGCAAGTAGGGATGGATAACAAGGGCCCAGATTCCATACACATAGAAACATAGAAACATAGAACATAGTTGCAGCAGTAGTTCATTCGACCCTTCGAGCCTGCCCACCATTCAATAAGAACATGACGGATCATTCAATTCAGTACTCCTTTCCTGCTTTATCACCATACGCATTGATCCCTTTAGCCGTAAGGGCCATATCTAACTCCCTCTTGAATATAACCAACGAACTGGCATCAACAACTCTCTGCGTTAGGGAATTCCACAGGTAAACAACTCTCTGAGTGAAGCAGTTTCTCCTCCTCCCAGTCCTAAATGGCTTAGCCCTTATCCATAGATTGTGTCCCATGGTTCTGGACTTCCCCAACATCGGGAACATTCTTCCTGTATCTAACCTTTCCCGTCCCATCAGAATTGTATATATTTTTAAGAGATGCCGTCTCATCCTTCTAAACTCCAGTGAATGAAGGCCATGCCGATCCATGCTCTCCTCATATGTCAGTCCTGCCATCCCGGGAATCAGTCTGGTGAACCTTCGCTGAACTCGCACAATAGGAAGCATATCTTTCCTCATATTAGGAAACCAAAACTGAACACAATATTCCAGCTGAGGCCTCACCAAGGCCCTGCACAAGTGCAGAAAAACCTCCCTACTCCGCTACTCAAATCCCTAGCTATGAAGGCCAACATACCATTTGCCTTCTTCACCGCCTGCTGTACCTGCATGCCAGTTTTCAATGAGTGATGTACCATGACGCTCTGGACTCGTTGCACCACCCCTTTTCCTAATCTGCCGCCATTCAGATTATATTTTGCCTTCGTGTTTTTGCTCCCAAAGTGGATAACCTCACATTTCTGCACATTACACTGCATCTGCCATGCATTTGCCCACTCAGCTAACCTATCCAAGTCACTCTGCAGCCTCTTAGCTTCCTCCTCGCAGCTCACACCGCCACCCAGTTAAGCATCATCTGCAAAATTGAGATATTAGACTCAATTCCTACATCTAAATCATTAATATATATTGTAAAAAGCTGGGGTCACAGTATTTTGCCTTGCGGCACTCCACTAGTCACTGCCTGCCATTCTGAAAAGAACCCGTTTATCCTGACTCTCTGCTTCCTGTCTGGCAACCAGTTCTCTATCCACGTCAGTACATTACCCCCAATACAATGTGCTTTAATTTTGCACACCAATTTCTTGTGTTGGACCTTGTCAAAAACCTTTTGAAAGTCCAAATACACCACATCCACTGGTTTTCCCTTGCCCATTCTACAAGTTACATCCTCAAAAAATGCGTGAAGATTTATCGAGCATAATTTCCCTTTCATAATTCTGTGTTGACTTGGACCGATCCTGTCACTGCTTTCCAAATACGCTGTATTTCATCGTTAATAATTGATTCCAACATTTTCCCCACAACTGATGTCAGTCTTACCAGTCTATAATTATTCGTTTTCTCCCTCTCTCCTTATTTAAAACGTGGTTTTACATTAGCTACCCTCCAGTCCATTGGAATTGATCCAGATTCGATAGCCGGTTGGAAAATGATCACCAATGCATCCACTATTTCTATGGCCACGTCCTTATGTTCTCTGCGATGCAGACTAGCAGGCCTTGGGGATTTATCGGCCTTCAATCCTTCAATTTCCCTAAAACTATTTGCCGCCAATAAGGATATCATTCAGTTCCTCCTTCTCACTCGACCCTCGGTCCCCTAGTACTTCCGAAAGATTATTTGTGTCTTGCTTCGTGAAGACAATACGAAATTATTTGCTCAACTGCTCTGCCATTTCTTTGTGTCCCATTATAAATTCGCCTGATTCTGACTGCAAGGCACCTGCCTTTGTCTTCACTAATCTTTTTCTCGTCACATATATGTAGAAGCTTTTGCAGTCAGTTTTTATGTTCACGGAAAGCTTCCTCTCATACTCTATTTTCCCCCAGCGAATTGAACGATTTGTCGTCCTCTGATGTATTCTAAATTGCTCCCAGTCCTCAGGTTTGCTGCTTTTTCTGGCCAATTTATGAGACTCTTCCTTGGATTCACACGATCCTTAATTTCCCTAGTTAGCCTCGCTTGAGCAACCTTCCCCGTTTTTTGTTACTTCAGACAGGGATGTACAATTGTTGAAGTTCATCCATGAGCTCTTTAAATGTTTGCTATTCTCTATCCACCGTCAATGCTCGAAGTATCATTTGCCAGTCTATTCTTGCCATTTCACGTCTCATACCATCGAAGTTACCTTTCCTTAAGTTCAGGATCCTAATCTCTGAATGAACTGTGTATCTCCATCTTAATAAGAAATGCTATCATATTATTGCCAGTCTTCCCCAAGGGGCCTCCCACAGCATGATTACTAATTAGCCCTTACTCATTACACATCATCCAGTCGAGGATGGCCTGCCCTCTAATTGTTTCCACGACATATTGGTCCAGAAAACCATCCCTAGAACACTCCAAGAAATCTTCCTCCATCGTATTGCTACCAGTTTGGATAGCCCAATCTATATGTAGATTAAGTTCGCCAATGATAACTGATGTACCTTTATTGCACGCATTCCTAATTTCATTTTTGATGCTGTCCCCAACCGCAAATCTACAGTTAGGTGGTCTGTACACAACTCCCACTAGTGTGTTCTGCCCTTTGGTATTCCGCAGCACCACCCACACAGATTCCACGTCATCCAAGATAATGTCCTTCCTTACTATTGTGTTAGTTTCCTCTTTAACCAGCAACGCTGCCCCCACCTCATTTTCCTTTCTGTCCATCCTTCCTGAATGTGGAATACGCCTGGATGTTGAGTTCCAAGCCTTGGTCACCCTGGAGCCATGTCTCCGTGATGCCATTCATATCATATTCATTAATTGCTGCTTGTGAAGTTAATTCATCCACCTTATTACGAATACTCCTCGCATTGAAGCACGGGGCCTTCAGGCTTGTATTTTTAACACACTTTAAAAAAACACACTGCATTTTAAGAGTCTGATTGATAATGTTCATTGCCGAAGACACCAGGAAACTGGGACAACTATTATCACATTTAACTGGACAGGTAATTCATACCGTGCACGGCATAATAGAATGATTATTGCCGATAGTATCTCGTGATGCTCATTTTCATATTCAACGCATTACGATTTGAAAGAAAGTTAAACAATGTTTAGTGAAATGTTTTGGAAATTATGTGTAATTTGTATTTCGTTCTAATTAACTTTTGGCGTCAACTCCCGTTCATGTCTCTTCTTCCTCTGTTAAATAATAAGGGCGGGATTGGAAGTTGACCAGACTGCACTGCTCTCGATATTTGTGAGATCATCCATGACATTGAGTTGTTTCTGTTACGTTTTTGGGCATCAGGTGTAGCTCAGTGGTTACTTCACAGCGTCAACTTCATCAGAATGTTCGGCTCTCTCTCACTTCGTATGTGGCGCAGTGATTATATTGTTATTTTCATTCTTCTTTTTATAACCTTGCTTATATATTAGCAGTGTGAGACTTTTCGAGGGCTCTTTTAACTGATTCACAAAACACTTTCTAATGCTACTGCCACCAGACATCGATTACGGGATAGGGAAATTTTGAATGTTACTCAGTGAAACCACAATTTGTAAGTAAAATGAAGTAATTTTAATTAAATGACATAGAAGACCTAAAGCACTTCAGAGTGGTGTAAAAATAAATGTGTTCGTAGTTAGAAAAAACGGATGTCAGATGCGGGATTTGAATCCACACCGACAAAGGTGATCGCTTGGCCATCCTGACTATTGAATGTCTCGGTTAAACTTATTATTTCAGAGCGGTTTAGTCCAGACGCTTTTCAATGCTGCTGGAAGGCTCAGTGACCCACATAACATCTCCTCCGGGGTTTTCCTGAGCCTGTGTTTGGTGTATGGGGAGGTTTCCATGAAACATGGTATCTTGCATCCCAGGGATGGAGAATAACCCTCTGAGCTCTGGAACTGGAAAAAGAGCAAATGATGAATGAGTTCTTTCCGGTTTTGAAATGTGGCTTAATTCTACTGTTATAAGCGTTGCTTAACAGAATGAAAGAAATGCAAAAGTGGTCACTGAGGACGGTCAAAAGTTCAACAACTGAACCTTAATGATTTGTGAAACTTCACTCATGGAGGAAGTTTTATCGTTTATCTGGTTTTACACCGTCTGTATTTCAGGAGACGGGTTTAAAATGTTAATTGCTAATGCAACATAGCTCAACAGCAGAGAGAGACGTTCAGTGAGCAGCTGAAAAGCTGCTTCCCACTTTCTGCAAAAAATTAATTTGACAAAATTTCTCTGACTGGAGTTGAATAAAATAAAAATGTTCCTTTCCAAGACATTAAAATCACAATTTCCGCGGCCATTTCCAATCATCTGAATCGGAGGACTCAGAAGGTTCAACAAAAATTAATCGCACAATGGAAGTTTCGAATCCACGTCCTTGAAATTGAAAATCGCATGCTCTACCGAATGAGCTAGCCAGGCCTTCGTAAACTTCACGTTGATGTCTATGATTACAACCAGGCGCCCTTTTGCTCCGCCCCAGAGCATGACCCAGTTTCTACTGAATTCCACGGTGTGCAAGGAAATCAACCATTAAAAGCCCTTTCACTAACCATAAGGAATCAAGCAATTGTACTTATCGCAGAGTGCTTTTATTCCTTGTCAGTATCTCTTGTCTATTTCCAGCTCTTTCCCCATTCAGCCTGTCTATCTGGCTCTGTTCAATCAGCCCATGGAGAAAAATGAGCCAGACTTTCGAGCAAGTCTGTGGTTATTGTGAAGCAGCAAAGAAAATATCAATTCTGGAAGAATACGAATTTACCCCGATGCAATTTGAAGACGCAGCCTTGTGATTCGGAGTGAGACGCGCTACCGATGCGCCACAAGTTCACGTATATTCGCATGCAAGAAGGTTTCTCAAACACGTTTCATTTATCCTGCATTCGTGCAATAAAAGGGCTTTAAAATCCCCACCCACTCCCACCGGGTTTCAGAAAGCATCAGAAGCAGAATTCACCTGTCAGTCACCGTCTGACAGCTACTTTCATCAGACGTTTCCAGCGGACTGCAGCAAATCTCGTTAATTGCTGGGAAGGACGAATAATTAATAATTGTTTCCGACTTTGAAATGTGGCTTAGATCTGATGGGATTAGCCGATCGCGTTGTTTTGCAGAATAAAATAAATGCTAGCATTGTGTCTAGCAGAAGGTCGTAACTTCGATAACTTAATTTAATAACTTGAGATACTTTAATCAAAGATGAAGTTTTATCCCCTAACTGACTGTACACACTCTGTATTTTAGGAGACTGGTATTAATGCTTATTCCTCATGCAACACTCTAGCCTGGATTGCTTTGTTTAGTTACATTGAACAAAAGATTTAAAAAAAATAATATTTCCGCCCAGGAGACTTTCCGCATGTGCAGCGACTGTGATAACTGCTACACTAAATAAACTCCTGCTTAACTCTGCACCCAGTGAGAAGTGTTACACGAAAACCTGAAATGCTGAAACCCTCTTTCTGGAAAAAAAATTCCCATCACAAAAATTTCTCTCATCGAAACTGCACAAAGCAAAAATGTTTCATTAAACTCCCAAATTTCCGCGTCTGCAATTTTCTGGACATGGCCAACAACTGATAGCGATTTACGATCAGAAATTTGCCAGAGTCCCTGTGGTTAATGAAATTGCTTTTGACGGTTGATTTCCTTCCAACCCATGGAATTCAGGCGAACCTCGTTCAAGGTTTCAAGTTCAAGGTAACCCCATGTGGTGCAGCTAACATGAGCCTGGCTGAAATAAACAGCAAAGATATTCACCTTACGCAAGCTCAGTGAGAATGAAACAATTAATTTCAAGATCGTGGTTTCGAACCTTACGTTAGCGAATTATTTTCTTCAATCTTCTAAATCTGTTTGTGGAGGCAGAAAACGTGGGTATGAATCTTAATGGATACTTGGACTCTTTTCGCAAAAAAGAGAGGGAGAATGCAGACTTTGCAATGAGGGAGAAGAATTTTGAAATATTAGACGAGATATACATAGTGATAGAGAAAATATTAAGCGGTTGAACATTTTTGAAAGTGGTACATCTTCAGGCCCGGATGAAGTGCATACCAGGCAGTTAAGAGAAACGAAATACAAAAAGCAGCGGCTCTTTACTTCTTTAGTGAACCACGGAAGGCTATGTTTGCTTTTGCAGCCTTTCCTCCTCACTGGAATATATTTTTCTTGAGAGTTATGAAATATCTTCTTAAACGTATACCACTGTTCATCAACGGTCCTACAATATGATCTATTTTAACAATCCACTTTAGCAACCTCTGAAGTACCTTTGCAATCTCCTTTATGTAAGGTTGGTGTGCTGGTTTGAGAACGAACTTTATCGCTCTGCATCTGAATTTGAAATTCAACCCTGCTCTGATCACTCATCCCAAGCGGATCTTTTACGATGAGATTCTTCATTAATCCTGTCGGATTTAACAGGGCCTGATCTAAGATAGCATTTAGAGGCATCTCATTCAGAAGATTTTGAGCAGTCGCAGAAATTGGTGAGCTTATTGACATGGAAAAGATCATTGTTGTTATGTACAGTCAGAGAAATGTTTGTCAAAGGAATTTTTTGCAGAAAATGGATTCAGCATTTGAGCTGCTTGCGGAACACTTCTCTAAGGGTGCTGATCAATTTTTCATGAGCAATGAACATTTTAAACCAGTCTCCTGAAAACAGGCTGTTTATAAAATCAAATAGGGGATAAAACGTTCTCAATGATTACATTTCCAGAATTATTATATTTCTGTTGTTGAAGTTTTGTCTGTATCTCAGTGACCATGTTAGCATGTCTTTCATTCTGCTAAACAAAGCTATCGGCTAATATCAGCAGATCAACGCCACATTTCAAACTCTGAAGCAACTGATTAATAATTCACTCTTCCCGAGTTCCAGAGCTCAGAGGGTGAGTGTCCGTCCCAAGGAGGCAAGATACCACGGACCCGTGACAAACCTCCCCATGCACCGAGCACATGCTCAGGAGACGCCGGGGGGAGATGATATATCGGTCACTGGGCGTTCCAGCTGCATTGAACAAACGCTTGGAGTGAATATTTCTGAAGTAATATCTTGCGACTGCATATTCCACCGTCAGTGTTGCTGAGCGTTCTAAAGTGCCGTATTCAGCTCGCTGTCTCCTCCAGAGGCTTTGGTTCGAATCGCAATTATGAAATTTATTATTTTTAATTAAGAACTCATTTTTTTGTCAACATTGTGAAATGCTACGTTTCTTTCATGTAATTTAATAAAATCAATTGACTCGAATTAAAAAAGGTGATATCAAAGTTACTTCCCAAAGCGGGAATGGAACCCGGGCAGCTGTTGTGATATGAATGGTTGTCTGTCTCAATATAGGTGTGATTTTAAAATCGTGCACTGCTATGTTAAGAACAATGTGTTTCGGTGTCAAAGAAGGGGATTGGAAATGACAACAAAAACGCCAGGCAGCGCCCGCAGTGAGACAGATTCGAGTTTCTGAATAAGTTGTTGTTGCGAAGTAACCACTGAGCTAAAGCTGGCACTGATCACAGGGTGAGAAACAACTCAATATAAGCAATGAGCTCAAAAATGAGCAGTGCAGTCCAGTCAATGTCAAAAGCCTCCTTTCTCATTCAACAGAGGAAGAAGAGACATGAACGGGCGTCAGACACCACAAAGTTTAATTAAAAGCACAAATACAAGTCACGCTTAATTTTGAAACCGTTTCACTGTAAAATTTTTCCATGTTATTTAAAATCTTACTTTTTTAAATCTGAAAATGAGGACCATGGGATTTTGTCTTCATTACTGATTCTGATTTCTGTGCATGGCAGCAATAACTTGTTCTGTTGAATTTGAAAAAATTGCCCAGATTTTTCTTTCACCAGAAATGAACATTTTGAGCCATACTCATAAAATACAGTGTTTTTTTAAATATTAGTTCATGGGATGTGGGCGTCGCTGGCAGAGCCAGCATTTATTGCCCATCCCTTATTGCCCTTGAGACGGTGGTGGTGAGCTGCCTGTTTGAAACGCTGAAATTTGTGTGGTGAATGTGATGCTGCAGTGCAGTTAAGGAGAGATTTCCAGGATTTATGAGCCATTCACGATGAAGGAATGGTAATATTCTTCCAAGTCAGGATCGCATGTTACTTGCGGTAGGGGGCGGGGGCCTTCTACATCATGGTGTTCCCATGGACCTGCTGTCCTTGTCGTTCTAAGGGGTAGAGGTCGCGGGTTTGGGAGGTGCATCCGAACAAACCTTCGTGAGTTGCCGCAGTGCATGTTGTAGATGGTAAACACTGCAGCCACGTTACGTCCGTGATAGAGGGAGTGAAAGTTTAAGATGGTAGGTGGTGCAGCAATCACGCTGCTGCGTTGCCCTAAATGTTGTCGAGCATCTGGAGTGGAATTGAAGCTGCACTCATCCAGGCAAGTGGAGAGTGCTCCGCCAAGATGCTGACTTGTAGTTCGTGGGAAGACTTTGGAGAGTCAGGAGGTGAGATACTCGCCGCAGAATACCCAGCCTCTGACCTGCTCTTGCTGCCACACTATTGATGTGGCTGGTCCAGTCACGTTTCTGATCAATGATAACCCATAGGATGTTGATAGTGGGGGATTCGTTGATGGTAATGGAGTTGAATGCCAAGGAGCGGTCGTCAAATCCTTGTTTCTTGTAGATAGACATTTCCTGGCAACTGTATGGCGCGAATGTTACATGCCACTTATCAGCTGAAGCCGAAATGTCGTTCAGGTTTTCCTGCATGTGGGAATGGGCTGCTTCATTATCAGCGGAGTTATGAGTGGTACTGAGATCTATGCAATCTTTAGTGAACATAGCCACTTCTGACTTCATGTGGCAGAGAAGATCATTGATGAAGGGGCTGAAGATGGTTCTGCCGAGGACACTGCCCTTAGGAACTCTTTCAGCGATGTATTGGGGCTGGGATGATTGACTTCCAACAACCATGACCATCTTCTTCTGTGCTCGGTTTCACTCCAGTTCGTGGAAATTCTACCCCCTGATTTTCCATTGACTTCAATGTGATCGTCATTCTTTCTTTTGAATATACTCGTCGACTGCTTCAGCCTCACAAGCCCCCGAGATGTCTGCGGTCCTCAAATTCTGCGCTCTTGAGCTTCCCTGATTATAAATTCTCAACAATTAATGGACGTCTCTTCAGCTGCATGGGCCAAAAGATCTGGAATTACCTCGCTAAACCTCTCCATCTCTCTAACTTTCTCGATTTGCTGCAGTCCGCTGGGAGCAGGTGATGAAAGCGGGCGTGAGAGGGCGACTGATAGGTGAGCGCTGCTTCTGATGCTGTGTGATTCCCGGTGGGAGTGGGCGGGGATTGTAACGTATTTTTATTACACCAATGCAGGATAAATAAATCTGTGTTTGAGTAACCTTCATGTGTACAAACATCTGCTGCCAGCATTGTAGACCTCGTGATACAACGATAGCGTGTCTGACTCCAGATCAGAAGGCTGCAGGTTTAAATCACGTCGGGTTCACGTTTCGTTTCGATATTGTGCTTCCAGAATTTATATTTTCTTTGCTGTTTCACATTAACCTAACCCTTCCTCTAATGTCCGTCTTACTGTTTTCAAAATGGCATGTACACGTTAAAATGAACATTCTGAATCTTCGCCTCAAGTAAAGTGAAATGATTTTGAAATGACTTTGAAATGATTTGACAGTTAATATAACATAAGAACGTAGGATTTAAGTGCAGGAGTCGACCATTTTGCCCCTCGAGCCTGCTCCGCCATTCAATAAGATCATGATTGATCAGATATTGGCCTTAGCTCCACTTTCTTGCGGACTCCCCATAATCCTTATCGTTGGAAAATCTGATTATCTCCACCTTAAGTATATACAATGACCCAGCCTCCACAGCTGTCTGGGGTGGAGAATTCCAAAAGTTCACGACCCTCTGAGATCAGAAATTCCTGCTCATTTCCGTTTTGAATAGGCGACCCCTTATTCTGAAACTATGCCCCCTAGTTCCAGACCCCCCCACGAGAGGAAACTTCCTGTTTGCATCTACCCTGTTAAGCCCCCTCAGAGACTTAGGAGATTACAAAAGTACACCTCTCATTCTTCTAAGCTCCAATAAATTTAGGCCCAATCTGCTCAACCTTTCTTCATAAGATAACCTCATGTACCTTATCTGACATGCCTCCAATGCAAGTATATCCCTCCTAACAGAAGGAGACCAAAACTATACGCACTATTCCAGGTGTGGTCATAGAATCATAGAAATTTGCAGCACAGATGGAGGCCGTTTTGTCCCATCGTGTCCGCACCAGCCAACCAAGAGCTATTCAGCCGAATCCCACTTTCCAGCTCTTGGTCCGTAGCCTTGTAGGTTCATGCATTTTAATTGCACATCCAAGTTTTTTTTAAAGCGGTGAGGCTTTCTTCCTCCACCAACCTTTCAGACAGTGAGCACTAGATACCCGCCACCCACTAGGTGAAGATATTTAACCTCATATCTCAACTAAATCGCGCCCAATTAATTTAAATCTATGTCCCTGGTTGTTGGTCCCATGGCAAATGGAAACTGGTCCTTCCAATCGAATCTATCAAGGATCGTCATAATTTTGTACACCCCAAACAGATCTCCATTCAGACATCTCTTCTCCAAAATAATAACAGAAAATGCTGTAAATACTCAGCATTACAGGCAGTTACTATGGAGAAAAAAAGAGTTATTGTTTCAGGTCTGTCACCTTTCAGCAAAACTGTAAAATGTTAACGATAGAACAGATTTCAATCAGGTGCAGAGGCAGAGAATGTTGGGAGGGGAGGAAAGATCAAAAGGGAAGGTCTGTGTGATGGTGGAAGGCAGGAGCGGTTAAATCCTGCCTCGACACCTGGTTAAAATCTGTTACATCTCCAACGTCTTCCAGTTCTGACGAAAAGTCACAGATCTATACTCTGTTTCTCTCTCCACAGAAGCTGCCTGATCTGCTGAGTAGTTCTAGCATTTTATGTTTTTGTTTAGGATTACAGCATTCTCTCTACTTCTCTCTATTTTGCAATTGTAAACTATTTTATTTGGGATGTCTTTCCATCGTCCAAACAAGTCCAAGTAAAAATTTAATTAGATTTCCTCTTAAACGTCCAATGGAATGTTAATAGAAATAAGAATTATGTAAATGTGTATAAACATGGCAGGCGGCTACGTTAGAAGATTCCACAATTGTTTATAAAGAAACACACAAATTACTTGATTAAACTGATAACATAACAATTTCGATTGGGTATATATTTTTGAAATAGGAGATTAAAAACTGAGAGTATAATCAGGTTTATTTCCCACTAATTAATCAGGAGTACCTCATTCATTCAGCGAAAAATATGAGCAGAGAAATTCGTAAATTAATATCTTTACGACAACATGTTAAAACAATTTCGATGTTATTCTGATTGGTTTCCCAACACAGGAAGAAAGATGAATCGTTATTTTCGTTAACTCAACGCGTTCCCTGCATTTTGTTTTTAATTCGGTGAAGCACATTGTGTATCTTTTTATCTGCACTTGTGAATAAGTGCTTCATTTCTGACATGTTAGACGTGGTGGTATTGGCACAAGAAGAACACGTTTATTAATGGAGGTGATTGCAGTTGGAAATTCGGGTCGGTTTTGTTCAATTCTCTGCAATAGCCTGAACTAAAGAGCTATGGCATTTTTATTTGCGAGTTGGTTGTTTGCATTATGAACAATATTCTACTTACTTACGTGGACGTTCAGGATTTCAGCAACATACGAATGGCAATGGCCCTGCTGCTTGTGCAGATATTGATATGGTGAATGAGGGATAGGGTTAATACATTGACAACTTTAAAGTTAATACAATTTGCAAGCATCCATATGCCCCTTTCAGCTCTCCTTGGGCTTTTGGCTCGTTTGTCGATGCATAACCATGTAAGTAAGTGACGTTTCTGAAGTATTACCGCATATTTTGCAGTTCGTATATAACCGACACATTTCTGATTAGTTATATTTTTAAACAGATTTATCTACATGACGAACTAAAAGCTATTAATTAATTCTACTGCAAATAAACATGCTTAATGGGCTTGTAAATCAGAAACGATTTTGTTAATAGATAAGAGTGCGTTGGTACCTTTTGGAAGGAGGGCGAAAGACCCTACCTAACCCTTGAAAATAAGAGCATAGATATGTTAGAAGTGCAAATGGATCTTCGGGGTACAGATACAAAAGTCACTTTGCAGCAATGGAGGATAACAAAGCCATACACATGCAAATGTAGCACTGTAGTTCCTTTGGAGAGGATTAGAATTAAAAGGGGAGAAGTTATCTAAAACCTGTATCGAACCTTGTGTGATTGCCTAATGCGGTGATATTGTGGTGTGCCAATATCTCATAACGCTATATATGAATTCAAGTGGTTACTGGTGCTGTCGTTGTTGAAAAAGCTGTGATAAATATTGTTGTTGTAAAATATGCCTTCGGGTGAAAAGCTCACACTAAAATAACTTTCTGACCCGCTCAGTACAACAAAATAGAGAGAACATTGGTGGGAAGTAGCTGAGGATATTAGATTTGGAGGGGAGGAGCTGAGCATAACAGATTGGGAGGGAAGAAGCTGAGGGTAATATGTGCGGTAAGGAGCAGATGAGAATACTTCTTGGGGTGGGGAGGAGCTGAGGATATTGGGAGTGGAGAGGAGGAGCTGAGGATATTCGGTCGGGTGGAGAGGGTCTGAGGATATTGGGTGGGGATGGAGGGTCTGAGGAAATTGCGTGGGGTGTGGAGGAACTGAGGATATTGGGTTGGGTGGGGAGGAGCTGAAGATATTGTGTGGAATGGATAGCGTCTGAGGATTTTCTGTGGGATGGATCTGAGGATATTGGGTGCGGTGAATAGGGTCGGAGGAAATTGGGGTGATGGAGAGGAGCTGAGGATAATTGGTGCGTTGTTCGATATGGAGTGACACAAAGTGAGGCAGATGTAAACAGGGCGACGATTCTTGTAGTTGATATAAATAATATATTCACCAACGTTCCTGAAAAGCAGTGGTACAAAGTGACATAACGTAAGAAATAGAAGCAGGAGTAGCCCAATTGGCTCCTCGAGCTTGCTCCACTCTTTAACTTTCCGAATTACTGATCAAATTCCCAAACCTCACACAGCAATAGATGGCTGTCTTTACTGATCATTATTTATTTTTAATCAATAAACAGATGCTTTTCATCCTATATTGAAGAAGCTTTTCTCTAAAGGAGATTCCCAGTAGACAATAGGAGACATGCAGCCTGTGCAGTTGTTGCAAGTGATCTTTATTGTACATGAAAGCCAGATGCTACACTTTCTTGGTAATCTAGATATATAAATGTAGAAATATCCAGTTATTGTTGATGATGATACAGATTTTGAAAAGGCGTTTGACAAACGATCACTTTACACACTGGTTCATAAATTTCTACCCCATAGGATTAAAGGGCCAGGGCAGCATGGACATGACAATGGCTGAGAGATAGATAACAGAGAGTATTGGTGACTGGTTGTTGTTCAGACTGAAGGGTGCGATACTGCTGTCCAGCTCAGGGGTCGGTGACAGCAGGACTATTTTTTATATATTTATTCATCAACTATATTTGCGTATAGACTGTATCATTTTATAGTTCATAGACGATACAACATGAAGAAGTGCAGTACACAATGAGTACAATAGTGATCTACTGCAGGAGGTAATAGACTGACTGGTGAACATGAGAAAGATTAAGAAGATCATCGGTAAAAGGAACAATTAATTAACACTCTACAACTGATTCTAATTCCTGCCTGTCAATTTAGCGCCTCACATTATTAACTGCTATATATTTAGCTTTGGTGGAGCAGCTAAAAACAAAGAACGCGCTTGTTTTCATGCATAGAGGGATAGAATTATAAAATATTGAGGGGGCACAGAGACGATTCACTAGGCTGATTCCGGAGATGAGGGGGTTACCTTATGATGATAGATCGAGTAGACTGGGTCTTTACTTTGGAGTTCAGAAGGATGAGGGGTGATCTTATTGAAACATTTAAAACAATGAAAGGGATAGATAAGATAGACGTAGAGAGGTTGTTTCCAGTGGTCAGGGAGGCAAGAACTAGGGGGCACAGCCTCAAAATACGGGGGAGCCAATTTAAAACCGAGTTGAGAAGGAATTTCTTCTCCCAGAGGGTTGCGAATCTGTGAAATTCTCTGCCCAAGGAAGCAGTTGAGGCTAGCTCATTGATGTATTCAAATCACAGATAGATAGACTTTTAATCAATAAGGGAATTAACGGTTATGGGTAGTGGGCGGGTAAGTGGAGCTGAGTCAACGGCCAGATCAACCATGATCATTTTGAATGATGGAGCAGGTTCGAGGGGCTAGATGGCCTACACCTGTTCCTAATTTTTATGTTCTTATTTTCTTATGGATCACTGTTATAAATCTTCTAAAAACGACACCGAGGTACTCGAGAAGGTGCAAAGTGATTACTTGATATGCTACCAGAACTGAAGGGGTATATCGATCAGGAAATTTCGAAAAGCCCTGGATATTTTCTTTACCAAAGAGAAGACGGAGGGAAGATCAGATTTTGTTCTTTCTGAATATGAAAGGCTTGGATAGGGTAGAGGGAGACAAGATGTTTCCACTTGCGGGAGAGCCCAGATCTCAGCGTCACAGATTTACGACAGCCAAGGTCCAAGTCAGCATGTGTTTGTGAAACGGAAATCATGCTTGACAAATCTTCTGGAATCTTTTGAGGATGTTTCCAGTAGAGTGGACAAGGGAGAACCAGTTGATGTGGTGTATTTGGACTTTCAGAAGGCTTTCGACAATGTCCCACACAAGAGATTAATGTGCAAAGTTAAAGCACATGGGATTGGGGGTAGTGTGCTGACATGGATTGAGAACTGGTTGTCAGATAGGAAGCAAAGCGTAGGAGTAAATGGGTACTTTTCTGAATGGCAGGCAGTGACTAGTCGGGTACCGCAAGGTTCTGAGCTGGGGCCCCAGCTGTTTACGTTGTACATTCATGATTTAGACGAGGGGATTAAATATAGTATCTCCGAATTTGCGGATGACGCTGCGTTGGGTGGCAGTGTGAGCTGTGAGGAGGATGCAATGAGGCTGCAGAGTGACTTGAATAGTTTTAGTGAGTAAGCAAATGCATGACAGATGAAGTATAATGTGGATAAATGTGAGGTTATCCACTTTGGTGGTAAAACAGAGAGACAGACTATTATCTGAATGGTGACAGATTAGGAAAAGGGGAGGTGCAACGAGACCTGGGTGTCATGGTACATCAGTCATTGAAGGTTGACATGCAGGTACAGCAGGCGGTTAAGAAAGCAATTGGCATGTTTGTCTTCATAGCGAGGGGATTTGAGTACAGGGTCAGGGAGGTGTTACTACAGTTGTACACATGAGGCCACACCTCGAGTATTGTGTACATTTTTTGTCTCCCAACATTCTTGCTATTGAGGGAATGCAGCGAAGTTTCACCAGACTGATTTCCAGGTTGGCCGGACTGACATATCAAGAAAGACTGGATCAACTGGGCTTATATTCACTGGAGTTCAGAAGAATGAGAGGGGATCTCATAGAAACGTTTAAAATTCTGGCAGGTTTAGACAGGTTAGATGCAGGAAGAATATTCCCAATGTTGGGGAAATTTAGAACCAGTTGTCACAGTCTAAGGATAAGGGGTAAGCCATTTAGGAACGAGATGAGGAGAAACTTCTTCACCCAGAGAGTGCTGAACCTGTGAAATTCTCTACCACAGAAAGTTGCTGAGGCCGATTCACGAAATATAGTCAAAAAGGTGTTAGTTGTAGTGCGTACTACTTGGGGGATCAAGCCGTATGGCGAGAAAGCAGGAATGGGGTACTGAAGTTGCATGTTCAACCATGAACACATTGAATGGTGGTGCAGGTTCGAAGGACAGAATGGCCTACTCCTGAACCTATTTTCTTTTTTCTATGTTTCTATTAATAAATCCAACAGGGAATACAGGGCATCTTGACACCGACGCACAAAAGCAGGTTTTAGGAAAGAATCTTGCTCAAATATTTAGTTTTAAGCAGCATCTTAAAAGAGGAGGAAAGTTAGAAAGGAATAGATGTTTAGGGAGATTAATGCAGAGCTTTTTGGGGCCCAGGCAGCTGAAGGAACAGGAGAGTTCGCGAGGTGGGGAGGTTTAGGGAGGGAATCCCAGAACTTGGGGCCCAGGCAGCTGAAGGAGGAGCAGAGTTCGCGAGGTGGAGAGGTTTAGGGAGGGAGTCCCGGAGCTTGGGACCCAGGCAGTTGAAGGAAGATGAAAGTTCGCGAGGTGGATAGGTTTAGGGAAGGAATCCCAGAGCTTGGGGCCTAGGCAGCAGAAAGCCCGCCTGCCTTTGGTGGAGCAGCTAATATCGGAAGTCTGCTGCTAAATATTACATTCCTGGAGTGGAAACAATGGGGGGAACCGCCTCTTAGCTGCGCTCAGTTATTCTCATTATTGAGTAATTGTATAATTGAGGTAACCGGATATATCACCCTGCTCTTCAACTGCTCTCTGATCTTGGATTGGGTCACCCCGTAAATAAATGTGTTTGTGCAGCAACATAAATTCCGCAGCATAATTCCTGCTTGTGCAGAGATATACAAAGAACCATTGGTATCATAGCCACCTGCATCTGTAATAATATAATATAAGACATATGCAAGATATACCAGCCACAGCAATATGAAGCTGCCGGGGATGGTGAAGAGTAAAATCATAGACTTTCTCCTACTCTCCATCTCTGGGTCACTGCCATTCTCTCCCTTGATCTCACCCCTCATTCCTTTACGGACTCGACTGACCACTAAAATGTGCCTTAATGTCAGAGCGTTGAGCGACAAAATTAAACCAAATGGGAGCAGTGGGTTTAAAACTGTATCAACCAAATAAATCCCCCCCATCCTGGCTCAGGAGAATAGGCTGGGATTGGGATACATATCCATGGCATTTTGTCGATTATCATCGCGGCTGTAAGTGTAAAATAGTTGGGAACGTTTTTTAAACAGAGTAGAATACCGGTTGTTGCCAGAACCACAGCCGCAGATTTCCCGGTGCAATATTTGGTTCTCAGCTTCGGGCACGAAATGGCCACAAATCGATCAAAGGTGAAAGTGATTCCCCTCGTAGGAAGGACTACATTTAAGTCCTATGACGTGCTAGTCAGAGTAGGAATCGCAGGATAGCTCAGATGAATACGTGGCTTGAGCAATGGTGCAGCAGGGAGGGATTCAAATTCCTGGGGCATTGGAACCCGTTCTGGGGGAGGTGGGACCAGTACAATCCGGACGGTCTGCACCTGGGCAGAATCGGAACCAATGTCCTCGGGGGAGTGTTTGCTAGTGCTGTTGGGGAGGAGTTAAACTAATATGGCAGGGAGATGGGAACCAATGCAGGGAGATAGAGGGAAACAAAAAGGAGGCAAAAACAAAAGACAGAAAGGAGATGAGGAAAAGTGGAGGGCAGAGAAACCCAAGGCAAAGAACAAAAAGGGCCACTGTACAGCAAAATTCTAAAAGGACAGAGGGTGTTAAAAAAAACAAGCCTAAAGGCTTTGTGTCTTAATGCAAGGAGTATCCGCAATAAGGTGGATGAATTAACTGTGCAAATAGATGTTAACAAATATGATGTGATTGGGATTACGGAGACGTGGCTCCAGGATGAACAGGGCTGGGAGCTCAACATCCAGGGGTATTCAATATTCAGGAAGGATAGAATAAAAGGAAAAGGAGGTGGGGTAGCATTGCTGGTTAAGGAGGAGATTAAGGCAATAGTTAGGAAGGACATTAGCTTGGATGATGTGGAATCTATATGGGTAGAGCTGCAGAACACCAAAGGGCAAAAAACGTTAGTGGGAGTTGTGTACAGACCTCCAAACAGTAGTAGTGATATTGGGGAGGGCATCAAACAGGAAATTAGGGGTGCGTGCAATAAAGGTGCAGCAGTTATAATGGGTGACTTTAATATGCACATGGATTGGGCTCACCAAACTGGAAGCAATACGGTGGAGGAGGATTTTCTGGAGTGCATAAGGGATGGTTTTTTAGACCAATATGTCGAGGAACCAACTAGGGGGGAGGCCATCTTAGACTGGGTGTTATGTAATGAGAAAGGATTAATTAGCAATCTCGTTGTGCGAGGCCCCTTGGGGAAGAGTGACCATAATATGGTGGAATTCTGCATTAGGATGGAGAATGAAACAGTTAATTCAGAGACCATGGTCCAGAA